>NC_133896.1:219981841-220351508 GCF_964199755.1 Larus michahellis
AGAGGTCCTGCAGCCGGGCTCCCCCGCCAGTCCCCTGGGCAGCGCTCGTCCCCGCAGGCGGCTGCTGCCAGTCCCAGAGCCAGCTGGGAGAGGACTGGTCCCCTCGCAGACCACGGTGACTCCCGGGAGCGCCCCTGGCATGCCCGGGCGCCCTGCTGGGCATGGCACGGTGGGCCCAGCTTGTGACGGGGGCCGTGCCCGCCTGTCCCCTCCTGCACGTCCGCCTGCCCATCGGCAGCTCCCGGGGTTGGGAAGATGTTTGGCCCCTTCTCCCGCGGGCTCCTTACCTGTGCGCGGTGGCTCCCAGCGGCCTGCAAAGTCTCTGGGCAGGGGAGCCGTGGCAGCCTGTCCCCATGCAGGGGGGGCTTATCATCTAGCTGGACTTATGCAAAGCGTTTGACACTGTCCCGCACGACATCCTGGTCTCTACATTGGAAAAGCATGGATTTGATGGATGGAGCACTCGGTGGATAAGGAACTGGCTAGATGGGCCCACTCAAAGGCTTGCAGTGAATGGCTCAATGTCCACACGGAAACCAGTGAGGAGTGGTGTTCCTCAGGGGTCAGTACGGGGACCAGTGCTGTTTAACATCTTTGTCAGTGCCATGGACAGTGGGACTGAGTGCACCCTCAGCACGTTTGCTGACGACACCAAGCTGTGTGGCACGGTCGACACACTGGAGGGAAGGGACGCCATCCAGAGGGACCTGGAGAGGCTTGAGAGGTGGGCCTCTGTGAACCTCATGAAGTTCAACCAGGCCGAGTGCAAGAGCCTGCGCCTGGGTGATGGCAATCCCAGGCACAAATACAGGTTGGGCGGAGAATAGCTTGAGAGCAGCCCTGAGGAGAAGGACTTGCGGGTGCTGGTGGACGAGAAGCTCAACGTGAGCAGGGAATGCGCGCTCGCAGCCCAGAAAGCCAACCGCATCCTGGGCTGCATCAAAAGAAGCGTGGCCAGCAGGTCGAGGGAGGTGATTCTGCCCCTCTACTCCATTCCCGTGAGACCCCACCTGGAGTCCTGCGTCCAGCTCTGGAGTCCTCAGCACAAGAAGGACGTGGACTTGTTGGAAGGGGTCCAGCGGAGGGCCACGAAGATGATCCGAGGGCTGGAGCACCTCTGCTATGAGGACAGGCGGAGAGAGTTGGGGATGTTCAGCCTGGAGAAGAGAAGGCTCCGGGGAGACCTTAGAGCAGCCTTCCAGTCCCTAAAGGGGCCCTAGAGGAAGGATGGGGAGGGACTCTTTATCAGGGAGTGTAATGACAGGGCACGGGGTAACGGCTTCAAACTGAAAGAGGGTAGATTTAGATTGGATATCAGGTAGAATTTCTTTCTTGTGTATTAAGGGTGGTGAGGCACTGGAACGGGTTGCCCAGGGAAGCTGTCAATGCCCCATCCCTGGAAGTGTTCAAGGCCAGGCTGGATGAGGCTTTGAGCAGCCTGGTGTAGTGGGAGGTGTCCCTGCTGAGAGCCTGGGTGCTTTGGGCCAGGTTGTGCTGGATGACAACCAGAGCGCTGACCACAGCCTTTGTCACCATGCACAGGGCCACGTCCTGCAGAGCCTGGTAGGCTGTGGTCCTGCAATTGTGTCACAACAACCCCATGCAGCGCTCCAGGCCTGGGGAAGAGTGGCTGGAGAGCTGCCTGGTGGAAAAGGACCTGGGGTTGTTGGTCACTAGCTGTCTTTCTCCTGCGACGGACCAGGTACAGACGAGCACTGGGGTAAAATCATCATCTTTTATTGGCCTCAGAAAACGTCCACAGCCGAGCAGACCATGCTCAGGACTGTGTCTTGACGATCTTGTCCTTGTAGTCTGGGGTGGTGCTGTATGGGGCAGGTGCCTGCCCCTCTGCCTCTGCTGCAGCCAAGGCAGACTCGGTGCCCTGTGGCGCGGCATGTGGTGATATTATTTCAGTCATGGCCACAGCGTTGCATTTTGCACGGTCCCGCAGTGTTGCTGGCTGATGGCTCGGTGCCCCGCTTCCAAGGGAAACCTTGGCCAGGACCTCACTCGTGAGGCACCGGGCTGTGTCCTTTATTGCTCCTCTGTCTATTATTTCAGTCATGCCGGCAGCCTTGCAATGTGCACGGTCCCGCGGTGCTGCTGGCTGCTGGCTGGGTGCCCCGCTTCCAAGGGAAACCTTGGCCAGGACCTCACTCGTGAGGCACCGGGCTGTGTCCTTTATTGCTCCTCTGTCTATTATTTCAGTCATGGCGGCAGCCTTGCAATGTGCACGGTCCCGCGGTGCTGCTGGCTGCTGGCTGGGTGCCCTGCTTCCAAGGGAAACCTTGGCCAGGACCTCACTCGTGAGGCACCGGGCTGTGTCCTTTATTGCTCCTCTGTCTATTGGTGGCTGGTGGCTCCCAGCGGCCTGCAAAGTCTCTGGGCAGAGGAGCCGTGGCAGCCTGTCCCCATGGAGGGTCAAGGCCTGGCTCTGCCTGTCCTTCGGCGCTACCTCTGGTTGCCTGTGGGCCACCTGTGGGCAGGAGGAGGAGAAGGCCTTGGGTGGAGGTGGCTGCCTTGGCACAGCAGCCCCCACAGAATCACAGAATGATAGGGGTTGGAAGGGACCTCTCGATCAGCTAGTCCAACCCCCTGCCAGAGCAGGGTCACCCAGAGCAGGTTGCACAGGAACGCGTCCAGGTGGGTTTTGGATGTCTCTAGAGACGGAGACTCCACCAGCTCTCGGGGCAGCCCATTCCAGTGCTCTGTCACCCTCCATGAGGAAGTTCCTCCTCATGTTTAGATGGAACTTCCTCTCTTCAAGTTGCTGCCCGTTTGTGCGCGGTCCTGTCACTGGGCACCACTGAAAAGAGCCTGGCCCCATCCTCCTGACACCTACCCTTTAAGTATTTCTAAGCACTGATAAGGTCCCCCCTCAGTCTTCTTTTTTCCAGACTGAAAAGACCCAAGTCCCTCAGCCTTTCTTCCTAAGAGAGCTGTTCCAGTCCCCTCATCGTCTCGCTAGCCCTTTGCTGTACCCTCTCCAGCAGTTCCCTGTCCTTGAACCGGGGAGCCCAGAACTGGACACAGTACTGCAGATGTGGCCTCAGCAGGGCAGAGTGGAGGGGGAGGAGGACCTCCCTCGACCTGCTTGCCACGCTCTTCTTGGTGCACCCCAGGATGCCATTGACCTTCTTGGCCACAAAGGCACATTGGCCGGCTCACGGTCATCCTGTTGCCCACCAGGACTCCCAGGTCTCTCTTGGCAGAGCTGCTCTCCAGCAGGTCAGCCCCCAACCTGGACGGCTGCATGGGGTTATTCCTCCCCAGGCGCAGCACCCTACCCTTTTCCCCTCATTGAATTTCATAAGGTTTCTCTCTGCCCAACTCTCCAGCCTCTCTAGGTCTCGCTGTGCGGCGGCACAGCCTTCCGGTGTATCAGCCACCCCTCCCAACTTTGTAGTGTCAGCAAACCTGCTGAGGGTGCGAGTCCCTTCATCCAGGTCCTTGATGAATATATTGAACAGGACTGGACCCCGTACTGACCTCTGGGGAACACCACTCGTCACTGACCTCCAACTAGACTCTGTGCCCCTGATCACGGCCCTCTGAGCTCTACCGTTCAACCAGTTTTCAATCCCTCCCACTCTCCATTCCCTTAAGCCACACTTCCTAAGCTTCCCTGTGAGGATGCTGTGGGAGAGCGTATCGAAAGCCTTGCTGAAGCCAAGGTAGACAACATCCACTGCCCTCCCCTCATCTCTCCATCCAGTCATGCTATCCTACAAGTCAGTCATGCCAGCAAGCCCGGCCCTGGCAGCAAGGCAGCTCCGTGCGGCCCCATCCCACCACCGTCCTCTCCCTCCTGCCCCGTCCCTCACCTGGCGCCTCTTCTGCAGGCTCGGCAGCCCTTTGTTGGGCTGGGAGTGGCTGTTCGCCTCCTCTTCCATTGGCGTCTTCGGCGTCCTCAGCCGTCGATCTGCTATGGTCACCCAGGGGAGATGCTACCTCTTGAGGGAGCTGCTCTCCTGGGAGTGGGTACCCCCGGGCTCTCGCTCCTTAAATGCCCCCACGGTCACCGGCGTCACAATGGCTTCGGTATGATGCGGCGACCGCGTCACAGAGCCCTGGTGGTCGCCATGGAGATGCCCACGCCTGGGACCGGCTGGGACCAGCTGTGCCGTGGCTCTGAACCAGCTGGGACCGGCCGGGACCAGCCGTGCCCGGCACAGGGCAGCCCCTGCTCTCCCCTGGCGGGGGCCCTGCCAGGCCCGAGCCAACAGCTCCCACCCAGCCCGGTGGCAGCGGCCTCTGCAGAGCTCCCTCCTGGGGGCGCTCAGCAGCTCGGGGTGCCCCCGCCCTGGGCCTTGTCCCCAGGCATTGCTCCTGTATCTGGCTTCTCCAGGTGTGCCAGGGTTCCTGTGGGACACGGAGGTGTCCCCAGGTGCGCCGGTGGCTGCTCTGTCCCTGCCCTTCTCCAGCGGTGCTCCTCAAGGAGCCCAAGCGCAAGGCCTTCACCACGGCACCTGGTGCCAACTCTTGTCGCACCCGTCTCGCCGTCCTTGGCAACGTCAGCCTGCACGGACACCAGGCGGGCAGGGGGTTTCTCTCCTGCTGTTGGGGGCTGCTGGCTGAAGCAAAGAGGCCTTGGTGTCCTCTGCAGGCAGCTGCCTTCCCACCCAGTGACGCTCCAGTGCCACCATCAGTTCTGGCTCCATGCTTGCCATTCTACCTGCTCTGGCTGGCCCCTCTGGGAAGGGGAAGCATCCATGACTTTAGGAATGGGGATGTTTTCAAGAAGCAGCCCTGTGGTTTTTGAAACCTTCTGAGAGCTGGGGGCTGCGCGATGCTCGGATCTGGGTGGGACCTGAGCAGCTGCTCTGACTGAGACTGCCCTCCCCGCAGGGCCTCTGCTCTCTGGCCATCCCCGTGGGCTCTTTGGTCCAGGGAGGAAAGGGGTGGTGTGGACGAGGGAAAGGCTGTGGACGTTGCCTACCTAGACGTTACCAAAGCCTTTGGCACAGCTTCCCACAGCATTCTCCTGGAGAAACTGGCTGCCCGTGGCGTGGATGGGCGTACGTGGTGGTGAATGGAGTTCAGTCCAGCTGGCGGCCGGTCACAGTGGTGTTCCCCATGGCTCGGTGCTGGGGCCGGTTCTGTTTCATGTCTTTATCGACCACCCGGAGGAGGGGATCGAGTGCACCCTCAGTCAGCTTGCAGAGGACAGCGAGCTGGGTGGGAGTGTCGATCTGCTGGAGGGTCGGAAGGCTCTGCAGAGGGATCTGGACAGGCTGGATCGATGGGACAAGGCCAATGGTGTGAGGTTCAACAAGGCCAAATGCCGTGGGGATGTATGGGGCAGGGCTGGGAGGTGCTGCGAGGGAGGGTTATGGGGCAGGCCCGGGGGAAAGTGTAGGGCAGGGCTGGGGGTAAAGCACAGGGGAGAGCTATAGGGGCTGTGGAGCTTGATCTGAGGGGCCTGCGGCAGGTGGCGGTAGCTGCTGGTGGGGAGGTGCTGCTGGGGCAGGAGGAGGATGGAGGTGCTCAGTGGGGGCCGATGAAGGCAGAGGTGGCCCAAAGCTGACCACGGGGCTATTGCATCCCATGGGCATCGTGCTCAGTATAAAAGCTGAGGGACCAACGGGTCAGCCTCTTCCTTCAACGGCCGGCGTCCGAGGAGGACTCTGATACTGGGTTTGCGTATATTGTATTTTTCCCTTTTTTAGTAGTATGGTCATCTTTTATTGTTACTGTTAAGATTTCATTAAAGTCGTTTAGTTTCTTTCCGACCCATAAGCCTCCGTCTGCCTTATTCTCTCTCGCTTCTCTTCTGGGAGGGGAGAGAGGTTAAAGAGGGCGTGTGTCGTTCGAGTAGTGGCCAGCCCAGCCCAGCCCAGCCCAGCGCACAGCAGGTTTTTACGCCTCGGTGCCTCTCCCCGCCGCGGTGTTAATTGCGGGCGGGGCGGGGCGGGCCGCCCGCGGTGCCCAGCAGAGCCGCGGCGGGGCCGGTGTCGGAGTTTCGTTCCGCTGCGGCCGCGGGAGCCGCGCCGGGGCGCGTTGTGGGATCCCCCGGCCGGAGCCTCGGCGGGCGGGTGCGGGCCCGGCCCGGCCCTGCCCTGCCCTGCCCTGCCCTGCCCTGCCGGGGTGGGCGAGGGCGGCAGCGTCCCCGGGCCGAGCGCTGCCGCGGGGTCGCTGGGGGGGTTTCGGGACCGAGCCCGTGCCCGGCCGAGGGGAGCAGGGGCGGCCCCGCCCGGCTCAGCTGCTCCTGGCTGGGGCCGGGCGGCCTCTGCCGCTCCCGGCGCGGGTCGGGCAGAGGCGGCCCGGGGGGCTCCGGCGGCGGCGGCGGGCGGGTCGCGGCGGCCGCAGGGGCGGGGAAGGGCCCCGGCTGCTGCCGCCGGGGCCGGGGGCTCTCGGGGTTGGGGGGACGCCGGGCGGCGCTGGGCTCGGAGGGGGCGGCTGGGCCCGGCGCGCCCTGCCCTCGAAGTGCCGGACCCCAGGGAGCGCTGCCGGGGGGTCTAGCTGTAGCATGCAGTTTAGGAGGTGTCCTTAAGCAGTGAGGTGTTAGTTGTAAAGCTTTATAAAGAGAGGCAGCTGAATGTAACGGGTTGTTGTGGTTTTTTTCCTGATATTTAGACGGCGTGCTCTGAAGTACTTTCTTTCTGTCTGGCTTTCAGTGGCACGTTCCCCTGGCAGCCCAGTAGCATCTCTCTGGGGCAGTGCAGCTGGCTGGATGTCCCTCCTCCTTGGGTGGCACGCAAAAACCCCTGTAGTCCAATTATAACTCTGTATTTTGGAGAGAGCTAATGTAGTGGTATCAACTCACAGCTGTGCGAGCTAAACTGGTGCCAGAGGAAAGTCGAATACTGTTAGAGTGTAAGTATTTGTAATGAGTGTCTGTAAACGTGGGCACACCTTTTTGACATGAAGCGAACGACCGAGCTTTGTTCTTTATTGTTCCTTTTTGCTAGTCAGGGTTTGACCCGTCCCTCTTAGCTGCATCGACCCAGCGAGCGAGGTGGGCAGCGGCAGCAGCGCGAGGGCTGTAGTTGCGGCGGTGGCTCCGTCAGCATCGATTCCGGTTACGGCCCAGCCCGCTCCTGCCGCCCCGCACGCAAGGCAGTGGATCTCCCTGCGGCCGCGCTGGGAGGAAGTGGCCCGGCGTTTCCCAGCGCCAGCCGGAGGGTTTGCCGTTGTGCTAAGGACGTGTTCAAAATGGCATCGGTTAGTCTTAATCCTGACTTTAAGAGTTGAGCTGGCGCTGGCTTTTGAAGGTTGTGCTGTATTTGGAGCTGAGGTGTTTCCCTAGAATCCTCCTGTAGCTCAGCTGCTGTCCCATCCCTCGCTCTGACGGAATTCCTCTACTCTCTTCTGTGCTATTTTTTTAGCACGCTGAACTCTAATTGGGGATTTTTGTTTTCCAGGTGCCTCGTTGTACGTGTCTCGTACTGCTCGAGAGATGCCCCAGCCCAGGTTTGCAGGCGGTGGCGGAGCCCCCCTGAGGGGAAGGGGCCAGCCCTGGGTCTGGTCGTTTTGCTCCTTTTTTGGGGGGAATAAGAAAGGGGTGTGTGTGTGTCTGGGGGGGTGGTGCTGTCATTTGGGACACTGCGATGTCACCGGGGCAGCGATGATGTGTCACGAAAGGTTATGGAGCAGATACTCTTGAGTGCCATCAGGCGGCATGTACAGGACGACCAGGCCATCAGGCCCCATCAGCATAGGTTTATGAAAGGCAGGTCCTGCTTGACTGACCGGATCTTCTTCTATGACAAGGTGACCCGCTGAAGCCTGTTGCAAAGCAGCTCCTAGCATAAGGCAGCTGTGTTGCTGTCTCTTTTGGGTGGAATTCATCAGTTCTGAATTTAGCCATGGGCAGGTTAGGGATTTAATGTAAGCTGATCATCTAGGCTCCATCTACAGTCGAGAGAGAGAGAGAGATCGATCTTCCATCATAAAGCAAGAAGGAATGGATCACCTCTGGAAATTCCTGTCTTCCTCCAGTGATTAGAGAAGGAGCCCTGAGGGCTGACTTAGTTGGGCCCCCGACTCTTAAGATCAGGCTTGCCATACGGAAAAGCCAGTCGATAGCGCTGTTGGTCTGGTTTTAGTCCCATGAGCTCTCTCTGTCTCTGAACTGGCATAGTGAAGCTCATGCATAGTCTAGTCATGCACTGGAGTCCCTTCTCGGTAAGGACCTGAGCAAATCCCCAAATACCAGGGGAGACCCTGCCTCGAAAAAATAGAAGAAAGGTGTCCAGGGCAGCGGGGAGCTGCGAGGGGAAGCACAGCAAGCGGTGGCCTGACCCAGGTGCTTTGCCCCGCGCAGGTGGCGAGAGCGGAGTTTCTCCTGCTGTGCCCATGATGGTGGCCCGGTGCTGGAGAGCGGCACCTACAACAGGTTGAGGGCAGGTGAGTAGGGCAAGGAGAGCCAGGAGCCACATCCTGCTTAGGCCATCTCCGTGGAGGCACCAGCGTCCTGATGGATGGGTTGGTGATGGGTGCCCATGCTGTGGTGAAGGACGGCTGCATCTTGGGTTGTCTCAGTCTCAGGTGGCAGTGATTTCTCCTCTCTGTGCAGCACCGATGAGGCCATATCTAGGCACTGGGTCCGGTTCCCACTGCCCAGCACCAAGCAGATTGTGACAAACGGGAGTGAGGTCAATGGGGCCGCTGAGCTGGAGGACGAGACGTTTGAAATCTGGATTTGCACAGTGAAAGAGAAGGTCAAGGGGCGTCTTATCGCTGTCTCTGCAACCATCTAATGGGAGAGGGTAGAGAAGACAGAGTCAGATGTCTCTCGGATGTGCAGTAGCAACAGCACAAGCTGTAACCTTGGAAACTTTGGGTGGCCATAAGGAGAGAAAAAGAAATCTTGCCCATGAGGGTGGTCAGATACGGGAAGAGGGGCCCGAGTGGGGAATATCTGCCCTCAGAGATGTTTGAAGCCCTGAGCATCCTGATGTAATTAGCCCTGCTTCAAGCAGAGGTTGGGGCAGAGACCTCCAGACGTCCCCTCCAACACGCATTGCTCTGTGATGCTGTGAAAAGAGAGCCCGGAGGTGCCGAGGCCTCTTGGGTCTGCAAGGCAGGGTGGGATCGGCTGGGGACCCTCCCGTGCACCACGTTTCTGCCCCCATGGAGCTCTGTCATCCAGACAGAATGACACAACCTGGGCTGCCCGTGTTTTCAGCCCGGTTCTGTTTGCTCATGATGGCTGGCAAAAGAACTGCAGATATTTCGGTAGCTCACTGTGTGTCTTCTTTTCCAGAGCTCAGCGACACGCCTGCCATCATGGCCTGACACGGGCAGGGATGGGATGTGGACCTGCCATCTCAATGGGGACTGGAGAGCAGAACCTCCCCTGCTGCCCCTTCCTGCAAGGCAAACCCCAGCCTGCCGAGGGGGCCAGCTGGGAGGGCTCAGATCCGCCTGGTGAGGAAGAGCCGTTTGCCTCCATGACCCCGCCGGAGATGAGCACCGAGCTTCCTCTCCTACGGTTTTCCTTGCAATCCCGTGCCTGGCAGGGATCCCTGGGGTGTAGGGCAGCACAGATGGAGTTGCAGCCGTGAAGCAGCTGTGCACCGTGATGAGATGCAGCAACTGCATGGGAGCCACCATTTCCCTCCGAGACCACTGTCACCCCACAGGACAGTCACCCTGGGATCCCTCCTGCCGTGTGTAAGCCCTCTGTTTCCACAGCTGTGTTTTACACATGCTGCAAACACCTGAGCATCCTCCAGTCCTCCTTGTTCTCAGCTGCCCACGTTTCTCCCGTCAGACCAGCCTCTTCTCCACACAGTCCCGCCCTCCTCGCAGGTCTTCTCCATCCCTGAGAGTGCACCAGCCCCACCACAATGGTTGAGTGCTGCTGGCTGGGTCACTAGGGTCCGTACCTTCTTATAACGCAGGCAGAGGCAGCTTAGGTTTTCCTTCTCCCCCCTCTTGCCCCGCCATAACATAGGCCCTAACAGGACAGTCTCTTCCCCTTGGCTGTGGGTACGGGCATCTCTTCTCACGTGTGCTGAAGGACTTTCTGGTGCCTTGGCCATGTAGCTACTGGAACTATGAGTAGGAGCACACCACTTTTCTTCAGAAGGATTGAGCTGCATGTGGATTGGTCCCACCAAGTGTCCTGTTTGCTTTTCCCTTGGAAAGGTCTGTATACGTGCTCTGCACCCTGGGATTTATTCTGGTTTTAATTTCTCCCCGTGGCTGCTGGCGTACAGGGAGAAGGGGGTCTGTGCCCTGCTCTGCAAGGCAGATGTGAACATCTCCCCGGTTTAAGCCATAGTCCCAGCTGGACCTGAACCACTGACAGCGAGGGCAGGCCCTTGATTTCGGTGGGCTTTTCTCCATCTTTGGTTGGCTGTATTCGTCGGCTGGCTGGTTGTTCCGTCTTCCGCGTGACGGCACGCAGCGTGGACCAGCCGGCTTTGAGCAGAGATGGGACCTGCCAGCACAGAGGAGGCTGGAGCCATGTTGTGTTTAGGGGGTGTGAAATGTGCTTAACCGATTCGTGTCAGTGTGGAACAGTGTTAGGGCCACAGGGTGAAGTGTGACCTTTGGTTGTTTTCTCTGTATGGCTGCAGACGAGACGGTGTGTCTATCGTGTCTGTGTTTTGCAGGAGCCAGCTGGCGAACATTCTAGAATACCAACTTAAGCCGGTCCTATTGTTATCTGCATAGTGACCTGTAAGAGGGGGGATACACCCATTTTTGGCAAGGGCCAACCATTTTAGAGGCAGTTATGAATATGTATTTGTATAGGAGATAGAAACCAAAAATGGGGTCTGTAAGGCATGTGTCTTGGTTGGGCAGAGACTCCTGGGACACCCAGTGCTGTTTGCTTGCCTTTATTCCTTTAATAAATTATAAATTCTAATTGGAATCCTGTTTGCAATTAAATCGTTTATCACAATTTGGGTGCTCGTCCGGGATTGTCTTAGTTCCTGAATTCTGACTTGATCTAGGAGGGGCGCCCCACCATTAGGTGGCTCCTGATCAGGTCAGGTCAGGACTAACACCATCCTGAACCTGAGTAAAGGCAAGCAAAGAAAAGATTTTGATTTTTATTTTTATGAGCTCCCGTGCCGGCTGCAGCAGTTTATTTTACCCGTAATTCTGCGCGCGAAGATCCGAACGAAGATGACAGAGTCGTAAGTATTTAAAGTGTATACCGTTCGGTTGGGTGGGATTCGGTTGCCTGTGTGTAAGAGTGTGATTGAGACGGAACCTGGTTCCGAAGTGATTGCGGAGGTCTTCTAACCGCGGTTCCAATCTCCCGCGAGGGACTTGGCCGGTGAAGGACCGAAGCAATTCCTATAGGATTCGTGGGTGGGTGATTGGTCCTAAACCCCCTGCAAGACACTCTTACTGGTAACCAAGGGCTGTAGGAATTGCCACAGTAAAATTCCTAGATGGGTCAGACAAAATCGAAGACCCAGGACCAGAGGAAAGGGAGCAAATTACCAGATATACCATTGGAAAGTCCATTAGGAATAATGATTAGGAATTGGAATGAAAGGGGCCCCAGAAAAGGAAAAAGTAAATTAAAATTAGTTCACTATTGTATGATTGAATGGCCGAAGAAACTTTTAAAACCACATGTCTTTTGGCCTGTTTTTGGATCCTTTGAAGACTGGATTTGCCAGGCCTTAAATCTATATGTTAATTCAAAGGAACCTTTTAGTCAGGAGGAAAGTGATTATGCAGGATTATGGATCAGGACTTCACGTCCTTTTCCGGCTTCAATACTTACATTAAAAACGGATGAAAAGTCTGAGAAAGAAGAAGGAAACAAAGACGAAAAAGGGAAGGAAAAAGATGATAAAGGGGAACCACTGGATAACTTACCACCTCCATATCCTAACAATCCTCCGCTATATCTTTTGGGGACTTCAGCAGAGCCCTTGATAAAATTATTAATAGGTCCCCATAAGGAGGAGGTTTTATTTTTAGTGGATACGGAAGCTGAAAAATCAACCATTCAGAAACTTCCAAAAGGAATAGAGATAGGGAAGAACTATATGTCAGTAGTCGGGGCAAAAGGAGAACCTTTGAAAGTCCCTATCTTGAAAGATGTAGAAGTAGAAACAGAAACGAAAATTTGTCTTAATGATTTACTTTTGCTCCCTGAAGCGGAATACAATTTACTAGGAAGGGATCTGATTTTGAAGTTAAACTTGAGCATTCAGAGTGAGGGGAACAAACTGCAGATCAAATTATATACTTTAACACAGGAGGATGAAGAAGCTATTAACCCCTCGGTGTGGTATAAAGAAGGGGAAACTGGAAAAATAAAAATGGACCCCATAAGCGTTCAAATAATAGATCCACATCGTTCGATTAGAATCAAGCAATACCCTATACCCATGGAGGGTCGAAAAGGATTAAAACCTGTAGTTGACAGACTTTTGGAAAAAGGAACCTTGGAACCATGTATGTCACCTCATAATACACCCATCCTCCCTGTAAAGAAACCGGACGGGTCATACAGAATGGTACAGGATTTCAGAGCTGTAAATCAGCGAACGATTACTAAATTCCCTGTAGTGGCAAATCCCTATACTTTATTAAGTCATATTTCTCCCAGACATACTTGGTATAGTGTGATAGATTTGCAAGATGCTTTTTGGGCCTGTCCTCTGGACGAGGGATCTAGAGATTATTTTGCTTTCGAGTGGGAGGACCCCGAAACGGGACGGAAACAGCAATTAAGATGGACGGTATTACCACAGGGGTTTACGGAGTCACCAAATTTATTTGGGCAAACTTTAGAGAAAATCTTACAGGATTTTACATTACCCCAGGAGATAAAATTATTGCAATATGTAGATGATTTCTTAGTAGCAGGAGAAACTGAAGAGGGGACCCGAGAAGCTACTATTAAATTGTTAAATTTTCTAGGGGAGAAGGGATTGAAAGTGTCCCGATCAAAACTACAGTTTGTAGAACAGGAAGTAAAATACTTAGGACATTGGCTAAGTAAGGGAAAGAAGAAACTAGCTTCTGGTAGGGTATCTGGGATTCTATCTTTAAGACCCCCACAAACTAAAAAGGAGGTTCGGCAAATATTGGGATTATTAGGATATTGTAGATCATGGCTTGAAAATTATAGTGACAAGGTAAAATTTCTATATGAAAAATTAACTAGTAACCAACTTAAGTGGCTTACAGAAGATGACCAGAAATTCGAGGAAATAAAAAAGGCATTAATACAAGCACCTGTACTGAGCCTCCCAGATTTAGAAAAACCTTTCCATCTTTTTGTGAATACATCAAATCAGACAGCATATGGAGTTCTTACTCGAGACTGGGCAGGAATAAAAAAACCTGTGGGGTACTGTTCTAAATTACTTGATCCAGTAAGTAGAGGATGGCCTGCTTGTCTCCAAGCTTTGGTAGCTACCGCATTTTTAATAGAGGAAGTTCGGAAAATTACCTTTAGTGCTCCTTTAAAAGTGTATACCCCACACAATGTCAGGAGTGTTTTACAACAAAAGGCAGAAAAATGCTGAACGGACAGCCGGATCTTGAAATATGAAGCAATATTAATAGACTCCCCCGATTTAGAACTGAGGGTGACTTCTGCTCAGAGTCCAGCACAGTTTTTGTTTGGAGAGCCATCAAAGGAAGTACAACATAATTGTTTAGAGGTAATTGAGACCCAGACTAAGGTGAGGCCAGACTTAAGAGATACTGAGTTAGAAAATGCAGAAGTGTTATTTGTAGATGGCTCCTCCCGTGTGGTGGAAGGGAGGAGAAAATCAGGGTATGCCGTAATTAATAAAAATTTAGAACTTACAGAATCAGGACCTCTGAGTCCATCATGGTCAGCTGAAGCTTGCGAGCTGTATGCCCTTTGTAGAGCCCTGGAATTATTACAAGGAAAAAGCGGGACCATATTTACGGATTCTAAATATGCGTATGGAGTAGTCCACACTTTTGGAAAAATTTGGGAGGAAAGAGGTTTAATTAATACCCAAGGAAGGAATCTAATACATCAAGAACTAATAGTGAAAATTTTAAAGGCGTTAAGAAAACCAAAGGACATAGCAGTGGTACATGTGAGAGGACACCAAAAGGGGATTAGATTATCGAACCAGAGGGAATAACCTAGCCGATAGAGAGGCCCAGGAAGCAGCCCTGAGGACTCGGGTCGCTAAAATTAATGTAGTACAAGCACAAGGAGACATTAGTGAAAAAGAACTAGAGGAGAAAGAAAAGAAATTTACCCCTGAGGAACAGGCAAAATTAGAGAAAATAGGAGCTAAGTTAGAACAGGGAAAATGGATGCTGCCCAACGGGCGAGAGATGTTGCCAAAAGCTTATGCCAGGCAAATATTAGAACGATTACACACACAAACACATTGGGGTACAAAGGCGGTAAGTGATCATTTCCTTAAACAATTTGGCTGTATTGAGATTTTTGAAATAGCAAAGCAAATCACGCGAGGATGTTTAACTTGTCAAAAAGTAAACAAGAAAGTGTTTCGACAAGCAGCCACGGGAGGAAGGAAAACAGCTTATAGACCTTTTGAAAGAATACAAGTCGATTTTACTGAATTGCCTAAGGTAGGGAGAACAAAATATTTACTAGTAATAGTAGATCATTTAACACAATGGGTAGAAGCTTACCCTGTAGCACGAGCTACGGCACAGATGGTAGTAAAAATCTTATTAGAACACTTAATACCTAGATATGGGATAATCCAGTATATTGATTCTGATCAGGGCACACATTTTACTTCTAAAATAATAAAATTATTATGTCAGTCATTAGGTATTCAATGGGAATACCACACTCCGTGGCACCCACAAAGCTCAGGGAAAGTAGAAAGAACGAATCAAACAATAAAACAGCAACTGGCTAAATTAATGATTGAGACACAGATGTCCTGGACGAAATGCCTACCATTGGCACTATTAAACATAAGAACTAAGCCACACAGTGAGACTGGATTATCGCCATATGAAATGTTATATGGAATGCCTTACTCCCAAGGGATGCCCCTGGGGAATAATGTAGTTGAAGATTATAGTATCCAAAAATATATAATATCCATTGGAAAAAGGTTAAAAGAACTACGAGAGATTGCGATGGTGGCTCAAACACCACCATTAGGATTTGACACATGTGTCGCGAGTGAAAGGTCCAGGGAAGGAGTGGAGAGTCACATCTGAGCCCGGAGAAGCCAAGCTAACCATCAGACGAACTTAAAGAGACCTTCATCAAGAAGCATAAGCTAAGTTGCTGTGGGAATTTCATTGTAACTACTCCTGTAGAATTAGTGGACAGGGATAGATACCTATTAGGAAAGGTGATTTAGTCCATTGTGTAAACGGTGGTGTTTATTTTTAAGGGCAAAGTGTTCTACATGTTTTAAAATATATCATTTTCCAAAAAAGAAGTCAAGGATCTAGGAAACAGTTTAGAATTTTTGTGCATTCGCTGTGGGGCCACCACTCCCCTATATAACCTACCATGGGTTAGGCTTTATTGTTGTCAATTTAATCAAAGAGTGTTTCTTGATTGAAGGTTACCCCTTAAAAGATTAAGGAAGAGGGCAAGACCGGAGGGGAACGAGTGGTGCGGTTTGAAAGGTCTGCCAAGGGCTGCAACCCCTTCGGGCTGTGACCGCCGATCACTATGGCCCTGACCGGACCTCTTCTGGTCCTGTTTGGGGTAAGCTCCTTGACTCTGGTTATGGCAAACTGCAGCCAGTGCGTAGTAACTACTAGGAGGGGACGGGTAAGTTCCCAGACTTTGGTTTATAATAGCGAAATAAAAGAATAAGGGAATCGGTACAGCACAGACTACTATTTAACTCATTTTATCATGAAATAGAAACAGGAGAGAAGCCCGGGCAGCGGCAGGGACCCGCAGGGAGCCCGCAGCTCGGCGGCAGCGGCTGAGGCGGCCGGTGCGGAGCCCGCAGCGGCAGCAGCCAGCTCCCATCCCCTCAGAAGGCGGCCCTAGGGAGCGCGGCGCAGCAGTTTGCACGGGAAGGGCTCGGGAGGGAAGCTCAGCCACAGTCTCTATCCGAAAGATGCAGCCTCTGGAGTCGTCTGCACTTGCCAGAGCAGACGTGGCCGTACAAACTGAGCTCCCCTGGAAGCACGCAGCCACCCAGGTCGCTGGCTGCAGGCAGTGCCTTCACCTCTCAGGGCTAGTGGATGGTAGAAGAGGTGACAGCTGCGTGAGGTGTGGCCAGGTAGATGATGTCCTCAGCCTGGTAGCAGAGCTAAAAGAGGAAGTAGAACGGCTGCGGAGCATCAGGGAGAGTGAGAAAGAAATTGATTGTTGGACTCAGACTCTGACCTCCCCGAGTAAAAAACCAGAAAAGCCACCAAAAAGACCCCGAGCTGAAGGAGATCTGGTACCTTGCCCCTGCCAGACTGAAGGCAGTGGACAAAAGGAGGCTAGTGAATGGAGGGTAGTCCATAATAGGGGAGGCAAGCGAACTCCCGCCTTGCCCACATCCCCTAACCAGGTGCCTCTGCACAACAGGTATGAGGCTCTTGGGGAGGTAGGCCAACCCATGGATGGCATGGAAGATGGTTTGGCTACCCCAGAAGAGATGCCGGGAGCAGTAAGGCCTACCCCCGGTTTAAAACCTGCCTCTACAAGGAAGAAGAGGCAGGTTATAGTAGTAGGAGACTCCCTTCTGAGGAGAACAGAAGGCCCAATGTGCTGGGCAGACCCTCTTGACAGGGAGGTATGCTGCCTCCCCGGGGCCCAGGTTAGGGACGTCACTCAGAAAGTTCCCTGCCTGCTTTGGCCCTCGGACTACTACCCGCTGTTGCTCCTTCACATGGGTGGTGACGAGGTGGCAACACATGGCCCAAGAGCAATCCAGAGAGACTTGAGGGCGTTGGGAAAGTTAATGAGGCAGTCTGGGGCGCAGGGTGTCTGTTCTTCTGTTCTCCCAGTTACAGGCAGGGACACTGTAAGGAACAGACGTGTGCAATCTGTCAACACGTGGCTCCGTGGCTGGTGTCACCGCCACAGTTTTGGGTTTTTTGACAATGGGATGGCCTACGCGGCACCAGGCTCGTTGAATCGAACGGGGCTCATCTCTCTGAAAGGGGGAAGTGGGTCTTTGCTCATGAGCTAGTGGGGCTCGTTGACCGGGCTTTAAACTAGGCTTGTTGGGAGAGGGGGATGCCACATGGAGCTCCACCTGGACATGGATGAAGACCCAGCAGAGAGCTTATGGGTCAAGATTAAAGGGAACGCAGGGGCAGGGGACATTACGGTAGGGGTCTGCTACAGGCCATGTGACCAGGACGACAGAGCGAATGAGGCCCTGCATAGACAGATAGGAGCAGCATTGCGTTCGCAGAGCCTGGTCATCATGGGGGACTTCAACCACCCCGATACCTGTTGGAGGGACAACACAGCAGGGCACAAGAAATCCAGGCAGTTCTTGGAATGTGTCAATGACACATTTTTTCTTCCTCAAATGGTAGAGGAGCCAACAAGGAGAGGAACTATGCTGGACCTTGTCCTTAGCAACAAGGAGGGGCTGGTGGCGAGTGTCAAGCTCAAGGGTAGCCTCGGCTGCAGGGATCGTGAAATGGTAGAATTCAAGATCCTCGGGGCAGCGAGGAGAGCACGCAGCAAGCTCGCTACCTGGACTCCAAGAGAGCAGACTTTGGCCTCTTGAGGGACCTGCTTGGCAGGGTAACATGGGAAAAAGTACTGGAGGGCAGAGGGGCCCAAGAGAGCTGGTTACTATTCAAGGATCACCTCCTCCAAGCTCAGCTCAGGAACGGTGCATCCCAAGAATGAGGAAGTCAGGCAAAAATGCCAGGAGGCCTGCGTGGATTAACAAAGAGCTCCTGGACAAGCTCCAAAGCAAAAAGGAGGCCTACAGAGGGTGGAAGCAAGGACGGGTTGACTGGGTGGAATACAGAGAAACTGTCTGAGTGACCAGGAACCAGATTAGGCAAGCTAAAGCCCAGATAGAATTAAATCTGGCTAGGGGCAGCAAGGATAACAAGAAAAGCTTCTCTAAGTACGTCAGGGGTAAAGGCAAGACTAGGGAAGAGGTGGGCCCTCTCAGGAAGGAGGCAGGAGACGTGGTCACCCAGGATATGGAGAAGGCTGAGGTGCTGAATGACATTTTTGCCTCGGTCTTCACCGGCAAGGGCTCCAACCACACCACCCAAGTAGCAGAATGCAAAGGCAGGGTCTATGAAAATGAAAACCCGCCCACTGTAGGAGAAGATCAGGTTCGGGACCATCTGAGGAACCTGAAGGTGCGTAAGTCCATGGGACCAGATGAAATCCATCCACGGGTCCTGAGGGAGCTGGCAGATGAAGTGGCCAAGCCACTTTCCATTCTATTTGAAAAGTCGTGGCAGTCTGGTGAAGTTCCCGCTGATTGGAAAAGGGGACAGGTAACCTCCGTTTTCAAAAAGGCAAAAAAGGATGAGCCAGCGAACGACAGACCGGTCAGTCTCACCTCTGTGCCCGGCAAGGTCATGGAGCAGATGCTCCTGGAATCTCTGCTAAGGCACATGGAAAATAAGAAGGTGACTGGTGATAGCCAACATGGCTTCATCGAAGGCAGATCGTGCCTGACAGATTTAGTGGCCTTTTAGGATGTTGCCACAGCATTGGCGGATACATCACGTACCAGCTCCTGCCAGCCCCTGGCCACCGAGGGCTGTTGGGGTGAGAGGGGCTGTGTTGCCCTCTCCCTGAGGCTCTCCAGCCAAGGCAGACTCGGTGTCCCAAGGTTCTGCAGGTGGTGCTGCTGCCATGGTGTCCACGCATTGTGCCCGGTCGTGCTGGGTGACAGTCACAGACTTGCCCACGACCTCCGTCACGGTGTACAGGGCTGTGTCGTGCAGAGCCTCGTCGGAGGCTGTGGGGCCGTGTGGGGCAGGTGCCTGGCTCTCGGTGTCCGGAGCTGCTGCTGGTGGTGTTGCTGCTGTTGCTGCCGCCTTGCTTTGGGCCAGGTTGTGCTGGATGACAACCAGAGTGCTGACCACAGCCTTTGTCACCATGCACAGGGCCATGTCCTGCAGAGCCTGGTAGGCTGTGGGGCTGTGCGGGGCAGGTGCCTGGCTCTCTGCCTGTGCTGCTGCGGCAAAGTGCAGAGCGCCAGCTTCTGCCAGAGGGATTTCAGGCACTGAAGCAGCCGCTTCATCCTCGTATGGTGCTGGGAAGATAGCGGCTGTGCTGGTCCCACCGTAGTGGTGTTCAGACATGGGAGAAGCCATGTTTTCTCCATGCTCACGTGCCGATGGGATGAGAGGGGCTGAGCTGGCCTCTCCCCGAGGCTCTCCAGCCAAGGCAGACTCGCCGTCCTGTGGCGCTGCAGGTGGTGGTGCTGCTGCTGCTGCAGCCTTGCTTTTTGCCAGTTTTTCCTGGCTCAGAAGGAGAGAATTTATGAGAGCCTCTCTGACCATGCTCAGGACTGTGTCTTGACGAGCTTCGTCCTTGTAGTCTGGGGGGGTGGTGTATGGGGCAGGTGCCTGCCCCTCTGCCTCTGCTGCAGCCAAGGCAGACTCGGTGCCCTGTGGCGCTGCAGGTGGTGATGCTGCTGTTGCCGAATCCGTACTTTGTGCCTGCAAGCGCTGCCTCACAAGCACAGAATTGATGAGGGCCTCTCTCACCATGCTCAGGGCTGTGTCCTGCAGAGCCTCGTCCTCGTAGGCTGGGGGGGTGTATGGGGCAGGTGCCCGGCTCTCTACTTCTGCTGCAGGGGCCTGCTGGCTGGGGATGGGAGAAGCGGTTGCCTTTGCCTCCTCTTGTGCCGTGGGAGCCAGAGGTGTGCGGTGCCCCTCTTGCTCAGGAGTTCCGGCCAGGGCACAAGCTGCCGGCTCAGCATCTGTGGGACCAGGCAGGGCAGGAGACGCGCTCTGCAGGTCACCAGCTATGTCACCTGCCAGCTCTGTGCCCAGGCTGCTGGGCCGGCCGCACTCCTCCTGGGGACCATCGTGGGTGTCCTGGAAGAGCTCCGGGACCGAGGCGTTGACCCAGATAGTGTGGATGCTGATGTCTTCCCCCTGGGACAGCTCCTTGTCACTGCTGTCTTTGCACTTCTCCTGCTCCTCGGCCAAGGCCCCTGGCTTTTCCTCCGGGCTGTCCTGCTGCCGCTGCAGGGTGGCATTGCTGAGTTGGGCCAGGCTGCGCCTGGTGCGGGCCAGGCAGCTCCTCTCCAGCTCCTCCAGGGACTCTGTCTTGATGGGCAGGATGGCCGGATCCTCTGCAAAAGCCTTGCCTCCATTGGCTGCTAACGCCTTGTCTGATGTTGGTGTCACGGCTTCAGCCCTTCCCCGTGGTGCTGCTGGCTGCTGGCTGGGTCCATGGCTTGCAGTGAAAAGTTTACACAAAACCTTGTTTGTGATGTCCCGGGCGGCGTCCTTCCCTGCTGCGCTGTAGGCTGGAGGGAGCTGCCGGGCAGGCCTGAAGCTCCTCACCCTCGCAGGTCTGCCCCGCTCACCGTTGATGCCCCGAGGAGGTGGGACTGGCCATAGGCAGCCGCTGGCTGCAGTGCTGCTGGCCGTTTGCCAGCCCGTGGCAGGAGAGTTCGAGGGTGCTGGTGGCAGAGGCGGCAGCTTGCAGCAGCTGCTGGCGCGTCTTGATGGCCGAGCGGCGGTTGCGTGCCCGGCTGTCGCTGCCTGCCTGTGCTGAGTGTCTTCCTGCAGCACCACCACCCTGTTGCAGGGCAGTGCCTTGCTGCGCACCACGCTGTCTGACTGCAAGAGAAGCCAAGGAGACAGGCTGTGTGACTGTGGCCCTGGTCCCCACGGCTCGGCTGGAAGAGGTCCTGCAGCCGGGCTCCCCCGCCAGTCCCCTGGGCAGCGCTCGTCTCCGCAGGCGGCTGCTGCCAGTCCCAGAGCCAGCTGGGAGAGGACTGGTCCCCTCGCAGACCACGGTGACTCCCGGGAGCGCCCCTGGCATGCCCGGGCGGCCTGCTGGGCATGGCACTGTGGGCCCAGCTTGTGACAGGGGCCGAGCCCGCCTGTCCCCTCCTGCATGTCCCGCCTGCCCATCGGCAGCTCCCGGGGTTGGGAAGACGTTTGGCCCCGTCTCCCGCGGGCTCCCTACCTGTGCGCGGAGGCTCCCGGAGGCCTGCAAAGTCTCTGGGCAGGGGAGCTGTGGCAGCCTGTCCCCATGCAGGGGGGGCTTATCATCTAGCTGGACTTATGCAAAGCGTTTGACACTGTCCCGCACAACATCCTGGTCTCTACATTGGAAAAGCATGGATTTGATGGGTGGAGCATTCGGTGGATAAGGAACTGGCTAGATGGGCCCACTCAAAGGCTTGCAGTGAATGGCTCAATATCCACATGGAAACCAGCGAGGAGTGGTGTTCCTCAGGGGTCAGTACGGGGACCAGTGCTGTTTAACATCTTTGTCAGTGCCATGGACAGTGGGACTGAGTGCACCCTCAGCAAGTTTGCTGATGACACCAAGCTGTGTGGCACGGTCGACACACTGGAGGGAAGGGACGCCATCCAGAGGGACCTGGAGAGGCTTGAGAGGTGGGCCTCTGTGAACCTCATGAAGTTCAACCAGGCCGAGTGCAAGAGCCTGCGCCTGGGTGATGGCAATCCCAGGCACAAATACAGGTTGGGCGGAGAATAGCTTGAGAGCAGCCCTGAGGAGAAGGACTTGCGGGTGCTGGTGGACGAGAAGCTCAACGTGAGCAGGCAATGCGCGCTCGCAGCCCAGAAAGCCAACCGCGTCCTGGGCTGCATCAAAAGAAGCGTGGCCAGCAGGTCGAGGGAGGTGATTCTGCCCCTCTACTCCACTCCCGTGAGACCCCACCTGGAGTCCTGCGTCCAGCTCTGGAGTCCTCAGCACAAGAAGGACGTGGACTTGTTGGAAGGGGTCCAGCGGAGGGCCACGAAGACGATCCGAGGGCTGGAGCACCTCTGCTATGAGGACAGGCGGAGAGAGTTGGGGATGTTCAGCCTGGAGAAGAGAAGGCTCCGGGGAGACCTTAGAGCAGCCTTCCAGTCCCTAAAGGGGCCCTAGAGGAAGGATGGGGAGGGACTCTTTATCAGGGAGTGTAATGACAGGGCACGGGGTAACGGCTTCAAACTGAAAGAGGGTAGATTTAGATTGGATATCAGGTAGAATTTCTTTCTTGTGTATTAAGGGTGGTGAGGCACTGGAACAGGTTGCCCAGGGAAGCTGTCAATGCCCCATCCCTGGAAGTGTTCAAGGCCAGGCTGGATGAGGCTTTGAGCAGCCTGGTGTAGTGGGAGGTGTCCCTGCCGAGAGCCTGGGTGCTTTGGGCCAGGTTGTGCTGGATGACAACCAGAGCGCTGACCACAGCCTTTGTCACCATGCACAGGGCCACGTCCTGCAGAGCCTGGTAGGCTGTGGTCCTGCAATTGTGTCACAACAACCCCATGCAGCACTCCAGGCCTGGGGAAGAGTGGCTGGAGAGCTGCCTGGTGGAAAAGGACCTGGGGTTGTTGGTCACTAGCTGTCTTTCTCCTGCGACGGACCAGGTACAGACGAGCACTGGGGTAAAATCATCATCTTTTATTGGCCTCAGAAAACGTCCACAGCCGAGCAGACCATGCTCAGGACTGTGTCTTGACGATCTTGTCCTTGTAGTCTGGGGTGGTGCTGTATGGGGCAGGTGCCTGCCCCTCTGCCTCTGCCGCAGCCAAGGCAGACTCGGTGCCCTGTGGCGCTGCAGGTGGTGATATTATTTCAGTCATGGCCACAGCGTTGCATTTTGCACGGTCCCGCAGTGTTGCTGGCTGATGGCTCGGTGCCCCGCTTCCAAGGGAAACCTTGGCCAGGACCTCACTCGTGAGGCACCGGGCTGTGTCCTTTATTGCTCCTCTGTCTATTATTTCAGTCATGGCGGCAGCCTTGCAATGTGCACGGTCCCGCGGTGCTGCTGGCTGCTGGCTGGGTGCCCTGCTTCCAAGGGAAACCTTGGCCAGGACCTCACTTGTGAGGCACCGGGCTGTGTCCTTTATTGCTCCTCTGTCTATTATTTCAGTCATGGCGGCAGCCTTGCAATGTGCACGGTCCCGCGGTGCTGCTGGCTGCTGGCTGGGTGCCCCGCTTCCAAGGGAAACCTTGGCCAGGACCTCACTTGTGAGGCACCGGGCTGTGTCCTTTATAGCTCCTCTGTCTATTATTTCAGTCATGGCGGCAGCCTTGCATTGTGCACGGTCCCGCGGTGCTGCTGGCTGCTGGCTGGGTGCCCCGCTTCCAAGGGAAACCTTGGCCAGGACCTCACTCGTGAGGCACCGGGCTGTGTCCTTTATTGCTCCTCTGTCTATTGGTGGCTGGTGGCTCCCAGCGGCCTGCAAAGTCTCTGGGCAGAGGAGCCGTGGCAGCCTGTCCCCATGGAGGGTCAAGGCCTGGCTCTGCCTGTCCTTCGGCGCTACCTCTGGTTGCCTGTGGGCCACCTGTGGGCAGGAGGAGGAGAAGGCCTTGGGTGGAGGTGGCTGCCTTGGCACAGCAGCCCCCACAGAATCACAGAATGATAGGGGTTGGAAGGGACCTCTCGATCAGCTAGTCCAACCCCCTGCCAGAGCAGGGTCACCCAGAGCAGGTTGCACAGGAACGCGTCCAGGTGGGTTTTGGATGTCTCTAGAGACGGAGACTCCACCAGCTCTCGGGGCAGCCCATTCCAGTGCTCTGTCACCCTCCATGAGGAAGTTCCTCCTCATGTTTAGATGGAACTTCCTCTCTTCAAGTTGCTGCCCGTTTGTGCGCGGTCCTGTCACTGGGCACCACTGAAAAGAGCCTGGCCCCATCCTCCTGACACCTACCCTTTAAGTATTTCTAAGCACTGATAAGGTCCCCCCTCAGTCTTCTTTTTTCCAGACTGAAAAGACCCAAGTCCCTCAGCCTTTCTTCCTAAGAGAGCTGTTCCAGTCCCCTCATCGTCTCGCTAGCCCTTTGCTGTACCCTCTCCAGCAGTTCCCTGTCCTTGAACCGGGGAGCCCAGAACTGGACACAGTACTGCAGATGTGGCCTCAGCAGGGCAGAGTGGAGGGGGAGGAGGACCTCCCTCGACCTGCTTGCCACGCTCTTCTTGGTGCACCCCAGGATGCCATTGACCTTCTTGGCCACAAAGGCACATTGGCCGGCTCACGGTCATCCTGTTGCCCACCAGGACTCCCAGGTCTCTCTTGGCAGAGCTGCTCTCCAGCAGGTCAGCCCCCAACCTGGACGGCTGCATGGGGTTATTCCTCCCCAGGCGCAGCACCCTACCCTTTTCCCCTCATTGAATTTCATAAGGTTTCTCTCTGCCCAACTCTCCAGCCTCTCTAGGTCTCGCTGTGCGGCGGCACAGCCTTCCGGTGTATCAGCCACCCCTCCCAACTTTGTAGTGTCAGCAAACCTGCTGAGGGTGCAAGTCCCTTCATCCAGGTCCTTGATGAATATATTGAACAGGACTGGACCCCGTACTGACCTCTGGGGAACACCACTCGTCACTGACCTCCAACTAGACTCTGTGCCCCTGATCACGGCCCTCTGAGCTCTACCGTTCAACCAGTTTTCAATCCCTCCCACTCTCCATTCCCTTAAGCCACACTTCCTAAGCTTCCCTGTGAGGATGCTGTGGGAGAGCGTATCGAAAGCCTTGCTGAAGCCAAGGTAGACAACATCCACTGCCCTCCCCTCATCTCTCCATCCAGTCATGCTATCCTACAAGTCAGTCATGCCAGCAAGCCCGGCCCTGGCAGCAAGGCAGCTCCGTGCGGCCCCGTCCCACCACCGTCCTCTCCCTCCTGCCCCGTCCCTCACCTGGCGCCTCTTCTGCAGGCTCGGCAGCCCCTTGTCGGGCTGGGAGTGGCTGTTCGCCTCCTCTTCCATTGGCGTCTTCGGCGTCCTCAGCCGTCGATCTGCTATGGTCACCCAGGGGAGATGCTACCTCTTGAGGGAGCTGCTCTCCTGGGAGTGGGTACCCCCGGGCTCTCGCTCCTTAAATGCCCCCACGGTCACCGGCGTCACAATGGCTTCGGTATGATGCGGCGACCGCGTCACAGAGCCCTGGTGGTCGCCATGGAGATGCCCATGCCTGGGACCGGCTGGGACCAGCTGTGCCGTGGCTCTGAACCAGCTGGGACCGGCCGGGACCAGCTGTGCCCGGCACAGGGCAGCCCCTGCTCTCCCCTGGCGGGGGCCCTGCCAGGCCCGAGCCAACAGCTCCCACCCAGCCCGGTGGCAGCGGCCTCTGCAGAGCTCCCTCCTGGGGGCGCTCAGCAGCTCGGGGTGCCCCCGCCCTGGGCCTTGTCCCCAGGCATTGCTCCTGTATCTGGCTCCTCCAGGTGTGCCAGGGTTCCTGTGGGACACGGAGGTGTCCCCAGGTGCGCCGGTGGCTGCTCTGTCCCTGCCCTTCTCCAGCGGTGCTCCTCAAGGAGCCCAAGCGCAAGGCCTTCACCATGGCACCT
The DNA here is from genome assembly GCF_964199755.1 of Larus michahellis. Taxonomy (NCBI): domain Eukaryota; kingdom Metazoa; phylum Chordata; class Aves; order Charadriiformes; family Laridae; genus Larus; species Larus michahellis. The sequence goes on from NC_133896.1 coordinate 220,007,180, forward strand.
GGTGCCAACTCTTGTCGCACCCGTCTCGCCGTCCTTGGCAACGTCAGCCTGCACGGACACCAGGCGGGCAGGGGGTTTCTCTCCTGCTGTTGGGGGCTGCTGGCTGAAGCAAAGAGGCCTTGGTGTCCTCTGCAGGCAGCTGCCTTCCCACCCAGTGACGCTCCAGTGCCACCATCAGTTCTGGCTCCGTGCTTGCCATTCTACCTGCTCTGGCTGGCCCCTCTGGGAAGGGGAAGCATCCATGACTTTAGGAATGGGGATGTTTTCAAGAAGCAGCCCTGTGGTTTTTGAAACCTTCTGAGAGCTGGGGGCTGCGCGGTGCTCGGATCTGGGTGGGACCTGAGCAGCTGCTCTGACTGAGACTGCCCTCCCCGCAGGGCCTCTGCTCTCTGGCCATCCCCGTGGGCTCTTTGGTCCAGGGAGGAAAGGGGTGGTGTGGACGAGGGAAAGGCTGTGGACGTTGCCTACCTAGACGTTACCAAAGCCTTTGGCACAGCTTCCCACAGCATTCTCCTGGAGAAACTGGCTGCCCGTGGCGTGGATGGGCGTACGTGGTGGTGAATGGAGTTCAGTCCAGCTGGCGGCCGGTCACAGTGGTGTTCCCCATGGCTCGGTGCTGGGGCCGGTTCTGTTTCATGTCTTTATCGACCACCCGGAGGAGGGGATCGAGTGCACCCTCAGTCAGCTTGCAGAGGACAGCGAGCTGGGTGGGAGTGTCGATCTGCTGGAGGGTCGGAAGGCTCTGCAGAGGGATCTGGACAGGCTGGATCAATGGGACAAGGCCAATGGTGTGAGGTTCAACAAGGCCAAATGCCGTGGGGATGTATGGGGCAGGGCTGGGAGGTGCTGCGAGGGAGGGTTATGGGGCAGGCCCGGGGGAAAGTGTAGGGCAGGGCTGGGGGTAAAGCACAGGGGAGAGCTATAGGGGCTGTGGGGCTTGATCTGAGGGGCCTGCGGCAGGTGGCGGTAGCTGCTGGTGGGGAGGTGCTGCTGGGGCAGGAGGAGGATGGAGGTGCTCAGTGGGGGCCGATGAAGGCAGAGGTGACCCAAAGCTGACCACGGGGCTATTGCATCCCATGGGCATCGTGCTCAGTATAAAAGCTGAGGGACCAACGGGTCAGCCTCTTCCTTCAACGGCCGGCGTCCGAGGAGGACTCTGATACTGGGTTTGCGTATATTGTATTTTTCCCTTTTTTAGTAGTATGGTCATCTTTTATTGTTACTGTTAAGATTTCATTAAAGTCGTTTAGTTTCTTTCCGACCCATAAGCCTCCGTCTGCCTTATTCTCTCTCGCTTCTCTTCTGGGAGGGGAGAGAGGTTAAAGAGGGCGTGTGTCGTTCGAGTAGTGGCCAGCCCAGCCCAGCCCAGCCCAGCGCACAGCAGGTTTTTACGCCTCGGTGCCTCTCCCCGCCGCGGTGTTAATTGCGGGCGGGGCGGGGCGGGCCGCCCGCGGTGCCCAGCAGAGCCGCGGCGGGGCCGGTGTCGGAGTTTCGTTCCGCTGCGGCCGCGGGAGCCGCGCCGGGGCGCGTTGTGGGATCCCCCGGCCGGAGCCTCGGCGGGCGGCTGCGGGCTCTGCCCTGCCCTGCCCTGCCCTGCCCTGCCCTGCCCTGCCCTGCCCGGCCCTGCCCGGCCCTGCCCTGCCCGGCCCTGCCCTGCCCTGCCCTGCCCTGCCCTGCCCTGCCCTGCCCTGCCCTGCCGGGGTGGGCGAGGGCGGCAGCGTCCCCGGGCCGAGCGCTGCCGCGGGGTCGCTGGGGGGGTTTCGGGACCGAGCCCGTGCCCGGCCGGGGGGAGCAGGGGCGGCCCCGCCCGGCTCAGCTGCTCCTGGCTGGGGCCGGGCGGCCTCTGCCGCTCCCGGCGCGGGTCGGGCAGAGGCGGCCCGGGGGGCTCCGGCGGCGGCGGCGGGCGGGTCGCGGCGGCCGCAGGGGCGGGGAAGGGCCCCGGCTGCTGCCGCCGGGGCCGGGGGCTCTCGGGGTTGGGGGGACGCCGGGCGGCGCTGGGCTCGGAGGGGGCGGCTGGGCCCGGCGCGCCCTGCCCTCGAAGTGCCGGACCCCAGGGAGCGCTGCCGGGGGGTCTAGCTGTAGCATGCAGTTTAGGAGGTGTCCTTAAGCAGTGAGGTGTTAGTTGTAAAGCTTTATAAAGAGAGGCAGCTGAATGTAACGGGTTGTTGTGGTTTTTTTCCTGATATTTAGACGGCGTGCTCTGAAGTACTTTCTTTCTGTCTGGCTTTCAGTGGCACGTTCCCCTGGCAGCCCAGTAGCATCTCTGTGGGGCAGTGCAGCTGGCTGGATGTCCCTCCTCCTTGGGTGGCACGCAAAAACCCCTGTAGTCCAATTATAACTCTGTATTTTGGAGAGAGCTAATGTAGTGGTATCAACTCACAGCTGTGCGAGCTAAACTGGTGCCAGAGGAAAGTCGAATACTGTTAGAGTGTAAGTATTTGTAATGAGTGTCTGTAAACGTGGGCACACCTTTTTGACATGAAGCGAACGACCGAGCTTTGTTCTTTATTGTTCCTTTTTGCTAGTCAGGGTTTGACCCGTCCCTCTTAGCTGCATCGACCCAGCGAGCGAGGTGGGCAGCGGCAGCAGCGCGAGGGCTGTAGTTGCGGCGGTGGCTCCGTCAGCATCGATTCCGGTTACGGCCCAGCCCGCTCCTGCCGCCCCGCACGCAAGGCAGTGGATCTCCCTGCGGCCGCGCTGGGAGGAAGTGGCCCGGCGTTTCCCAGCGCCAGCCGGAGGGTTTGCCGTTGTGCTAAGGACGTGTTCAAAATGGCATCGGTTAGTCTTAATCCTGACTTTAAGAGTTGAGCTGGCGCTGGCTTTTGAAGGTTGTGCTGTATTTGGAGCTGAGGTGTTTCCCTAGAATCCTCCTGTAGCTCAGCTGCTGTCCCATCCCTCGCTCTGACGGAATTCCTCTACTCTCTTCTGTGCTATTTTTTTAGCACGCTGAACTCTAATTGGGGATTTTTGTTTTCCAGGTGCCTCGTTGTACGTGTCTCGTACTGCTCGAGAGATGCCCCAGCCCAGGTTTGCAGGCGGTGGCGGAGCCCCCCTGAGGGGAAGGGGCCAGCCCTGGGTCTGGTCGTTTTGCTCCTTGTTTGGGGGGAATAAGAAAGGGGTGTGTGTGTGTCTGGGGGGGTGGTGCTGTCATTTGGGACACTGCGATGTCACCGGGGCAGCGATGATGTGTCACGAAAGGTTATGGAGCAGATACTCTTGAGTGCCATCAGGCGGCATGTACAGGACGACCAGGCCATCAGGCCCCATCAGCATAGGTTTATGAAAGGCAGGTCCTGCTTGACTGACCGGATCTTCTTCTATGACAAGGTGACCCGCTGAAGCCTGTTGCAAAGCAGCTCCTAGCATAAGGCAGCTGTGTTGCTGTCTCTTTTGGGTGGAATTCATCAGTTCTGAATTTAGCCATGGGCAGGTTAGGGATTTAATGTAAGCTGATCATCTAGGCTCCATCTACAGTCGAGAGAGAGAGAGAGAGAGATCTTCCATCATAAAGCAAGAAGGAATGGATCACCTCTGGAAATTCCTGTCTTCCGCCAGTGATTAGAGAAGGAGCCCTGAGGGCTGACTTAGTTGGGCCCCCGACTCTTAAGATCAGGCTTGCCATACGGAAAAGCCAGTCGATAGCGCTGTTGGTCTGGTTTTAGTCCCATGAGCTCTCTCTGTCTCTGAACTGGCATAGTGAAGCTCATGCATAGTCTAGTCATGCACTGGAGTCCCTTCTCGGTAAGGACCTGAGCAAATCCCCAAATACCAGGGGAGACCCTGCCTCGAAAAAATAGAAAAAAGGTGTCCAGGGCAGCGGGGAGCTGCGAGGGGAAGCACAGCAAGCGGTGGCCTGACCCAGGTGCTTTGCCCCGCGCAGGTGGCGAGAGCGGAGTTTCTCCTGCTGTGCCCATGATGGTGGCCCGGTGCTGGAGAGCGGCACCTACAACAGGTTGAGGGCAGGTGAGTAGGGCAAGGAGAGCCAGGAGCCACATCCTGCTTAGGCCATCTCCGTGGAGGCACCAGCGTCCTGATGGATGGGTTGGTGATGGGTGCCCATGCTGTGGTGAAGGACGGCTGCATCTTGGGTTGTCTCAGTCTCAGGTGGCAGTGATTTCTCCTCTCTGTGCAGCACCGGTGAGGCCATATCTAGGCACTGGGTCCGGTTCCCACTGCCCAGCACCAAGCAGATTGTGACAAACGGGAGTGAGGTCAATGGGGCCGCTGAGCTGGAGGACGAGACGTTTGAAATCTGGATTTGCACAGTGAAAGAGAAGGTCAAGGGGCGTCTTATCGCTGTCTCTGCAACCATCTAATGGGAGAGGGTAGAGAAGACAGAGTCAGATGTCTCTCGGATGTGCAGTAGCAACAGCACAAGCTGTAACCTTGGAAACTTTGGGTGGCCATAAGGAGAGAAAAAGAAATCTTGCCCATGAGGGTGGTCAGATACGGGAAGAGGGGCCCGAGTGGGGAATATCTGCCCTCAGAGATGTTTGAAGCCCTGAGCATCCTGATGTAATTAGCCCTGCTTCAAGCAGAGGTTGGGGCAGAGACCTCCAGACGTCCCCTCCAACACGCATTGCTCTGTGATGCTGTGAAAAGAGAGCCCGGAGGTGCCGAGGCCTCTTGGGTCTGCAAGGCAGGGTGGGATCGGCTGGGGACCCTCCCGTGCACCACGTTTCTGCCCCCATGGAGCTCTGTCATCCAGACAGAATGACACAACCTGGGCTGCCCGTGTTTTCAGCCCGGTTCTGTTTGCTCATGATGGCTGGCAAAAGAACTGCAGATATTTCGGTAGCTCACTGTGTGTCTTCTTTTCCAGAGCTCAGCGACATGCCTGCCATCATGGCCTGACACGGGCAGGGATGGGATGTGGACCTGCCATCTCAATGGGGACTGGAGAGCAGAACCTCCCCTGCTGCCCCTTCCTGCAAGGCAAACCCCAGCCTGCCGAGGGGGCCAGCTGGGAGGGCTCAGATCCGCCTGGTGAGGAAGAGCCGTTTGCCTCCATGACCCCGCCGGAGATGAGCACCGAGCTTCCTCTCCTACGGTTTTCCTTGCAATCCCGTGCCTGGCAGGGATCCCTGGGGTGTAGGGCAGCACAGATGGAGTTGCAGCCGTGAAGCAGCTGTGCACCGTGATGAGATGCAGCAACTGCATGGGAGCCACCATTTCCCTCCGAGACCACTGTCACCCCACAGGACAGTCACCCTGGGATCCCTCCTGCCGTGTGTAAGCCCTCTGTTTCCACAGCTGTGTTTTACACATGCTGCAAACACCTGAGCATCCTCCAGTCCTCCTTGTTCTCAGCTGCCCACGTTTCTCCCGTCAGACCAGCCTCTTCTCCACACAGTCCCGCCCTCCTCGCAGGTCTTCTCCATCCCTGAGAGTGCACCAGCCCCACCACAATGGTTGAGTGCTGCTGGCTGGGTCACTAGGGTCCGTACCTTCTTATAACGCAGGCAGAGGCAGCTTAGGTTTTCCTTCTCCCCACTCGTGCCCCGCCATAACATAGGCCCTAACAGGACAGTCTCTTCCCCTTGGCTGTGGGTACGGGCATCTCTTCTCACGTGTGCTGAAGGACTTTCTGGTGCCTTGGCCATGTAGCTACTGGAACTATGAGTAGGAGCACACCACTTTTCTTCAGAAGGATTGAGCTGCATGTGGATTGGTCCCACCAAGTGTCCTGTTTGCTTTTCCCTTGGAAAGGTCTGTATACGTGCTCTGCACCCTGGGATTTATTCTGGTTTTAATTTCTCCCCGTGGCTGCTGGCGTACAGGGAGAAGGGGGTCTGTGCCCTGCTCTGCAAGGGAGATGTGAACATCTCCCCGGTTTAAGCCATAGTCCCAGCTGGACCTGAACCACTGACAGCGAGGGCAGGCCCTTGATTTCGGTGGGCTTTTCTCCATCTTTGGTTGGCTGTATTCGTCGGCTGGCTGGTTGTTCCGTCTTCCGCGTGACGGCACGCAGCGTGGACCAGCCGGCTTTGAGCAGAGATGGGACCTGCCAGCACAGAGGAGGCTGGAGCCATGTTGTGTTTAGGGGGTGTGAAATGTGCTTAACCGATTCGTGTCAGTGTGGAACAGTGTTAGGGCCACAGGGTGAAGTGTGACCTTTGATTGTTTTGTCTGTATGGCTGCAGATGAGACGGTGTGTCTATCGTGTCTGTGTTTTGCAGGAGCCAGCTGGCGAACATTCTAGAATACCAACTTAAGCCGGTCCTGTTGTTATCTGCATAGTGACCTGTAAGAGGGGGGATACACCCATTTTTGGCAAGGGCCAACCATTTTAGAGGCAGTTATGAATATGTATTTGTATAGGAGATAGAAACCAAAAATGGGGTCTGTAAGGCATGTGTCTTGGTTGGGCAGAGACTCCCGGCACACCCAGCGCTGTTTGCTTGCCTTTATTCCTTTAATAAATTATAAATTCTAATTGGAATCCTGTTTGCAATTAAATCGTTTATCACAATTTGGGGGCTCGTCCGGGATTGTCTTAGTTCCTGAATTCTGACTTGATCTAGGAGGGGCGCCCCACCATTAGGTGGCTCCTGATCAGGTCAGGTCAGGACTAACACCATCCTGAACCTGAGTAAAGGCAAGCAAAGAAAAGATTTTGATTTTTATTTTTATGAGCTCCCGTGCCGGCTGCAGCAGTTTATTTTACCCGTAATTCTGCGCGCGAAGATCCGAACGAAGATGACGGAGTCGTAAGTATTTAAAGTGTATACCGTTCGGTTGGGTGGGATTCGGTTGCCTGTGTGTAAGAGTGTGATTGAGACGGAACCTGGTTCCGAAGTGATTGCGGAGGTCTTCTAACCGCGGTTCCAGTCTCCCGCGAGGGACTTGGCCGGTGAAGGACCGAAGCAATTCCTATAGGATTCGTGGGTGGGTGATTGGTCCTAAACCCCCTGCAAGACACTCTTACTGGTAACCAAGGGCTGTAGGAATTGCCACAGTAAAATTCCTAGATGGGTCAGACAAAATCGAAGACCCAGGACCAGAGGAAAGGGAGCAAATTACCAGATATACCATTGGAAAGTCCATTAGGAATAATGATTAGGAATTGGAATGAAAGGGGCCCCAGAAAAGGAAAAAGTAAATTAAAATTAGTTCACTATTGTATGATTGAATGGCCGAAGAAACTTTTAAAACCACATGTCTTTTGGCCTGTTTTTGGATCCTTTGAAGACTGGATTTGCCAGGCCTTAAATCTATATGTTAATTCAAAGGAACCTTTTAGTCAGGAGGAAAGTGATTATGCAGGATTATGGATCAGGACTTCACGTCCTTTTCCGGCTTCAATACTTACATTAAAAACGGATGAAAAGTCTGAGAAAGAAGAAGGAAACAAAGACGAAAAAGGGAAGGAAAAAGATGATAAAGGGGAACCACTGGATAACTTACCACCTCCATATCCTAACAATCCTCCGCTATATCTTTTGGGGACTTCAACAGAGCCCTTGATAAAATTATTAATAGGTCCCCATAAGGAGGAGGTTTTATTTTTAGTGGATACGGAAGCTGAAAAATCAACCATTCAGAAACTTCCAAAAGGAATAGAGATAGGGAAGAACTATATGTCAGTAGTCGGGGCAAAAGGAGAACCTTTGAAAGTCCCTATCTTGAAAGATGTAGAAGTAGAAACAGAAACGAAAATTTGTCTTAATGATTTACTTTTGCTCCCTGAAGCGGAATACAATTTACTAGGAAGGGATCTGATTTTGAAGTTAAACTTGAGCATTCAGAGTGAGGGGAACAAACTGCAGATCAAATTATATACTTTAACACAGGAGGATGAAGAAGCTATTAACCCCTCGGTGTGGTATAAAGAAGGGGAAACTGGAAAAATAAAAATGGACCCCATAAGCGTTCAAATAATAGATCCACATCGTTCGATTAGAATCAAGCAATACCCTATACCCATGGAGGGTCGAAAAGGATTAAAACCTGTAGTTGACAGACTTTTGGAAAAAGGAACCTTGGAACCATGTATGTCACCTCATAATACACCCATCCTCCCTGTAAAGAAACCGGACGGGTCATACAGAATGGTACAGGATTTCAGAGCTGTAAATCAGCGAACGATTACTAAATTCCCTGTAGTGGCAAATCCCTATACTTTATTAAGTCATATTTCTCCCAGACATACTTGGTATAGTGTGATAGATTTGCAAGATGCTTTTTGGGCCTGTCCTCTGGACGAGGGATCTAGAGATTATTTTGCTTTCGAGTGGGAGGACCCCGAAACGGGACGGAAACAGCAATTAAGATGGACGGTATTACCACAGGGGTTTACGGAGTCACCAAATTTATTTGGGCAAACTTTAGAGAAAATCTTACAGGATTTTACATTACCCCAGGAGATAAAATTATTGCAATATGTAGATGATTTCTTAGTAGCAGGAGAAACTGAAGAGGGGACCCGAGAAGCTACTATTAAATTGTTAAATTTTCTAGGGGAGAAGGGATTGAAAGTGTCCCGATCAAAACTACAGTTTGTAGAACAGGAAGTAAAATACTTAGGACATTGGCTAAGTAAGGGAAAGAAGAAACTAGCTTCTGGTAGGGTATCTGGGATTCTATCTTTAAGACCCCCACAAACTAAAAAGGAGGTTCGGCAAATATTGGGATTATTAGGATATTGTAGATCATGGCTTGAAAATTATAGTGACAAGGTAAAATTTCTATATGAAAAATTAACTAGTAACCAACTTAAGTGGCTTACAGAAGATGACCAGAAATTCGAGGAAATAAAAAAGGCATTAATACAAGCACCTGTACCGAGCCTCCCAGATTTAGAAAAACCTTTCCATCTTTTTGTGAATACATCAAATCAGACAGCATATGGAGTTCTTACTCGAGACTGGGCAGGAATAAAAAAACCTGTGGGGTACTGTTCTAAATTACTTGATCCAGTAAGTAGAGGATGGCCTGCTTGTCTCCAAGCTTTGGTAGCTACCGCATTATTAATAGAGGAAGTTCGGAAAATTACCTTTAGTGCTCCTTTAAAAGTGTATACCCCACACAATGTCAGGAGTGTTTTACAACAAAAGGCAGAAAAATGCTGAACGGACAGCCGGATCTTGAAATATGAAGCAATATTAATAGACTCCCCCGATTTAGAACTGAGGGTGACTTCTGCTCAGAGTCCAGCACAGTTTTTGTTTGGAGAGCCATCAAAGGAAGTACAACATAATTGTTTAGAGGTAATTGAGACCCAGACTAAGGTGAGGCCAGACTTAAGAGATACTGAGTTAGAAAATGCAGAAGTGTTATTTGTAGATGGCTCCTCCCGTGTGGTGGAAGGGAGGAGAAAATCATGGTATGCTGTAATTAATAAAAATTTAGAACTTACAGAATCAGGACCTCTGAGTCCATCATGGTCAGCTGAAGCTTGCGAGCTGTATGCCCTTTGTAGAGCCCTGGAATTATTACAAGGAAAAAGCGGGACCATATTTACGGATTCTAAATATGCGTATGGAGTAGTCCACACTTTTGGAAAAATTTGGGAGGAAAGAGGTTTAATTAATACCCAAGGAAGGAATCTAATACATCAAGAACTAATAGTGAAAATTTTAAAGGCGTTAAGAAAACCAAAGGACATAGCAGTGGTACATGTGAGAGGACACCAAAAGGGGATTAGATTATCGAACCTGAGGGAATAACCTAGCCGATAGAGAGGCCCAGGAAGCAGCCCTGAGGACTCAGGTCGCTAAAATTAATGTAGTACAAGCACAAGGAGACATTAGTGAAAAAGAACTAGAGGAGAAAGAAAAGAAATTTACCCCTGAGGAACAGGCAAAATTAGAGAAAATAGGAGCTAAGTTAGAACAGGGAAAATGGATGCTGCCCAACGGGCGAGAGATGTTGCCAAAAGCTTATGCCAGGCAAATATTAGAACGATTACACACACAAACACATTGGGGTACAAAGGCGGTAAGTGATCATTTCCTTAAACAATTTGGCTGTATTGAGATTTTTGAAATAGCAAAGCAAATCACGCGAGGATGTTTAACTTGTCAAAAAGTAAACAAGAAAGTGTTTCGACAAGCAGCCACGGGAGGAAGGAAAACAGCTTATAGACCTTTTGAAAGAATACAAGTCGATTTTACTGAATTGCCTAAGGTAAGGAGAACAAAATATTTACTAGTAATAGTAGATCATTTAACACAATGGGTAGAAGCTTACCCTGTAGCACGAGCTACGGCACAGATGGTAGTAAAAATCTTATTAGAACACTTAATACCTAGATATGGGATAATCCAGTATATTGATTCTGATCAGGGCACACATTTTACTTCTAAAATAATAAAATTATTATGTCAGTCATTAGGTATTCAATGGGAATACCACACTCCGTGGCACCCACAAAGCTCAGGGAAAGTAGAAAGAACGAATCAAACAATAAAACAGCAACTGGCTAAATTAATGATTGAGACACAGATGTCCTGGACGAAATGCCTACCATTGGCACTATTAAACATAAGAACTAAGCCACACAGTGAGACTGGATTATCGCCATATGAAATGTTATATGGAATGCCTTACTCCCAAGGGATGCCCCTGGGGAATAATGTAGTTGAAGATTATAGTATCCAAAAATATATAATATCCATTGGAAAAAGGTTAAAAGAACTACGAGAGATTGCGATGGTGGCTCAAACACCACCATTAGGATTTGACACATGTGTCGCGAGTGAAAGGTCCAGTGAAGGAGTGGAGAGTCACATCTGAGCCCGGAGAAGCCAAGCTAACCATCAGACGAACTTAAAGAGACCTTCATCAAGAAGCATAAGCTAAGTTGCTGTGGGAATTTCATTGTAACTACTCCTGTAGAATTAGTGGACAGGGATAAATACCTATTAGGAAAGGTGATTTAGTCCATTGTGTAAACGGTGGTGTTTATTTTTAAGGGCAAAGTGTTCTACATGTTTTAAAATATATCATTTTCCAAAAAAGAAGTCAAGGATCTAGGAAACAGTTTAGAATTTTTGTGCATTCGCTGTGGGGCCACCACTCCCCTATATAACCTACCATGGGTTAGGCTTTATTGTTGTCAATTTAATCAAAGAGTGTTTCTTGATTGAAGGTTACCCCTTAAAAGATTAAGGAAGAGCGCGAGACCGGAGGGGAACGAGTGGTGCGGCTTGAAAGGTCTGCCAAGGGCTGCAACCCCTTCGGGCTGTGACCGCCGATCACTATGGCCCTGACCGGACCTCTTCTGGTCCTATTTCGGGTAAGCTCCTTGACTCTGGTTATGGCAAACTGCAGCCAGTGCGTAGTAACTACTAGGAGGGGACGGGTAAGTTCCCAGACTTTGGTTTATAATAGCGAAATAAAAGAATAAGGGAATCGGTACAGCACAGACTACTATTTAACTCATTTTATCATGAAATAGAAACAGGAGTGGAATATGAAATTCCCACAGTTGCTAAAAATCTATTTGTAAATCGTGCTGAAAACATTGCTAAGTCATTAAATGTAACTAATTGTTATGTTTGTGGTGGAACAAACCAAGGTGAACGATGGCCATGGGAGGCTATGGAGAGCAACATTAGTAATCCTCAAATATGGAACACAATGGGAAAGAGTAACAGGAAACAACAGTGGGTACTTCAAACGAGTATAACTGGAAGGAGTTGTTGGCAAAATTTAAAAGAGAATGGAAAACAAGTAGGTAATCTAGAGTGTGAAGGAGGTTACCTATGGAACGAAACTCAGAATAAATGGGATAAGTGGGGGAGTCCATGGGAAATGAGTGATCAATTTAAAAACTGGACCAATGGAACAAACATACCAAATGGATGGCGCACTCCTGAAGGACGTTACTGGATTTGTGGTAAACTAGCTTATGCGTTTTTGCCACAAAATTGGACGGGATCCTGTGTATTGGGAATTATAAGGCCCAGGTTTTTTTCCTGTTACCTATAAATCGAGGAGAGCGATTGGGAGTCCAAGTGTATGCTGAAGCTGGTGAATTACGAAAAAGGCACTATAAACGGAGTCTACAAATTGGACATTGGAAAGATAAAGATTGGCCTCCCGAAAGAGTCATTGCCTACTATGGTCCAGCCACATGGGCAGAAGATGGATCCTGGGGCTATAGAACTCCAATATATATGCTAAATAGAATAATTAGATTACAAGCTGTATTAGAAATAATTGTAAATACAACTGGAGATGCCCTTGGACGAATTGCGAGACAAAATACCAAGATGAGAACTGCTTTGTATCAAAATCGCTTACCCTTGGATTATTTGCTAGCACAAGAGGGAGGTGTTTGTGGGAAGTTTAACCTTAGTAATTGTTGTTTAGAAATTGATGATGAAGGGGAAGCTGTAAATGAACTTGTAAAAGAAATGAAGAAAATTGCACATGTCCCAGTTCAGACTTGGACTGGAGTCGACCTAGAAGGATTCTGGGAAAACTTTACGGGAGGTGATTGGCTTACTAAAATCGGGATTGTTATATTGGGGGCATTTGCAGGATTGTTAATAATTCCATGTTTTACACCTTGTTTTATTAGACTAATACACTCAGTTATACAAGGAATGCAGATAGCTACAGTACCTGTTGATTCAGAATGAGGGAAAGAGAAAACTCTTTCCCTGATGATACTAAAGACAAAAGAAGATTCGAAACTAATACCCATTCGGCAAGTATTAACTCGGTTGGAAACAAAAACACGAATCAATGCCATAGAAAAAGAAAATGGGGGATTGTGAAATGTGCTTAACCGATTCGTGTCAGTGTGGAACAGTGTTAGGGCCACAGGGTGAAGTGTGACCTTTGATTGTTTTGTCTGCCTGGCCGCAGACGAGACGGTGTGTCTATCGTGTCTGTGTTTTGCAGGAGCCAGCTGGCGAACATTCTAGAATACCAACTTAAGCCGGTCCTGTTGTTATCTGCATAGTGACCTGTAAGAGGGGGCATACACCCATTTCTGGCAAGGGCCAACCATTTTAGAGGCAGTTATGAATATGTATTAGTATAGGAGATAGAAACCAAAAATGGGGGCTGTAAGGCGTGTGTCTTGGTTGGGCAGAGACTCCTGGGACACCCAGCGCTGTTTGCTTGCCTTTATTCCTTTAATAAATTATAAATTCTAATTGGAATCCCGTTTGCGATTAAATCATTTATCACAGGGGGCAAGGAGGGGAAGGAGCCTGGGGTGCCTTTCTAAAATCCAGGCTTCAAAGGAGGGCATTGCCTGGGTGTGTGGCAACACGAGGGGTGAGAATTGTCCACCAAGACCTGGTGCTGGTGTCACTAACACTGGGTGGAGCTCAGTAGATGTGGGAGACCTCTCTTGGTCCCTCGCCGAGACAAAGAGCTCCAGTGCCGGCACGTCGGCAGCGGAGCCGGGCGATGGCGGCGAAAAGGGGCTTTTCCCGCGTTTTTCTGAGGCCGGGACAAGCCCGGGCAGCGGCAGGGACCCCGCAGCTCGGCGGGAGCGGCTGAGGCGGCCGGGGCGGAGCCAGCGGCGGCAGATTAAAACGAGGCGTAACCGCCAGCAACGGCCCCTCGCCGAGACAAAGAGCTCCGGAGCCGGGCGATGGCGGCGAAAAGGGGCTTTTCCCCCGCTTTTCTGAGGCCGGGACAAGCCCGGGCAGCGGCAGGGACGGGAGCGGCTGAGGCGGCCGGTGCGGAGCCCGCAGCGGCAGCAGCCAGCTCCCATCCCCTCAGAAGGCGGCCCTAGGGAGCGCGGCGCAGCAGTTTGCACGGGAAGGGCTCGGGAGGGAAGCTCAGCCACAGTCTCTATCCGAAAGATGCAGCCTCTGGAGTTGTCTGCACTTGCCAGAGCAGACGTGGCCGTACAAACTGAGCTCCCCTGGAAGCACGCAGCCACCCAGGTCGCTGGCTGCAGGCAGTGCCTTCACCTCTCAGGGCTAGTGGATGGTAGAAGAGGTGACAGCTGCGTGAGGTGTGGCCAGGTAGATGATGTCCTCAGCCTGGTAGCAGAGCTAAAAGAGGAAGTAGAACGGCTGCGGAGCATCAGGGAGAGTGAGAAAGAAATTGATTGTTGGACTCAGACTCTGACCTCCCCGAGTAAAAAACCAGAAAAGCCACCAAAAAGACCCCGAGCTGAAGGAGATCTGGTACCTTGCCCCTGCCAGACTGAAGGCAGTGGACAAAAGGAGGCTAGTGAATGGAGGGTAGTCCGTAATAGGGGAGGCAAGCGAACTCCCTCCTTGCCCACATCCCCTAACCAGGTGCCTCCGCACAACAGGTACGAGGCTCTTGGGGAGGTAGGCCAACCCATGGATGGCATGGAAGATGGTTTGGCTACCCCAGAAGAGATGCCGGGAGCAGTAAGGCCTACCCCCGGTTTAAAACCTGCCTCTACAAGGAAGAAGAGGCAGGTTATAGTAGTAGGAGACTCCCTTCTGAGGAGAACAGAAGGCCCAATGTGCTGGGCAGACCCTCTTGACAGGGAGGTATGCTGCCTCCCCGGGGCCCAGGTTAGGGACGTCACTCAGAAAGTTCCCCGCCTGCTTCGGCCCTCGGACTACTACCCGCTGTTGCTCCTTCACGTGGGTGGTGACGAGGTGGCAACACATGGCCCAAGAGCAATCCAGAGAGACTTGAGGGCCTTGGGAAAGTTAATGAGGCAGTCTGGGGCGCAGGGTGTCTGTTCTTCTGTTCTCCCAGTTACAGGCAGGGACACTGTAAGGAACAGACGTGTGCAATCTGTCAACACGTGGCTCCGTGGCTGGTGTCACCGCCACAGTTTTGGGTTTTTTGACAATGGGATGGCCTACGCGGCACCAGGCTCGTTGGCATCGAACGGGGCTCATCTCTCTGAAAAGGGGAAGTGGGTCTTTGCTCGTGAGCTAGTGGGGCTCGTTGACCGGGCTTTAAACTAGGCTTGTTGGGAGAGGGGGATGCCACATGGAGCTCCACCTGGGCATGGATGAAGACCCAGCAGAGAGCTTATGGGTCAAGATTAAAAGGAACGCAGGGGCAGGGGACATTACGGTAGGGGTCTGCTACAGGCCATGTGACCAGGACGACAGAGCGAATGAGGCCCTGCATAGACAGATAGGAGCAGCATCGCGTTCGCAGAGCCTGGTCATCATGGGGGACTTCAACCACCCCGATACCTGTTGGAGGGACAACACAGCAGGGCACAAGAAATCCAGGCAGTTCTTGGAATGTGTCAATGACACATTTTTTCTTCCTCAAATGGTAGAGGAGCCAACAAGGAGAGGAACTATGCTGGACCTTGTCCTTAGCAACAAGGAGGGGCTGGTGGCGAGTGTCAAGCTCAAGGGTAGCCTCGGCTGCAGGGATCGTGAAATGGTAGAATTCAAGATCCTCAGGGCAGCGAGGAGAGCACGCAGCAAGCTCACTACCTGGACTCCAAGAGAGCAGACTTTGGCCTCTTGAGGGACCTGCTTGGCAGGGTAACATGGGAAAAAGTACTGGAGGGCAGAGGGGCCCAAGAGAGCTGGTTACTATTCAAGGATCACCTCCTCCAAGCTCAGCTCAGGAACGGTGCATCCCAAGAACGAGGAAGTCAGGCAAAAATGCCAGGAGGCCTGCGTGGATTAACAAAGAGCTCCTGGACAAGCTCCAAAGCAAAAAGGAGGCCTACAGAGGGTGGAAGCAAGGACGGGTTGACTGGGTGGAATACAGAGAAACTGTCTGAGTGACCAGGAACCAGATTAGGCAAGCTAAAGCCCAGATAGAATTAAATCTGGCTAGGGGCAGCAAGGATAACAAGAAAAGCTTCTCTAAGTACGTCAGGGGTAAAGGCAAGACTAGGGAAGAGGTGGGCCCTCTCAGGAAGGAGGCAGGAGACGTGGTCACCCAGGATATGGAGAAGGCTGAGGTGCTGAATGACTTTTTTGCCTCGGTCTTCACCGGCAAGGGCTGCAACCACACCACCCAAGTAGCAGAATGCAAAGGCAGGGTCTATGAAAATGAAAACCCGCCCACTGTAGGAGAAGATCAGGTTCGGGACCATCTGAGGAACCTGAAGGTGCGTAAGTCCATGGGACCAGATGAAATCCATCCACGGGTCCTGAGGGAGCTGGCAGATGAAGTGGCCAAGCCGCTTTCCATTCTATTTGAAAAGTCGTGGCAGTCTGGTGAAGTTCCCGCTGATTGGAAAAGGGGACAGGTAACCTCCGTTTTCAAAAAGGCAAAAAAGGATGAGCCAGCGAACGACAGACCGGTCAGTCTCACCTCTGTGCCCGGCAAGGTCATGGAGCAGATGCTCCTGGAATCTCTGCTAAGGCACATGGAAAATAAGAAGGTGACTGGTGATAGCCAACATGGCTTCATCGAAGGCAGATCGTGCCTGACAGATTTAGTGGCCTTTTATGATGTTGCCACAGCATTGGCGGATACATCATGTACCAGCTCCTGCCAGCCCCTGGCCACCGAGGGCTGTTGGGGTGAGAGGGGCTGTGTTGCCCTCTCCCTGAGGCTCTCCAGCCAAGGCAGACTCGGTGTCCCAAGGTTCTGCAGGTGGTGCTGCTGCCATGGTGTCCACGCGTTGTGCCCGGTCGTGCTGGGTGACAGTCACAGCCTTGCCCACGACCTCCGTCACGGTGTACAGGGCTGTGTGGTGCAGAGCCTCGTCGGAGGCTGTGGGGCCGTGTGGGGCAGGTGCCTGGCTCTCGGTGTCCTGAGCTGCTGCTGGTGGTGTTGCTGCCGCCTTGCTTTGGGCCAGGTTGTGCTGGATGACAACCAGAGCGCTGACCACAGCCTTTGTCACCATGCACAGGGCCGTGTCCTGCAGAGCCTGGTAGGCTGTGGGGCTGCGCGGGGCAGGTGCCTGGCTCTCTGCCTGTGCTGCTGGGGCAAAGTGCGGAGCGCCAGCTTCTGCCAGAGGGATTTCAGGCACTGAAGCAGCCGCTTCATCCTCGTATGGTGCTGGGAAGATAGCGGCTGTGCTGGTCCCACCGTAGTGGTGTTCAGACATGGGAGAAGCCATGTTTTCTCCATGCTCACGTGCCGATGGGATGAGAGGGGCTGAGCTGGCCTCTCCCCGAGGCTCTCCAGCCAAGGCAGACTCGCTGTCCTGTGGCGCTGCAGGTGGATCTTGCTGCTGCTGCTGCAGCCTTGCTTTTTGCCAGTTTTCCCTGGCTCAGAAGGAGAGAATTTATAAGAGCCTCTCTGACCATGCTCAGGACTGTGTCTTGACGATCTTCGTCCTTGTAGTCTGGGGGGGTGGTGTATGGGGCAGGTGCCTGCCCCTCTGCCTCTGCTGCAGCCAAGGCAGACTCGGTGCCCTGTGGCGCTGCAGGTGGTGATGCTGCTGTTGCCGAATCCGTACTTTGTGCCTGCAAGCGCTGCCTCACAAGCACAGAATTGATGAGGGCCTCTCTCACCATGCTCAGGGCTGTGTCCTGCAGAGCCTCGTCCTCGTAGGCTGGGGGGGTGTATGGGGCAGGTGCCCGGCTCTCTACTTCTGCTGCAGGGGCCTGCTGGCTGGGGATGGGAGAAGCGGTTGCCTTTGCCTCCTCTTGTGCCGTGGGAGCCAGAGGTGTGCGGTGCCCCTCTTGCTCAGGAGTTCCGGCCACGGCACAAGCTGCCGGCTCAGCATCTGTGGGACCAGGCAGGGCAGGAGACGCGCTCTGCAGGTCACCAGCTATGTCACCTGCCAGCTCTGTGCCCAGGCTGCTGGGCCGGCCGCACTCCTCCTGGGGACCATCGTGGGTGTCCTGGAAGAGCTCCGGGACCGAGGCGTTGACCCAGATAGTGTGGATGCTGATGTCTTCCCCCTGGGACAGCTCCTTGTCACTGCTGTCTTTGCACTTCTCCTGCTCCTCGGCCAAGGCCCCTGGCTTTTCCTCCGGGCTGTCCTGCTGCCGCTGCAGGGTGGCACTGCTGAGTTGGGCCAGGCTGCGCCTGGTGCGGGCCAGGCAGCTCCTCTCCAGCTCCTCCAGGGACTCTGTCTTGATGGGCAGGATGGCCGGATCCTCTGCAAAAGCCTTGCCTCCACTGGCCGCTCCCACCTCGTCTGCTGTTGGAAAACTTTGCACAGGACCTTGTTTGTGATGTCCCGGGCGGCGTCCTTCCCTGCTGCGCTGTAGGCTGGAGGGAGCTGCCGGGCAGGCCTGAAGCTCCTCACCCTCGCAGGTCTGCCCCGCTCACCGTTGATGCCCCGAGCAGGTGGGACCAGCCCTAGGCAGCCGCTGGCTGCGGTGCTGCTGGCCGTTTGCCAGCCCGTGGCAGGAGAGGTCGAGGGTGCTGGTGTGTCCTGCAGAACCTTGTCCTCATAGTCCCGGGGTCTGTATGGGGCAGGTGCCTGCCTCTCTGCCTGTGCTGTAGGGGCGTGCTTGCTGAAGACGGGAGGAGCAAGTGGATCTTGCTGTGCCGCTTGTCCTTGGTGTCCTGGCCCCGCATGCCTGCCCAGGGAAGCTGGTGCAGGGGCCCTGCTGGCAGCACCAGTGGCCCCCTGTGCCCCCCTGAGTTTGGGATAAGCTGCGGGGACCTTGCTGCTGTTGGCTGCCAACACCTTGTCTATTGTTTGAGTCATGGCCACAGCTCTGCGATGCGCACGGTCCCGCGGTGGAGCTGGCTGCTGGCTGGGTCTATGAAAATGGAAAGCCGCCCACTGTAGGAGAAGATCAGGTTCGGGACCATCTGAGGAACCTGAAGGTGCATAAGTCCATGGGACCAGATGAAATCCATCCACGGGTCCTGAGGGAGCTGGCAGATGAAGTGGCCAAGCCACTTTCCATTCTATTTGAAAAGTCGTGGCAGTCTGGTGAAGTTCCCGCTGATTGGAAAAGGGGACAGGTAACCTCCGTTTTCAAAAAGGCAAAAAAGGATGAGCCAGCGAACGACAGACCGGTCAGTCTCACCTCTGTGCCCGGCAAGGTCATGGAGCAGATGCTCCTGGAATCTCTGCTAAGGCACATGGAAAATAAAAAGGTGACTGGTGATAGCCAACATGGCTTCATCGAAGGCAGATTGTGCCTGACAGATTTAGTGGCCTTTTATGATGTTGCCACAGCATTGGCGGATACATCATGTACCAGCTCCTGCCAGCCCCTGGCCACCGAGGGCTGTTGGGGTGAGAGGGGCTGTGTTGCCCTCTCCCTGAGGCTCTCCAGCCAAGGCAGACTCGGTGTCCCAAGGTTCTGCAGGTGGTGCTGCTGCCATGGTGTCCACGCGTTGTGCCCGGTCGTGCTGGGTGACAGTCACAGCCTTGCCCACGACCTCCGTCACGGTGTACAGGGCTGTGTGGTGCAGAGCCTCGTCGGAGGCTGTGGGGCCGTGTGGGGCAGGTGCCTGGCTCTCGGTGTCCTGAGCTGCTGCTGGTGGTGTTGCTGCCGCCTTGCTTTGGGCCAGGTTGTGCTGGATGACAACCAGAGCGCTGACCACAGCCTTTGTCACCATGCACAGGGCCGTGTCCTGCAGAGCCTGGTAGGCTGTGGGGCTGCGCGGGGCAGGTGCCTGGCTCTCTGCCTGTGCTGCTGCGGCAAAGTGCGGAGCGCCAGCTTCTGCCAGAGGGATTTCAGGCACTGAAGCAGCCGCTTCATCCTCGTATGGTGCTGGGAAGATAGTGGCTGTGCTGGTCCCACCGTAGTGGTGTTCAGACATGGGAGAAGCCATGTTTTCTCCATGCTCACGTGCCGATGGGATGAGAGGGGCTGAGCTGGCCTCTCCCCGAGGCTCTCCAGCCAAGGCAGACTCGCTGTCCTGTGGCGCTGCAGGTGGATCTTGCTGCTGCTGCTGCAGCCTTGCTTTTTGCCAGTTTTCCCTGGCTCAGAAGGAGAGAATTTATAAGAGCCTCTCTGACCATGCTCAGGACTGTGTCTTGACGATCTTCGTCCTTGTAGTCTGGGGGGGTGGTGTATGGGGCAGGTGCCTGCCCCTCTGCCTCTGCTGCAGCCAAGGCAGACTCGGTGCCCTGTGGCGCTGCAGGTGGTGATGCTGCTGTTGCCGAATCCGTACTTTGTGCCTGCAAGCGCTGCCTCACAAGCACAGAATTGATGAGGGCCTCTCTCACCATGCTCAGGGCTGTGTCCTGCAGAGCCTCGTCCTCGTAGGCTGGGGGGGTGTATGGGGCAGGTGCCCGGCTCTCTACTTCTGCTGCAGGGGCCTGCTGGCTGGGGATGGGAGGAGCGGTTGCCTTTGCCTCCTCTTGTGCCGTGGGAGCCAGAGGTGTGCGGTGCCCCTCTTGCTCAGGAGTTCCGGCCAGGGCACAAGCTGCCGGCTCAGCATCTGTGGGACCAGGCAGGGCAGGAGACGCGCTCTGCAGGTCACCAGCTATGTCACCTGCCAGCTCTGTGCCCAGGCTGCTGGGCCGGCCGCACTCCTCCTGGGGACCATCGTGGGTGTCCTGGAAGAGCTCCGGGACCGAGGCGTTGACCCAGATAGTGTGGATGCTGATGTCTTCCCCCTGGGACAGCTCCTTGTCACTGCTGTCTTTGCACTTCTCCTGCTCCTCGGCCAAGGCCCCTGGCTTTTCCTCCGGGCTGTCCTGCTGCCGCTGCAGGGTGGCACTGCTGAGTTGGGCCAGGCTGCGCCTGGTGCGGGCCAGGCAGCTCCTCTCCAGCTGCTCCAGGGACTCTGTCTTGATGGGCAGGATGGCCGGATCCTCTGCAAAAGCCTTGCCTCCACTGGCCGCTCCCACCTCGTCTGCTGTTGGAAAACTTTGCACAGGACCTTGTTTGTGATGTCCCGGGCGGCGTCCTTCCCTGCTGCGCTGTAGGCTGGAGGGAGCTGCCGGGCAGGCCTGAAGCTCCTCACCCTCGCAGGTCTGCCCCGCTCACCGTTGATGCCCCGAGCAGGTGGGACCAGCCCTAGGCAGCCGCTGGCTGCGGTGCTGCTGGCCGTTTGCCAGCCCGTGGCAGGAGAGGTCGAGGGTGCTGGTGTGTCCTGCAGAACCTTGTCCTCATAGTCCCGGGGTCTGTATGGGGCAGGTGCCTGCCTCTCTGCCTGTGCTGTAGGGGCGTGCTTGCTGAAGACGGGAGGAGCAAGTGGATCTTGCTGTGCCGCTTGTCCTTGGTGTCCTGGCCCCGCATGCCTGCCCAGGGAAGCTGGTGCAGGGGCCCTGCTGGCAGCACCAGTGGCCCCCTGTGCCCCCCTGAGTTTGGGATAAGCTGCGGGGACCTTGCTGCTGTTGGCTGCCAACACCTTGTCTATTGTTTGAGTCATGGCCACAGCTCTGCGATGCGCACGGTCCCGCGGTGCAGCTGGCTGCTGGCTGGGTCTATGAAAATGGAAAGCCGCCCACTGTAGGAGAAGATCAGGTTCGGGACCATCTGAGGAACCTGAAGGTGCATAAGTCCATGGGACCAGATGAAATCCATCCACGGGTCCTGAGGGAGCTGGCAGATGAAGTGGCCAAGCCGCTTTCCATTCTATTTGAAAAGTCGTGGCAGTCTGGTGAAGTTCCCGCTGATTGGAAAAGGGGACAGGTAACCTCCGTTTTCAAAAAGGCAAAAAAGGATGAGCCAGCGAACGACAGACCGGTCAGTCTCACCTCTGTGCCCGGCAAGGTCATGGAGCAGATGCTCCTGGAATCTCTGCTAAGGCACATGGAAAATAAGAAGGTGACTGGTGATAGCCAACATGGCTTCATCGAAGGCAGATCGTGCCTGACAGATTTAGTGGCCTTTTATGATGTTGCCACAGCATTGGCGGATACATCATGTACCAGCTCCTGCCAGCCCCTGGCCACCGAGGGCTGTTGGGGTGAGAGGGGCTGTGTTGCCCTCTCCCTGAGGCTCTCCAGCCAAGGCAGACTCGGTGTCCCAAGGTTCTGCAGGTGGTGCTGCTGCCATGGTGTCCACGCGTTGTGCCCGGTCGTGCTGGGTGACAGTCACAGCCTTGCCCACGACCTCCGTCACGGTGTACAGGGCTGTGTGGTGCAGAGCCTCGTCGGAGGCTGTGGGGCCGTGTGGGGCAGGTGCCTGGCTCTCGGTGTCCTGAGCTGCTGCTGGTGGTGTTGCTGCCGCCTTGCTTTGGGCCAGGTTGTGCTGGATGACAACCAGAGCGCTGACCACAGCCTTTGTCACCATGCACAGGGCCGTGTCCTGCAGAGCCTGGTAGGCTGTGGGGCTGCGCGGGGCAGGTGCCTGGCTCTCTGCCTGTGCTGCTGGGGCAAAGTGCGGAGCGCCAGCTTCTGCCAGAGGGATTTCAGGCACTGAAGCAGCCGCTTCATCCTCGTATGGTGCTGGGAAGATAGCGGCTGTGCTGGTCCCACCGTAGTGGTGTTCAGACATGGGAGAAGCCATGTTTTCTCCATGCTCACGTGCCGATGGGATGAGAGGGGCTGAGCTGGCCTCTCCCCGAGGCTCTCCAGCCAAGGCAGACTCGCTGTCCTGTGGCGCTGCAGGTGGATCTTGCTGCTGCTGCTGCAGCCTTGCTTTTTGCCAGTTTTCCCTGGCTCAGAAGGAGAGAATTTATAAGAGCCTCTCTGACCATGCTCAGGACTGTGTCTTGACGATCTTCGTCCTTGTAGTCTGGGGGGGTGGTGTATGGGGCAGGTGCCTGCCCCTCTGCCTCTGCTGCAGCCAAGGCAGACTCGGTGCCCTGTGGCGCTGCAGGTGGTGATGCTGCTGTTGCCGAATCCGTACTTTGTGCCTGCAAGCGCTGCCTCACAAGCACAGAATTGATGAGGGCCTCTCTCACCATGCTCAGGGCTGTGTCCTGCAGAGCCTCGTCCTCGTAGGCTGGGGGGGTGTATGGGGCAGGTGCCCGGCTCTCTACTTCTGCTGCAGGGGCCTGCTGGCTGGGGATGGGAGAAGCGGTTGCCTTTGCCTCCTCTTGTGCCGTGGGAGCCAGAGGTGTGCGGTGCCCCTCTTGCTCAGGAGTTCCGGCCACGGCACAAGCTGCCGGCTCAGCATCTGTGGGACCAGGCAGGGCAGGAGACGCGCTCTGCAGGTCACCAGCTATGTCACCTGCCAGCTCTGTGCCCAGGCTGCTGGGCCGGCCGCACTCCTCCTGGGGACCATCGTGGGTGTCCTGGAAGAGCTCCGGGACCGAGGCGTTGACCCAGATAGTGTGGATGCTGATGTCTTCCCCCTGGGACAGCTCCTTGTCACTGCTGTCTTTGCACTTCTCCTGCTCCTCGGCCAAGGCCCCTGGCTTTTCCTCCGGGCTGTCCTGCTGCCGCTGCAGGGTGGCACTGCTGAGTTGGGCCAGGCTGCGCCTGGTGCGGGCCAGGCAGCTCCTCTCCAGCTCCTCCAGGGACTCTGTCTTGATGGGCAGGATGGCCGGATCCTCTGCAAAAGCCTTGCCTCCACTGGCCGCTCCCACCTCGTCTGCTGTTGGAAAACTTTGCACAGGACCTTGTTTGTGATGTCCCGGGCGGCGTCCTTCCCTGCTGCGCTGTAGGCTGGAGGGAGCTGCCGGGCAGGCCTGAAGCTCCTCACCCTCGCAGGTCTGCCCCGCTCACCGTTGATGCCCCGAGCAGGTGGGACCAGCCCTAGGCAGCCGCTGGCTGCGGTGCTGCTGGCCGTTTGCCAGCCCGTGGCAGGAGAGGTCGAGGGTGCTGGTGTGTCCTGCAGAACCTTGTCCTCATAGTCCCGGGGTCTGTATGGGGCAGGTGCCTGCCTCTCTGCCTGTGCTGTAGGGGCGTGCTTGCTGAAGACGGGAGGAGCAAGTGGATCTTGCTGTGCCGCTTGTCCTTGGTGTCCTGGCCCCGCATGCCTGCCCAGGGAAGCTGGTGCAGGGGCCCTGCTGGCAGCACCAGTGGCCCCCTGTGCCCCCCTGAGTTTGGGATAAGCTGCGGGGACCTTGCTGCTGTTGGCTGCCAACACCTTGTCTATTGTTTGAGTCATGGCCACAGCTCTGCGATGCGCACGGTCCCGCGGTGCAGCTGGCTGCTGGCTGGGTCTATGAAAATGGAAAGCCGCCCACTGTAGGAGAAGATCAGGTTCGGGACCATCTGAGGAACCTGAAGGTGCATAAGTCCATGGGACCAGATGAAATCCATCCACGGGTCCTGAGGGAGCTGGCAGATGAAGTGGCCAAGCCGCTTTCCATTCTATTTGAAAAGTCGTGGCAGTCTGGTGAAGTTCCCGCTGATTGGAAAAGGGGACAGGTAACCTCCGTTTTCAAAAAGGCAAAAAAGGATGAGCCAGCGAACGACAGACCGGTCAGTCTCACCTCTGTGCCCGGCAAGGTCATGGAGCAGATGCTCCTGGAATCTCTGCTAAGGCACATGGAAAATAAAAAGGTGACTGGTGATAGCCAACATGGCTTCATCGAAGGCAGATTGTGCCTGACAGATTTAGTGGCCTTTTATGATGTTGCCACAGCATTGGCGGATACATCATGTACCAGCTCCTGCCAGCCCCTGGCCACCGAGGGCTGTTGGGGTGAGAGGGGCTGTGTTGCCCTCTCCCTGAGGCTCTCCAGCCAAGGCAGACTCGGTGTCCCAAGGTTCTGCAGGTGGTGCTGCTGCCATGGTGTCCACGCGTTGTGCCCGGTCGTGCTGGGTGACAGTCACAGCCTTGCCCACGACCTCCGTCACGGTGTACAGGGCTGTGTGGTGCAGAGCCTCGTCGGAGGCTGTGGGGCCGTGTGGGGCAGGTGCCTGGCTCTCGGTGTCCTGAGCTGCTGCTGCTGGTGTTGCTGCCGCCTTGCTTTGGGCTAGGTTGTGCTGGATGACAACCAGAGCGCTGACCACAGCCTTTGTCACCATGCACAGGGCCGTGTCCTGCAGAGCCTGGTAGGCTGTGGGGCTGCGCGGGGCAGGTGCCTGGCTCTCTGCCTGTGCTGCTGGGGCAAAGTGCGGAGCGCCAGCTTCTGCCAGAGGGATTTCAGGCACTGAAGCAGCCGCTTCATCCTCGTATGGTGCTGGGAAGATAGCGGCTGTGCTGGTCCCACCGTAGTGGTGTTCAGACATGGGAGAAGCCATGTTTTCTCCATGCTCACGTGCCGATGGGATGAGAGGGGCTGAGCTGGCCTCTCCCCGAGGCTCTCCAGCCAAGGCAGACTCGCTGTCCTGTGGCGCTGCAGGTGGATCTTGCTGCTGCTGCTGCAGCCTTGCTTTTTGCCAGTTTTCCCTGGCTCAGAAGGAGAGAATTTATGAGAGCCTCTCTGACCATGCTCAGGACTGTGTCTTGACGATCTTCGTCCTTGTAGTCTGGGGGGGTGGTGTATGGGGCAGGTGCCTGCCCCTCTGCCTCTGCTGCAGCCAAGGCAGACTCGGTGCCCTGTGGCGCTGCAGGTGGTGATGCTGCTGTTGCCGAATCCGTACTTTGTGCCTGCAAGCGCTGCCTCACAAGCACAGAATTGATGAGGGCCTCTCTCACCATGCTCAGGGCTGTGTCCTGCAGAGCCTCGTCCTCGTAGGCTGGGGGGGTGTATGGGGCAGGTGCCCGGCTCTCTACTTCTGCTGCAGGGGCCTGCTGGCTGGGGATGGGAGAAGCGGTTGCCTTTGCCTCCTCTTGTGCCGTGGGAGCCAGAGGTGTGCGGTGCCCCTCTTGCTCAGGAGTTCCGGCCACGGCACAAGCTGCCGGCTCAGCATCTGTGGGACCAGGCAGGGCAGGAGACGCGCTCTGCAGGTCACCAGCTATGTCACCTGCCAGCTCTGTGCCCAGGCTGCTGGGCCGGCCGCACTCCTCCTGGGGACCATCGTGGGTGTCCTGGAAGAGCTCCGGGACCGAGGCGTTGACCCAGATAGTGTGGATGCTGATGTCTTCCCCCTGGGACAGCTCCTTGTCACTGCTGTCTTTGCACTTCTCCTGCTCCTCGGCCAAGGCCCCTGGCTTTTCCTCCGGGCTGTCCTGCTGCCGCTGCAGGGTGGCACTGCTGAGTTGGGCCAGGCTGCGCCTGGTGCGGGCCAGGCAGCTCCTCTCCAGCTCCTCCAGGGACTCTGTCTTGATGGGCAGGATGGCCGGATCCTCTGCAAAAGCCTTGCCTCCACTGGCCGCTCCCACCTCGTCTGCTGTTGGAAAACTTTGCACAGGACCTTGTTTGTGATGTCCCGGGCGGCGTCCTTCCCTGCTGCGCTGTAGGCTGGAGGGAGCTGCCGGGCAGGCCTGAAGCTCCTCACCCTCGCAGGTCTGCCCCGCTCACCGTTGATGCCCCGAGCAGGTGGGACCAGCCCTAGGCAGCCGCTGGCTGCGGTGCTGCTGGCCGTTTGCCAGCCCGTGGCAGGAGAGGTCGAGGGTGCTGGTGTGTCCTGCAGAACCTTGTCCTCATAGTCCCGGGGTCTGTATGGGGCAGGTGCCTGCCTCTCTGCCTGTGCTGTAGGGGCGTGCTTGCTGAAGACGGGAGGAGCAAGTGGATCTTGCTGTGCCGCTTGTCCTTGGTGTCCTGGCCCCGCATGCCTGCCCAGGGAAGCTGGTGCAGGGGCCCTGCTGGCAGCACCAGTGGCCCCCTGTGCCCCCCTGAGTTTGGGATAAGCTGCGGGGACCTTGCTGCTGTTGGCTGCCAACACCTTGTCTATTGTTTGAGTCATGGCCACAGCTCTGCGATGCGCACGGTCCCGCGGTGCAGCTGGCTGCTGGCTGGGTCTATGAAAATGGAAAGCCGCCCACTGTAGGAGAAGATCAGGTTCGGGACCATCTGAGGAACCTGAAGGTGCATAAGTCCATGGGACCAGATGAAATCCATCCACGGGTCCTGAGGGAGCTGGCAGATGAAGTGGCCAAGCCGCTTTCCATTCTATTTGAAAAGTCGTGGCAGTCTGGTGAAGTTCCCGCTGATTGGAAAAGGGGACAGGTAACCTCCGTTTTCAAAAAGGCAAAAAAGGATGAGCCAGCGAACGACAGACCGGTCAGTCTCACCTCTGTGCCCGGCAAGGTCATGGAGCAGATGCTCCTGGAATCTCTGCTAAGGCACATGGAAAATAAAAAGGTGACTGGTGATAGCCAACATGGCTTCATCGAAGGCAGATTGTGCCTGACAGATTTAGTGGCCTT
The DNA here is from genome assembly GCF_964199755.1 of Larus michahellis. Classification (NCBI taxonomy): domain Eukaryota; kingdom Metazoa; phylum Chordata; class Aves; order Charadriiformes; family Laridae; genus Larus; species Larus michahellis. Next base: position 220,034,029 of record NC_133896.1, read on the forward strand.
TTATGATGTTGCCACAGCATTGGCGGATACATCATGTACCAGCTCCTGCCAGCCCCTGGCCACCGAGGGCTGTTGGGGTGAGAGGGGCTGTGTTGCCCTCTCCCTGAGGCTCTCCAGCCAAGGCAGACTCGGTGTCCCAAGGTTCTGCAGGTGGTGCTGCTGCCATGGTGTCCACGCGTTGTGCCCGGTCGTGCTGGGTGACAGTCACAGCCTTGCCCACGACCTCCGTCACGGTGTACAGGGCTGTGTGGTGCAGAGCCTCGTCGGAGGCTGTGGGGCCGTGTGGGGCAGGTGCCTGGCTCTCGGTGTCCTGAGCTGCTGCTGCTGGTGTTGCTGCCGCCTTGCTTTGGGCTAGGTTGTGCTGGATGACAACCAGAGCGCTGACCACAGCCTTTGTCACCATGCACAGGGCCGTGTCCTGCAGAGCCTGGTAGGCTGTGGGGCTGCGCGGGGCAGGTGCCTGGCTCTCTGCCTGTGCTGCTGGGGCAAAGTGCGGAGCGCCAGCTTCTGCCAGAGGGATTTCAGGCACTGAAGCAGCCGCTTCATCCTCGTATGGTGCTGGGAAGATAGCGGCTGTGCTGGTCCCACCGTAGTGGTGTTCAGACATGGGAGAAGCCATGTTTTCTCCATGCTCACGTGCCGATGGGATGAGAGGGGCTGAGCTGGCCTCTCCCCGAGGCTCTCCAGCCAAGGCAGACTCGCTGTCCTGTGGCGCTGCAGGTGGATCTTGCTGCTGCTGCTGCAGCCTTGCTTTTTGCCAGTTTTCCCTGGCTCAGAAGGAGAGAATTTATGAGAGCCTCTCTGACCATGCTCAGGACTGTGTCTTGACGATCTTCGTCCTTGTAGTCTGGGGGGGTGGTGTATGGGGCAGGTGCCTGCCCCTCTGCCTCTGCTGCAGCCAAGGCAGACTCGGTGCCCTGTGGCGCTGCAGGTGGTGATGCTGCTGTTGCCGAATCCGTACTTTGTGCCTGCAAGCGCTGCCTCACAAGCACAGAATTGATGAGGGCCTCTCTCACCATGCTCAGGGCTGTGTCCTGCAGAGCCTCGTCCTCGTAGGCTGGGGGGGTGTATGGGGCAGGTGCCCGGCTCTCTACTTCTGCTGCAGGGGCCTGCTGGCTGGGGATGGGAGAAGCGGTTGCCTTTGCCTCCTCTTGTGCCGTGGGAGCCAGAGGTGTGCGGTGCCCCTCTTGCTCAGGAGTTCCGGCCACGGCACAAGCTGCCGGCTCAGCATCTGTGGGACCAGGCAGGGCAGGAGACGCGCTCTGCAGGTCACCAGCTATGTCACCTGCCAGCTCTGTGCCCAGGCTGCTGGGCCGGCCGCACTCCTCCTGGGGACCATCGTGGGTGTCCTGGAAGAGCTCCGGGACCGAGGCGTTGACCCAGATAGTGTGGATGCTGATGTCTTCCCCCTGGGACAGCTCCTTGTCACTGCTGTCTTTGCACTTCTCCTGCTCCTCGGCCAAGGCCCCTGGCTTTTCCTCCGGGCTGTCCTGCTGCCGCTGCAGGGTGGCATTGCTGAGTTGGGCCAGGCTGCGCCTGGTGCGGGCCAGGCAGCTCCTCTCCAGCTCCTCCAGGGACTCTGTCTTGATGGGCAGGATGGCCGGATCCTCTGCAAAAGCCTTGCCTCCACTGGCCGCTCCCACCTCGTCTGCTGTTGGAAAACTTTGCACAGGACCTTGTTTGTGATGTCCTGGGCGGCGTCCTTCCCTGCTGCGCTGTAGGCTGGAGGGAGCTGCCGGGCAGGCCTGAAGCTCCTCACCCTCGCAGGTCTGCCCCGCTCACCGTTGATGCCCCGAGCAGGTGGGACCAGCCCTAGGCAGCCGCTGGCTGCGGTGCTGCTGGCCGTTTGCCAGCCCGTGGCAGGAGAGGTCGAGGGTGCTGGTGTGTCCTGCAGAACCTTGTCCTCATAGTCCCGGGGTCTGTATGGGGCAGGTGCCTGCCTCTCTGCCTGTGCTGTAGGGGCGTGCTTGCTGAAGACGGGAGGAGCAAGTGGATCTTGCTGTGCCGCTTGTCCTTGGTGTCCTGGCCCCGCATGCCTGCCCAGGGAAGCTGGTGCAGGGGCCCTGCTGGCAGCACCAGTGGCCCCCTGTGCCCCCCTGAGTTTGGGATAAGCTGCGGGGACCTTGCTGCTGTTGGCTGCCAACACCTTGTCTATTGTTTGAGTCATGGCCACAGCTCTGCGATGCGCACGGTCCCGCGGTGCAGCTGGCTGCTGGCTGGGTCTATGAAAATGGAAAGCCGCCCACTGTAGGAGAAGATCAGGTTCGGGACCATCTGAGGAACCTGAAGGTGCATAAGTCCATGGGACCAGATGAAATCCATCCACGGGTCCTGAGGGAGCTGGCAGATGAAGTGGCCAAGCCGCTTTCCATTCTATTTGAAAAGTCGTGGCAGTCTGGTGAAGTTCCCGCTGATTGGAAAAGGGGACAGGTAACCTCCGTTTTCAAAAAGGCAAAAAAGGATGAGCCAGCGAACGACAGACCGGTCAGTCTCACCTCTGTGCCCGGCAAGGTCATGGAGCAGATGCTCCTGGAATCTCTGCTAAGGCACATGGAAAATAAGAAGGTGACTGGTGATAGCCAACATGGCTTCATCGAAGGCAGATCGTGCCTGACAGATTTAGTGGCCTTTTATGATGTTGCCACAGCATTGGCGGATACATCATGTACCAGCTCCTGCCAGCCCCTGGCCACCGAGGGCTGTTGGGGTGAGAGGGGCTGTGTTGCCCTCTCCCTGAGGCTCTCCAGCCAAGGCAGACTCGGTGTCCCAAGGTTCTGCAGGTGGTGCTGCTGCCATGGTGTCCACGCGTTGTGCCCGGTCGTGCTGGGTGACAGTCACAGCCTTGCCCACGACCTCCGTCACGGTGTACAGGGCTGTGTGGTGCAGAGCCTCGTCGGAGGCTGTGGGGCCGTGTGGGGCAGGTGCCTGGCTCTCGGTGTCCTGAGCTGCTGCTGCTGGTGTTGCTGCCGCCTTGCTTTGGGCCAGGTTGTGCTGGATGACAACCAGAGCGCTGACCACAGCCTTTGTCACCATGCACAGGGCCGTGTCCTGCAGAGCCTGGTAGGCTGTGGGGCTGCGCGGGGCAGGTGCCTGGCTCTCTGCCTGTGCTGCTGGGGCAAAGTGCGGAGCGCCAGCTTCTGCCAGAGGGATTTCAGGCACTGAAGCAGCCGCTTCATCCTCGTATGGTGCTGGGAAGATAGCGGCTGTGCTGGTCCCACCGTAGTGGTGTTCAGACATGGGAGAAGCCATGTTTTCTCCATGCTCACGTGCCGATGGGATGAGAGGGGCTGAGCTGGCCTCTCCCCGAGGCTCTCCAGCCAAGGCAGACTCGCTGTCCTGTGGCGCTGCAGGTGGATCTTGCTGCTGCTGCTGCAGCCTTGCTTTTTGCCAGTTTTCCCTGGCTCAGAAGGAGAGAATTTATGAGAGCCTCTCTGACCATGCTCAGGACTGTGTCTTGACGATCTTCGTCCTTGTAGTCTGGGGGGGTGGTGTATGGGGCAGGTGCCTGCCTCTCTGCCTCTGCTGCAGCCAAGGCAGACTCGGTGCCCTGTGGCGCTGCAGGTGGTGATGCTGCTGTTGCCGAATCCGTACTTTGTGCCTGCAAGCGCTGCCTCACAAGCACAGAATTGATGAGGGCCTCTCTCACCATGCTCAGGGCTGTGTCCTGCAGAGCCTCGTCCTCGTAGGCTGGGGGGGTGTATGGGGCAGGTGCCCGGCTCTCTACTTCTGCTGCAGGGGCCTGCTGGCTGGGGATGGGAGAAGCGGTTGCCTTTGCCTCCTCTTGTGCCGTGGGAGCCAGAGGTGTGCGGTGCCCCTCTTGCTCAGGAGTTCCGGCCAGGGCACAAGCTGCCGGCTCAGCATCTGTGGGACCAGGCAGGGCAGGAGACGCGCTCTGCAGGTCACCAGCTATGTCACCTGCCAGCTCTGTGCCCAGGCTGCTGGGCCGGCCGCACTCCTCCTGGGGACCATCGTGGGTGTCCTGGAAGAGCTCCGGGACCGAGGCGTTGACCCAGATAGTGTGGATGCTGATGTCTTCCCCCTGGGACAGCTCCTTGTCACTGCTGTCTTTGCACTTCTCCTGCTCCTCGGCCAAGGCCCCTGGCTTTTCCTCCGGGCTGTCCTGCTGCCGCTGCAGGGTGGCATTGCTGAGTTGGGCCAGGCTGCGCCTGGTGCGGGCCAGGCAGCTCCTCTCCAGCTCCTCCAGGGACTCTGTCTTGATGGGCAGGATGGCCGGATCCTCTGCAAAAGCCTTGCCTCCACTGGCCGCTCCCACCTCGTCTGCTGTTGGAAAACTTTGCACAGGACCTTGTTTGTGATGTCCCGGGCGGCGTCCTTCCCTGCTGCGCTGTAGGCTGGAGGGAGCTGCCGGGCAGGCCTGAAGCTCCTCACCCTCGCAGGTCTGCCCCGCTCACCGTTGATGCCCCAAGCAGGTGGGACCAGCCCTAGGCGGCCGCTGGCTGCGGTGCTGCTGGCCGTTTGCCAGCCCGTGGCAGGAGAGGTCGAGGGTGCTGGTGTGTCCTGCAGAACCTTGTCCTCATAGTCCCGGGGTCTGTATGGGGCAGGTGCCTGCCTCTCTGCCTGTGCTGTAGGGGCGTGCTTGCTGAAGACAGGAGGAGCAAGTGGATCTTGCTGTGCCGCTTGTCCTTGGTGTCCTGGCCCCGCATGCCTGCCCAGGGAAGCTGGTGCAGGGGCCCTGCTGGCAGCACCAGTGGCCCCCTGTGCCCCCCTGAGTTTGAGATAAGCTGCGGGGACCTTGCTGCTGTTGGCTGCCAACACCTTGTCTATTGTTTGAGTCATGGCCACAGCTCTGCGATGCGCACGGTCCCGCGGTGCAGCTGGCTGCTGGCTGGGTCTATGAAAATGGAAAGCCGCCCACTGTAGGAGAAGATCAGGTTCGGGACCATCTGAGGAACCTGAAGGTGCATAAGTCCATGGGACCAGATGAAATCCATCCACGGGTCCTGAGGGAGCTGGCAGATGAAGTGGCCAAGCCGCTTTCCATTCTATTTGAAAAGTCGTGGCAGTCTGGTGAAGTTCCCGCTGATTGGAAAAGGGGACAGGTAACCTCCGTTTTCAAAAAGGCAAAAAAGGATGAGCCAGCGAACGACAGACCGGTCAGTCTCACCTCTGTGCCCGGCAAGGTCATGGAGCAGATGCTCCTGGAATCTCTGCTAAGGCACATGGAAAATAAGAAGGTGACTGGTGATAGCCAACATGGCTTCATCGAAGGCAGATCGTGCCTGACAGATTTAGTGGCCTTTTATGATGTTGCCACAGCATTGGCGGATACATCATGTACCAGCTCCTGCCAGCCCCTGGCCACCGAGGGCTGTTGGGGTGAGAGGGGCTGTGTTGCCCTCTCCCTGAGGCTCTCCAGCCAAGGCAGACTCGGTGTCCCAAGGTTCTGCAGGTGGTGCTGCTGCCATGGTGTCCACGCGTTGTGCCCGGTCGTGCTGGGTGACAGTCACAGCCTTGCCCACGACCTCCGTCACGGTGTACAGGGCTGTGTGGTGCAGAGCCTCGTCGGAGGCTGTGGGGCCGTGTGGGGCAGGTGCCTGGCTCTCGGTGTCCTGAGCTGCTGCTGGTGGTGTTGCTGCCGCCTTGCTTTGGGCCAGGTTGTGCTGGATGACAACCAGAGCGCTGACCACAGCCTTTGTCACCATGCACAGGGCCGTGTCCTGCAGAGCCTGGTAGGCTGTGGGGCTGCGCGGGGCAGGTGCCTGGCTCTCTGCCTGTGCTGCTGGGGCAAAGTGCGGAGCGCCAGCTTCTGCCAGAGGGATTTCAGGCACTGAAGCAGCCGCTTCATCCTCGTATGGTGCTGGGAAGATAGCGGCTGTGCTGGTCCCACCGTAGTGGTGTTCAGACATGGGAGAAGCCATGTTTTCTCCATGCTCACGTGCCGATGGGATGAGAGGGGCTGAGCTGGCCTCTCCCCGAGGCTCTCCAGCCAAGGCAGACTCGCTGTCCTGTGGCGCTGCAGGTGGATCTTGCTGCTGCTGCTGCAGCCTTGCTTTTTGCCAGTTTTCCCTGGCTCAGAAGGAGAGAATTTATGAGAGCCTCTCTGACCATGCTCAGGACTGTGTCTTGACGATCTTCGTCCTTGTAGTCTGGGGGGGTGGTGTATGGGGCAGGTGCCTGCCCCTCTGCCTCTGCTGCAGCCAAGGCAGACTCGGTGCCCTGTGGCGCTGCAGGTGGTGATGCTGCTGTTGCCGAATCCGTACTTTGTGCCTGCAAGCGCTGCCTCACAAGCACAGAATTGATGAGGGCCTCTCTCACCATGCTCAGGGCTGTGTCCTGCAGAGCCTCGTCCTCGTAGGCTGGGGGGGTGTATGGGGCAGGTGCCCGGCTCTCTACTTCTGCTGCAGGGGCCTGCTGGCTGGGGATGGGAGAAGCGGTTGCCTTTGCCTCCTCTTGTGCCGTGGGAGCCAGAGGTGTGCGGTGCCCCTCTTGCTCAGGAGTTCCGGCCAGGGCACAAGCTGCCGGCTCAGCATCTGTGGGACCAGGCAGGGCAGGAGACGCGCTCTGCAGGTCACCAGCTATGTCACCTGCCAGCTCTGTGCCCAGGCTGCTGGGCCGGCCGCACTCCTCCTGGGGACCATCGTGGGTGTCCTGGAAGAGCTCCGGGACCGAGGCGTTGACCCAGATAGTGTGGATGCTGATGTCTTCCCCCTGGGACAGCTCCTTGTCACTGCTGTCTTTGCACTTCTCCTGCTCCTCGGCCAAGGCCCCTGGCTTTTCCTCCGGGCTGTCCTGCTGCCGCTGCAGGGTGGCATTGCTGAGTTGGGCCAGGCTGCGCCTGGTGCGGGCCAGGCAGCTCCTCTCCAGCTCCTCCAGGGACTCTGTCTTGATGGGCAGGATGGCCGGATCCTCTGCAAAAGCCTTGCCTCCACTGGCCGCTCCCACCTCGTCTGCTGTTGGAAAACTTTGCACAGGACCTTGTTTGTGATGTCCCGGGCGGCGTCCTTCCCTGCTGCGCTGTAGGCTGGAGGGAGCTGCCGGGCAGGCCTGAAGCTCCTCACCCTCGCAGGTCTGCCCCGCTCACTGTTGATGCCCCGAGCAGGTGGGACCAGCCCTAGGCGGCCGCTGGCTGCGGTGCTGCTGGCCGTTTGCCAGCCCGTGGCAGGAGAGGTCGAGGGTGCTGGTGTGTCCTGCAGAACCTTGTCCTCATAGTCCCGGGGTCTGTATGGGGCAGGTGCCTGCCTCTCTGCCTGTGCTGTAGGGGCGTGCTTGCTGAAGACGGGAGGAGCAAGTGGATCTTGCTGTGCCGCTTGTCCTTGGTGTCCTGGCCCCGCATGCCTGCCCAGGGAAGCTGGTGCAGGGGCCCTGCTGGCAGCACCAGTGGCCCCCTGTGCCCCCCTGAGTTTGGGATAAGCTGCGGGGACCTTGCTGCTGTTGGCTGCCAACACCTTGTCTATTGTTTGAGTCATGGCCACAGCTCTGCGATGCGCACGGTCCCGCGGTGCAGCTGGCTGCTGGCTGGGTCTATGAAAATGGAAAGCCGCCCACTGTAGGAGAAGATCAGGTTCGGGACCATCTGAGGAACCTGAAGGTGCATAAGTCCATGGGACCAGATGAAATCCATCCACGGGTCCTGAGGGAGCTGGCAGATGAAGTGGCCAAGCCGCTTTCCATTCTATTTGAAAAGTCGTGGCAGTCTGGTGAAGTTCCCGCTGATTGGAAAAGGGGACAGGTAACCTCCGTTTTCAAAAAGGCAAAAAAGGATGAGCCAGCGAACGACAGACCGGTCAGTCTCACCTCTGTGCCCGGCAAGGTCATGGAGCAGATGCTCCTGGAATCTCTGCTAAGGCACATGGAAAATAAGAAGGTGACTGGTGATAGCCAACATGGCTTCATCGAAGGCAGATCGTGCCTGACAGATTTAGTGGCCTTTTATGATGTTGCCACAGCATTGGCGGATACATCATGTACCAGCTCCTGCCAGCCCCTGGCCACCGAGGGCTGTTGGGGTGAGAGGGGCTGTGTTGCCCTCTCCCTGAGGCTCTCCAGCCAAGGCAGACTCGGTGTCCCAAGGTTCTGCAGGTGGTGCTGCTGCCATGGTGTCCACGCGTTGTGCCCGGTCGTGCTGGGTGACAGTCACAGCCTTGCCCACGACCTCCGTCACGGTGTACAGGGCTGTGTGGTGCAGAGCCTCGTCGGAGGCTGTGGGGCCGTGTGGGGCAGGTGCCTGGCTCTCGGTGTCCTGAGCTGCTGCTGCTGGTGTTGCTGCCGCCTTGCTTTGGGCCAGGTTGTGCTGGATGACAACCAGAGCGCTGACCACAGCCTTTGTCACCATGCACAGGGCCGTGTCCTGCAGAGCCTGGTAGGCTGTGGGGCTGCGCGGGGCAGGTGCCTGGCTCTCTGCCTGTGCTGCTGGGGCAAAGTGCGGAGCGCCAGCTTCTGCCAGAGGGATTTCAGGCACTGAAGCAGCCGCTTCATCCTCGTATGGTGCTGGGAAGATAGCGGCTGTGCTGGTCCCACCGTAGTGGTGTTCAGACATGGGAGAAGCCGTGTTTTCTCCATGCTCACGTGCCGATGGGATGAGAGGGGCTGAGCTGGCCTCTCCCCGAGGCTCTCCAGCCAAGGCAGACTCGCTGTCCTGTGGCGCTGCAGGTGGATCTTGCTGCTGCTGCTGCAGCCTTGCTTTTTGCCAGTTTTCCCTGGCTCAGAAGGAGAGAATTTATAAGAGCCTCTCTGACCATGCTCAGGACTGTGTCTTGACGATCTTCGTCCTTGTAGTCTGGGGGGGTGGTGTATGGGGCAGGTGCCTGCCCCTCTGCCTCTGCTGCAGCCAAGGCAGACTCGGTGCCCTGTGGCGCTGCAGGTGGTGATGCTGCTGTTGCCGAATCCGTACTTTGTGCCTGCAAGCGCTGCCTCACAAGCACAGAATTGATGAGGGCCTCTCTCACCATGCTCAGGGCTGTGTCCTGCAGAGCCTCGTCCTCGTAGGCTGGGGGGGTGTATGGGGCAGGTGCCCGGCTCTCTACTTCTGCTGCAGGGGCCTGCTGGCTGGGGATGGGAGAAGCGGTTGCCTTTGCCTCCTCTTGTGCCGTGGGAGCCAGAGGTGTGCGGTGCCCCTCTTGCTCAGGAGTTCCGGCCAGGGCACAAGCTGCCGGCTCAGCATCTGTGGGACCAGGCAGGGCAGGAGACGCGCTCTGCAGGTCACCAGCTATGTCACCTGCCAGCTCTGTGCCCAGGCTGCTGGGCCGGCCGCACTCCTCCTGGGGACCATCGTGGGTGTCCTGGAAGAGCTCCGGGACCGAGGCGTTGACCCAGATAGTGTGGATGCTGATGTCTTCCCCCTGGGACAGCTCCTTGTCACTGCTGTCTTTGCACTTCTCCTGCTCCTCGGCCAAGGCCCCTGGCTTTTCCTCCGGGCTGTCCTGCTGCCGCTGCAGGGTGGCACTGCTGAGTTGGGCCAGGCTGCGCTTGGTGCGGGCCAGGCAGCTCCTCTCCAGCTCCTCCAGGGACTCTGTCTTGATGGGCAGGATGGCCGGATCCTCTGCAAAAGCCTTGCCTCCACTGGCCGCTCCCACCTCATCTGCTGTTGGAAAACTTTGCACAGGACCTTGTTTGTGATGTCCCGGGCGGCGTCCTTCCCTGCTGCGCTGTAGGCTGGAGGGAGCTGCCGGGCAGGCCTGAAGCTCCTCACCCTCGCAGGTCTGCCCCGCTCATCGTTGATGCCCCGAGCAGGTGGGACCAGCCCTAGGCAGCCGCTGGCTGCGGTGCTGCTGGCCGTTTGCCAGCCCGTGGCAGGAGAGGTCGAGGGTGCTGGTGTGTCCTGCAGAACCTTGTCCTCATAGTCCCGGGGTCTGTATGGGGCAGGTGCCTGCCTCTCTGCCTGTGCTGTAGGGGCGTGCTTGCTGAAGACGGGAGGAGCAAGTGGATCTTGCTGTGCCGCTTGTCCTTGGTGTCCTGGCCCCGCATGCCTGCCCAGGGAAGCTGGTGCAGGGGCCCTGCTGGCAGCACCAGTGGCCCCCTGTGCCCCCCCGAGTTTGGGATAAGCTGCGGGGACCTTGCTGCTGTTGGCTGCCAACACCTTGTCTATTGTTTGAGTCATGGCCACAGCTCTGCGATGCGCACGGTCCCGCGGTGCAGCTGGCTGCTGGCTGGGTCTATGAAAATGGAAAGCCGCCCACTGTAGGAGAAGATCAGGTTCGGGACCATCTGAGGAACCTGAAGGTGCATAAGTCCATGGGACCAGATGAAATCCATCCACGGGTCCTGAGGGAGCTGGCAGATGAAGTGGCCAAGCCGCTTTCCATTCTATTTGAAAAGTCGTGGCAGTCTGGTGAAGTTCCCGCTGATTGGAAAAGGGGACAGGTAACCTCCGTTTTCAAAAAGGCAAAAAAGGATGAGCCAGCGAACGACAGACCGGTCAGTCTCACCTCTGTGCCCGGCAAGGTCATGGAGCAGATGCTCCTGGAATCTCTGCTAAGGCACATGGAAAATAAGAAGGTGACTGGTGATAGCCAACATGGCTTCATCGAAGGCAGATCGTGCCTGACAGATTTAGTGGCCTTTTATGATGTTGCCACAGCATTGGCGGATACATCATGTACCAGCTCCTGCCAGCCCCTGGCCACCGAGGGCTGTTGGGGTGAGAGGGGCTGTGTTGCCCTCTCCCTGAGGCTCTCCAGCCAAGGCAGACTCGGTGTCCCAAGGTTCTGCAGGTGGTGCTGCTGCCATGGTGTCCACGCGTTGTGCCCGGTCGTGCTGGGTGACAGTCACAGCCTTGCCCACGACCTCCGTCACGGTGTACAGGGCTGTGTGGTGCAGAGCCTCGTCGGAGGCTGTGGGGCCGTGTGGGGCAGGTGCCTGGCTCTCGGTGTCCTGAGCTGCTGCTGGTGGTGTTGCTGCCGCCTTGCTTTGGGCCAGGTTGTGCTGGATGACAACCAGAGCGCTGACCACAGCCTTTGTCACCATGCACAGGGCCGTGTCCTGCAGAGCCTGGTAGGCTGTGGGGCTGCGCGGGGCAGGTGCCTGGCTCTCTGCCTGTGCTGCTGGGGCAAAGTGCGGAGCGCCAGCTTCTGCCAGAGGGATTTCAGGCACTGAAGCAGCCGCTTCATCCTCGTATGGTGCTGGGAAGATAGCGGCTGTGCTGGTCCCACCGTAGTGGTGTTCAGACATGGGAGAAGCCATGTTTTCTCCATGCTCACGTGCCGATGGGATGAGAGGGGCTGAGCTGGCCTCTCCCCGAGGCTCTCCAGCCAAGGCAGACTCGCTGTCCTGTGGCGCTGCAGGTGGATCTTGCTGCTGCTGCTGCAGCCTTGCTTTTTGCCAGTTTTCCCTGGCTCAGAAGGAGAGAATTTATGAGAGCCTCTCTGACCATGCTCAGGACTGTGTCTTGACGATCTTCGTCCTTGTAGTCTGGGGGGGTGGTGTATGGGGCAGGTGCCTGCCCCTCTGCCTCTGCTGCAGCCAAGGCAGACTCGGTGCCCTGTGGCGCTGCAGGTGGTGATGCTGCTGTTGCCGAATCCGTACTTTGTGCCTGCAAGCGCTGCCTCACAAGCACAGAATTGATGAGGGCCTCTCTCACCATGCTCAGGGCTGTGTCCTGCAGAGCCTCGTCCTCGTAGGCTGGGGGGGTGTATGGGGCAGGTGCCCGGCTCTCTACTTCTGCTGCAGGGGCCTGCTGGCTGGGGATGGGAGAAGCGGTTGCCTTTGCCTCCTCTTGTGCCGTGGGAGCCAGAGGTGTGCGGTGCCCCTCTTGCTCAGGAGTTCCGGCCAGGGCACAAGCTGCCGGCTCAGCATCTGTGGGACCAGGCAGGGCAGGAGACGCGCTCTGCAGGTCACCAGCTATGTCACCTGCCAGCTCTGTGCCCAGGCTGCTGGGCCGGCCGCACTCCTCCTGGGGACCATCGTGGGTGTCCTGGAAGAGCTCCGGGACCGAGGCGTTGACCCAGATAGTGTGGATGCTGATGTCTTCCCCCTGGGACAGCTCCTTGTCACTGCTGTCTTTGCACTTCTCCTGCTCCTCGGCCAAGGCCCCTGGCTTTTCCTCCGGGCTGTCCTGCTGCCGCTGCAGGGTGGCATTGCTGAGTTGGGCCAGGCTGCGCCTGGTGCGGGCCAGGCAGCTCCTCTCCAGCTCCTCCAGGGACTCTGTCTTGATGGGCAGGATGGCCGGATCCTCTGCAAAAGCCTTGCCTCCACTGGCCGCTCCCACCTCGTCTGCTGTTGGAAAACTTTGCACAGGACCTTGTTTGTGATGTCCCGGGCGGCGTCCTTCCCTGCTGCGCTGTAGGCTGGAGGGAGCTGCCGGGCAGGCCTGAAGCTCCTCACCCTCGCAGGTCTGCCCCGCTCACCGTTGATGCCCCGAGCAGGTGGGACCAGCCCTAGGCAGCCGCTGGCTGCGGTGCTGCTGGCCGTTTGCCAGCCCGTGGCAGGAGAGGTCGAGGGTGCTGGTGTGTCCTGCAGAACCTTGTCCTCATAGTCCCGGGGTCTGTATGGGGCAGGTGCCTGCCTCTCTGCCTGTGCTGTAGGGGCGTGCTTGCTGAAGACGGGAGGAGCAAGTGGATCTTGCTGTGCCGCTTGTCCTTGGTGTCCTGGCCCCGCATGCCTGCCCAGGGAAGCTGGTGCAGGGGCCCTGCTGGCAGCACCAGTGGCCCCCTGTGCCCCCCTGAGTTTGGGATAAGCTGCGGGGACCTTGCTGCTGTTGGCTGCCAACACCTTGTCTATTGTTTGAGTCATGGCCACAGCTCTGCGATGCGCACGGTCCCGCGGTGCAGCTGGCTGCTGGCTGGGTCTATGAAAATGGAAAGCCGCCCACTGTAGGAGAAGATCAGGTTCGGGACCATCTGAGGAACCTGAAGGTGCATAAGTCCATGGGACCAGATGAAATCCATCCACGGGTCCTGAGGGAGCTGGCAGATGAAGTGGCCAAGCCGCTTTCCATTCTATTTGAAAAGTCGTGGCAGTCTGGTGAAGGTCCCGCTGATTGGAAAAGGGGACAGGTAACCTCCGTTTTCAAAAAGGCAAAAAAGGATGAGCCAGCGAACGACAGACCGGTCAGTCTCACCTCTGTGCCCGGCAAGGTCATGGAGCAGATGCTCCTGGAATCTCTGCTAAGGCACATGGAAAATAAGAAGGTGACTGGTGATAGCCAACATGGCTTCATCGAAGGCAGATCGTGCCTGACAGATTTAGTGGCCTTTTATGATGTTGCCACAGCATTGGCGGATACATCATGTACCAGCTCCTGCCAGCCCCTGGCCACCGAGGGCTGTTGGGGTGAGAGGGGCTGTGTTGCCCTCTCCCTGAGGCTCTCCAGCCAAGGCAGACTCGGTGTCCCAAGGTTCTGCAGGTGGTGCTGCTGCCATGGTGTCCACGCGTTGTGCCCGGTCGTGCTGGGTGACAGTCACAGCCTTGCCCACGACCTCCGTCACGGTGTACAGGGCTGTGTGGTGCAGAGCCTCGTCGGAGGCTGTGGGGCCGTGTGGGGCAGGTGCCTGGCTCTCGGTGTCCTGAGCTGCTGCTGCTGGTGTTGCTGCCGCCTTGCTTTGGGCCAGGTTGTGCTGGATGACAACCAGAGCGCTGACCACAGCCTTTGTCACCATGCACAGGGCCGTGTCCTGCAGAGCCTGGTAGGCTGTGGGGCTGCGCGGGGCAGGTGCCTGGCTCTCTGCCTGTGCTGCTGGGGCAAAGTGCGGAGCGCCAGCTTCTGCCAGAGGGATTTCAGGCACTGAAGCAGCCGCTTCATCCTCGTATGGTGCTGGGAAGATAGCGGCTGTGCTGGTCCCACCGTAGTGGTGTTCAGACATGGGAGAAGCCATGTTTTCTCCATGCTCACGTGCCGATGGGATGAGAGGGGCTGAGCTGGCCTCTCCCCGAGGCTCTCCAGCCAAGGCAGACTCGCTGTCCTGTGGCGCTGCAGGTGGATCTTGCTGCTGCTGCTGCAGCCTTGCTTTTTGCCAGTTTTCCCTGGCTCAGAAGGAGAGAATTTATGAGAGCCTCTCTGACCATGCTCAGGACTGTGTCTTGACGATCTTCGTCCTTGTAGTCTGGGGGGGTGGTGTATGGGGCAGGTGCCTGCCCCTCTGCCTCTGCTGCAGCCAAGGCAGACTCGGTGCCCTGTGGCGCTGCAGGTGGTGATGCTGCTGTTGCCGAATCCGTACTTTGTGCCTGCAAGCGCTGCCTCACAAGCACAGAATTGATGAGGGCCTCTCTCACCATGCTCAGGGCTGTGTCCTGCAGAGCCTCGTCCTCGTAGGCTGGGGGGGTGTATGGGGCAGGTGCCCGGCTCTCTACTTCTGCTGCAGGGGCCTGCTGGCTGGGGATGGGAGAAGCGGTTGCCTTTGCCTCCTCTTGTGCCGTGGGAGCCAGAGGTGTGCGGTGCCCCTCTTGCTCAGGAGTTCCGGCCAGGGCACAAGCTGCCGGCTCAGCATCTGTGGGACCAGGCAGGGCAGGAGACGCGCTCTGCAGGTCACCAGCTATGTCACCTGCCAGCTCTGTGCCCAGGCTGCTGGGCCGGCCGCACTCCTCCTGGGGACCATCGTGGGTGTCCTGGAAGAGCTCCGGGACCGAGGCGTTGACCCAGATAGTGTGGATGCTGATGTCTTCCCCCTGGGACAGCTCCTTGTCACTGCTGTCTTTGCACTTCTCCTGCTCCTCGGCCAAGGCCCCTGGCTTTTCCTCCGGGCTGTCCTGCTGCCGCTGCAGGGTGGCACTGCTGAGTTGGGCCAGGCTGCGCCTGGTGCGGGCCAGGCAGCTCCTCTCCAGCTCCTCCAGGGACTCTGTCTTGATGGGCAGGATGGCCGGATCCTCTGCAAAAGCCTTGCCTCCACTGGCCGCTCCCACCTCGTCTGCTGTTGGAAAACTTTGCACAGGACCTTGTTTGTGATGTCCCGGGCGGCGTCCTTCCCTGCTGCGCTGTAGGCTGGAGGGAGCTGCCGGGCAGGCCTGAAGCTCCTCACCCTCGCAGGTCTGCCCCGCTCACCGTTGATGCCCCGAGCAGGTGGGACCAGCCCTAGGCAGCCGCTGGCTGCGGTGCTGCTGGCCGTTTGCCAGCCCGTGGCAGGAGAGGTCGAGGGTGCTGGTGTGTGTCTTGCAGAACCTTGTCCTCATAGTCCCGGGGTCTGTATGGGGCAGGTGCCTGCCTCTCTGCCTGTGCTGTAGGGGCGTGCTTGCTGAAGACGGGAGGAGCAAGTGGATCTTGCTGTGCCGCTTGTCCTTGGTGTCCTGGCCCCGCATGCCTGCCCAGGGAAGCTGGTGCAGGGGCCCTGCTGGCAGCACCAGTGGCCCCCTGTGCCCCCCTGAGTTTGGGATAAGCTGCGGGGACCTTGCTGCTGTTGGCTGCCAACACCTTGTCTATTGTTTGAGTCATGGCCACAGCTCTGCGATGCGCACGGTCCCGCGGTGCAGCTGGCTGCTGGCTGGGTCTATGAAAATGGAAAGCCGCCCACTGTAGGAGAAGATCAGGTTCGGGACCATCTGAGGAACCTGAAGGTGCATAAGTCCATGGGACCAGATGAAATCCATCCACGGGTCCTGAGGGAGCTGGCAGATGAAGTGGCCAAGCCGCTTTCCATTCTATTTGAAAAGTCGTGGCAGTCTGGTGAAGTTCCCGCTGATTGGAAAAGGGGACAGGTAACCTCCGTTTTCAAAAAGGCAAAAAAGGATGAGCCAGCGAACGACAGACCGGTCAGTCTCACCTCTGTGCCCGGCAAGGTCATGGAGCAGATGCTCCTGGAATCTCTGCTAAGGCACATGGAAAATAAGAAGGTGACTGGTGATAGCCAACATGGCTTCATCGAAGGCAGATCGTGCCTGACAGATTTAGTGGCCTTTTATGATGTTGCCACAGCATTGGCGGATACATCATGTACCAGCTCCTGCCAGCCCCTGGCCACCGAGGGCTGTTGGGGTGAGAGGGGCTGTGTTGCCCTCTCCCTGAGGCTCTCCAGCCAAGGCAGACTCGGTGTCCCAAGGTTCTGCAGGTGGTGCTGCTGCCATGGTGTCCACGCGTTGTGCCCGGTCGTGCTGGGTGACAGTCACAGCCTTGCCCACGACCTCCATCACGGTGTACAGGGCTGTGTGGTGCAGAGCCTCGTCGGAGGCTGTGGGGCCGTGTGGGGCAGGTGCCTGGCTCTCGGTGTCCTGAGCTGCTGCTGCTGGTGTTGCTGCCGCCTTGCTTTGGGCCAGGTTGTGCTGGATGACAACCAGAGCGCTGACCACAGCCTTTGTCACCATGCACAGGGCCGTGTCCTGCAGAGCCTGGTAGGCTGTGGGGCTGCGCGGGGCAGGTGCCTGGCTCTCTGCCTGTGCTGCTGGGGCAAAGTGCGGAGCGCCAGCTTCTGCCAGAGGGATTTCAGGCACTGAAGCAGCCGCTTCATCCTCGTATGGTGCTGGGAAGATAGCGGCTGTGCTGGTCCCACCGTAGTGGTGTTCAGACATGGGAGAAGCCATGTTTTCTCCATGCTCACGTGCCGATGGGATGAGAGGGGCTGAGCTGGCCTCTCCCCGAGGCTCTCCAGCCAAGGCAGACTCGCTGTCCTGTGGCGCTGCAGGTGGATCTTGCTGCTGCTGCTGCAGCCTTGCTTTTTGCCAGTTTTCCCTGGCTCAGAAGGAGAGAATTTATAAGAGCCTCTCTGACCATGCTCAGGACTGTGTCTTGACGATCTTCGTCCTTGTAGTCTGGGGGGGTGGTGTATGGGGCAGGTGCCTGCCCCTCTGCCTCTGCTGCAGCCAAGGCAGACTCGGTGCCCTGTGGCGCTGCAGGTGGTGATGCTGCTGTTGCCGAATCCGTACTTTGTGCCTGCAAGCGCTGCCTCACAAGCACAGAATTGATGAGGGCCTCTCTCACCATGCTCAGGGCTGTGTCCTGCAGAGCCTCGTCCTCGTAGGCTGGGGGGGTGTATGGGGCAGGTGCCCGGCTCTCTACTTCTGCTGCAGGGGCCTGCTGGCTGGGGATGGGAGAAGCGGTTGCCTTTGCCTCCTCTTGTGCCGTGGGAGCCAGAGGTGTGCGGTGCCCCTCTTGCTCAGGAGTTCCGGCCAGGGCACAAGCTGCCGGCTCAGCATCTGTGGGACCAGGCAGGGCAGGAGACGCGCTCTGCAGGTCACCAGCTATGTCACCTGCCAGCTCTGTGCCCAGGCTGCTGGGCCGGCCGCACTCCTCCTGGGGACCATCGTGGGTGTCCTGGAAGAGCTCCGGGACCGAGGCGTTGACCCAGATAGTGTGGATGCTGATGTCTTCCCCCTGGGACAGCTCCTTGTCACTGCTGTCTTTGCACTTCTCCTGCTCCTCGGCCAAGGCCCCTGGCTTTTCCTCCGGGCTGTCCTGCTGCCGCTGCAGGGTGGCACTGCTGAGTTGGGCCAGGCTGCGCCTGGTGCGGGCCAGGCAGCTCCTCTCCAGCTCCTCCAGGGACTCTGTCTTGATGGGCAGGATGGCCGGATCCTCTGCAAAAGCCTTGCCTCCACTGGCCGCTCCCACCTCGTCTGCTGTTGGAAAACTTTGCACAGGACCTTGTTTGTGATGTCCCAGGCGGCGTCCTTCCCTGCTGCGCTGTAGGCTGGAGGGAGCTGCCGGGCAGGCCTGAAGCTCCTCACCCTCGCAGGTCTGCCCCGCTCACCGTTGATGCCCCGAGCAGGTGGGACCAGCCCTAGGCAGCCGCTGGCTGCGGTGCTGCTGGCCGTTTGCCAGCCCGTGGCAGGAGAGGTCGAGGGTGCTGGTGTGTGTCTTGCAGAACCTTGTCCTCATAGTCCCGGGGTCTGTATGGGGCAGGTGCCTGCCTCTCTGCCTGTGCTGTAGGGGCGTGCTTGCTGAAGACGGGAGGAGCAAGTGGATCTTGCTGTGCCGCTTGTCCTTGGTGTCCTGGCCCCGCATGCCTGCCCAGGGAAGCTGGTGCAGGGGCCCTGCTGGCAGCACCAGTGGCCCCCTGTGCCCCCCTGAGTTTGGGATAAGCTGCGGGGACCTTGCTGCTGTTGGCTGCCAACACCTTGTCTATTGTTTGAGTCATGGCCACAGCTCTGCGATGCGCACGGTCCCGCGGTGCAGCTGGCTGCTGGCTGGGTCTATGAAAATGGAAAGCCGCCCACTGTAGGAGAAGATCAGGTTCGGGACCATCTGAGGAACCTGAAGGTGCATAAGTCCATGGGACCAGATGAAATCCATCCACGGGTCCTGAGGGAGCTGGCAGATGAAGTGGCCAAGCCGCTTTCCATTCTATTTGAAAAGTCGTGGCAGTCTGGTGAAGTTCCCGCTGATTGGAAAAGGGGACAGGTAACCTCCGTTTTCAAAAAGGCAAAAAAGGATGAGCCAGCGAACGACAGACCGGTCAGTCTCACCTCTGTGCCCGGCAAGGTCATGGAGCAGATGCTCCTGGAATCTCTGCTAAGGCACATGGAAAATAAGAAGGTGACTGGTGATAGCCAACATGGCTTCATCGAAGGCAGATCGTGCCTGACAGATTTAGTGGCCTTTTATGATGTTGCCACAGCATTGGCGGATACATCATGTACCAGCTCCTGCCAGCCCCTGGCCACCGAGGGCTGTTGGGGTGAGAGGGGCTGTGTTGCCCTCTCCCTGAGGCTCTCCAGCCAAGGCAGACTCGGTGTCCCAAGGTTCTGCAGGTGGTGCTGCTGCCATGGTGTCCACGCGTTGTGCCCGGTCGTGCTGGGTGACAGTCACAGCCTTGCCCACGACCTCCGTCACGGTGTACAGGGCTGTGTGGTGCAGAGCCTCGTCGGAGGCTGTGGGGCCGTGTGGGGCAGGTGCCTGGCTCTCGGTGTCCTGAGCTGCTGCTGGTGGTGTTGCTGCCGCCTTGCTTTGGGCCAGGTTGTGCTGGATGACAGCCAGAGCGCTGACCACAGCCTTTGTCACCATGCACAGGGCCATGTCCTGCAGAGCCTGGTAGGCTGTGGGGCTGCGCGGGGCAGGTGCCTGGCTCTCTGCCTGTGCTGCTGGGGCAAAGTGCGGAGCGCCAGCTTCTGCCAGAGGGATTTCAGGCACTGAAGCAGCCGCTTCATCCTCGTATGGTGCTGGGAAGATAGCGGCTGTGCTGGTCCCACCGTAGTGGTGTTCAGACATGGGAGAAGCCATGTTTTCTCCATGCTCACGTGCCGATGGGATGAGAGGGGCTGAGCTGGCCTCTCCCCGAGGCTCTCCAGCCAAGGCAGACTCGCTGTCCTGTGGCGCTGCAGGTGGATCTTGCTGCTGCTGCTGCAGCCTTGCTTTTTGCCAGTTTTCCCTGGCTCAGAAGGAGAGAATTTATAAGAGCCTCTCTGACCATGCTCAGGACTGTGTCTTGACGATCTTCGTCCTTGTAGTCTGGGGGGGTGGTGTATGGGGCAGGTGCCCGCCCCTCTGCCTCTGCTGCAGCCAAGGCAGACTCGGTGCCCTGTGGCGCTGCAGGTGGTGATGCTGCTGTTGCCGAATCCGTACTTTGTGCCTGCAAGCGCTGCCTCACAAGCACAGAATTGATGAGGGCCTCTCTCACCATGCTCAGGGCTGTGTCCTGCAGAGCCTCGTCCTCGTAGGCTGGGGGGGTGTATGGGGCAGGTGCCCGGCTCTCTACTTCTGCTGCAGGGGCCTGCTGGCTGGGGATGGGAGAAGCGGTTGCCTTTGCCTCCTCTTGTGCCGTGGGAGCCAGAGGTGTGCGGTGCCCCTCTTGCTCAGGAGTTCCGGCCAGGGCACAAGCTGCCGGCTCAGCATCTGTGGGACCAGGCAGGGCAGGAGACGCGCTCTGCAGGTCACCAGCTATGTCACCTGCCAGCTCTGTGCCCAGGCTGCTGGGCCGGCTGCACTCCTCCTGGGGACCATCGTGGGTGTCCTGGAAGAGCTCCGGGACCGAGGCGTTGACCCAGATAGTGTGGATGCTGATGTCTTCCCCCTGGGACAGCTCCTTGTCACTGCTGTCTTTGCACTTCTCCTGCTCCTCGGCCAAGGCCCCTGGCTTTTCCTCCGGGCTGTCCTGCTGCCGCTGCAGGGTGGCACTGCTGAGTTGGGCCAGGCTGCGCCTGGTGCGGGCCAGGCAGCTCCTCTCCAGCTCCTCCAGGGACTCTGTCTTGATGGGCAGGATGGCCGGATCCTCTGCAAAAGCCTTGCCTCCACTGGCCGCTCCCACCTCGTCTGCTGTTGGAAAACTTTGCACAGGACCTTGTTTGTGATGTCCCAGGCGGCGTCCTTCCCTGCTGCGCTGTAGGCTGGAGGGAGCTGCCGGGCAGGCCTGAAGCTCCTCACCCTCGCAGGTCTGCCCCGCTCACCGTTGATGCCCCGAGCAGGTGGGACCAGCCCTAGGCAGCCGCTGGCTGCGGTGCTGCTGGCCGTTTGCCAGCCCGTGGCAGGAGAGGTCGAGGGTGCTGGTGTGTGTCTTGCAGAACCTTGTCCTCATAGTCCCGGGGTCTGTATGGGGCAGGTGCCTGCCTCTCTGCCTGTGCTGTAGGGGCGTGCTTGCTGAAGACGGGAGGAGCAAGTGGATCTTGCTGTGCCGCTTGTCCTTGGTGTCCTGGCCCCGCATGCCTGCCCAGGGAAGCTGGTGCAGGGGCCCTGCTGGCAGCACCAGTGGCCCCCTGTGCCCCCCTGAGTTTGGGATAAGCTGCGGGGACCTTGCTGCTGTTGGCTGCCAACACCTTGTCTATTGTTTGAGTCATGGCCACAGCTCTGCGATGCGCACGGTCCCGCGGTGCAGCTGGCTGCTGGCTGGGTCTATGAAAATGGAAAGCCGCCCACTGTAGGAGAAGATCAGGTTCGGGACCATCTGAGGAACCTGAAGGTGCATAAGTCCATGGGACCAGATGAAATCCATCCACGGGTCCTGAGGGAGCTGGCAGATGAAGTGGCCAAGCCGCTTTCCATTCTATTTGAAAAGTCGTGGCAGTCTGGTGAAGTTCCCGCTGATTGGAAAAGGGGACAGGTAACCTCCGTTTTCAAAAAGGCAAAAAAGGATGAGCCAGCGAACGACAGACCGGTCAGTCTCACCTCTGTGCCCGGCAAGGTCATGGAGCAGATGCTCCTGGAATCTCTGCTAAGGCACATGGAAAATAAGAAGGTGACTGGTGATAGCCAACATGGCTTCATCGAAGGCAGATCGTGCCTGACAGATTTAGTGGCCTTTTATGATGTTGCCACAGCATTGGCGGATACATCATGTACCAGCTCCTGCCAGCCCCTGGCCACCGAGGGCTGTTGGGGTGAGAGGGGCTGTGTTGCCCTCTCCCTGAGGCTCTCCAGCCAAGGCAGACTCGGTGTCCCAAGGTTCTGCAGGTGGTGCTGCTGCCATGGTGTCCACGCGTTGTGCCCGGTCGTGCTGGGTGACAGTCACAGCCTTGCCCACGACCTCCGTCACGGTGTACAGGGCTGTGTGGTGCAGAGCCTCGTCGGAGGCTGTGGGGCCGTGTGGGGCAGGTGCCTGGCTCTCGGTGTCCTGAGCTGCTGCTGCTGGTGTTGCTGCCGCCTTGCTTTGGGCCAGGTTGTGCTGGATGACAACCAGAGCGCTGACCACAGCCTTTGTCACCATGCACAGGGCCGTGTCCTGCAGAGCCTGGTAGGCTGTGGGGCTGCGCGGGGCAGGTGCCTGGCTCTCTGCCTGTGCTGCTGGGGCAAAGTGCGGAGCGCCAGCTTCTGCCAGAGGGATTTCAGGCACTGAAGCAGCCGCTTCATCCTCGTATGGTGCTGGGAAGATAGCGGCTGTGCTGGTCCCACCGTAGTGGTGTTCAGACATGGGAGAAGCCATGTTTTCTCCATGCTCACGTGCCGATGGGATGAGAGGGGCTGAGCTGGCCTCTCCCCGAGGCTCTCCAGCCAAGGCAGACTCGCTGTCCTGTGGCGCTGCAGGTGGATCTTGCTGCTGCTGCTGCAGCCTTGCTTTTTGCCAGTTTTCCCTGGCTCAGAAGGAGAGAATTTATAAGAGCCTCTCTGACCATGCTCAGGACTGTGTCTTGACGATCTTCGTCCTTGTAGTCTGGGGGGGTGGTGTATGGGGCAGGTGCCTGCCCCTCTGCCTCTGCTGCAGCCAAGGCAGACTCGGTGCCCTGTGGCGCTGCAGGTGGTGATGCTGCTGTTGCCGAATCCGTACTTTGTGCCTGCAAGCGCTGCCTCACAAGCACAGAATTGATGAGGGCCTCTCTCACCATGCTCAGGGCTGTGTCCTGCAGAGCCTCGTCCTCGTAGGCTGGGGGGGTGTATGGGGCAGGTGCCCGGCTCTCTACTTCTGCTGCAGGGGCCTGCTGGCTGGGGATGGGAGAAGCGGTTGCCTTTGCCTCCTCTTGTGCCGTGGGAGCCAGAGGTGTGCGGTGCCCCTCTTGCTCAGGAGTTCCGGCCAGGGCACAAGCTGCCGGCTCAGCATCTGTGGGACCAGGCAGGGCAGGAGACGCGCTCTGCAGGTCACCAGCTATGTCACCTGCCAGCTCTGTGCCCAGGCTGCTGGGCCGGCCGCACTCCTCCTGGGGACCATCGTGGGTGTCCTGGAAGAGCTCCGGGACCGAGGCGTTGACCCAGATAGTGTGGATGCTGATGTCTTCCCCCTGGGACAGCTCCTTGTCACTGCTGTCTTTGCACTTCTCCTGCTCCTCGGCCAAGGCCCCTGGCTTTTCCTCCGGGCTGTCCTGCTGCCGCTGCAGGGTGGCATTGCTGAGTTGGGCCAGGCTGCGCCTGGTGCGGGCCAGGCAGCTCCTCTCCAGCTCCTCCAGGGACTCTGTCTTGATGGGCAGGATGGCCGGATCCTCTGCAAAAGCCTTGCCTCCACTGGCCGCTCCCACCTCGTCTGCTGTTGGAAAACTTTGCACAGGACCTTGTTTGTGATGTCCCGGGCGGCGTCCTTCCCTGCTGCGCTGTAGGCTGGAGGGAGCTGCCGGGCAGGCCTGAAGCTCCTCACCCTCGCAGGTCTGCCCCGCTCACCGTTGATGCCCCGAGCAGGTGGGACCAGCCCTAGGCAGCCGCTGGCTGCGGTGCTGCTGGCCGTTTGCCAGCCCGTGGCAGGAGAGGTCGAGGGTGCTGGTGTGTCCTGCAGAACCTTGTCCTCATAGTCCCGGGGTCTGTATGGGGCAGGTGCCTGCCTCTCTGCCTGTGCTGTAGGGGCGTGCTTGCTGAAGACGGGAGGAGCAAGTGGATCTTGCTGTGCCGCTTGTCCTTGGTGTCCTGGCCCCGCATGCCTGCCCAGGGAAGCTGGTGCAGGGGCCCTGCTGGCAGCACCAGTGGCCCCCTGTGCCCCCCTGAGTTTGGGATAAGCTGCGGGGACCTTGCTGCTGTTGGCTGCCAACACCTTGTCTATTGTTTGAGTCATGGCCACAGCTCTGCGATGCGCACGGTCCCGCGGTGCAGCTGGCTGCTGGCTGGGTCTATGAAAATGGAAAGCCGCCCACTGTAGGAGAAGATCAGGTTCGGGACCATCTGAGGAACCTGAAGGTGCATAAGTCCATGGGACCAGATGAAATCCATCCACGGGTCCTGAGGGAGCTGGCAGATGAAGTGGCCAAGCCGCTTTCCATTCTATTTGAAAAGTCGTGGCAGTCTGGTGAAGTTCCCGCTGATTGGAAAAGGGGACAGGTAACCTCCGTTTTCAAAAAGGCAAAAAAGGATGAGCCAGCGAACGACAGACCGGTCAGTCTCACCTCTGTGCCCGGCAAGGTCATGGAGCAGATGCTCCTGGAATCTCTGCTAAGGCACATGGAAAATAAGAAGGTGACTGGTGATAGCCAACATGGCTTCATCGAAGGCAGATCGTGCCTGACAGATTTAGTGGCCTTTTATGATGTTGCCACAGCATTGGCGGATACATCATGTACCAGCTCCTGCCAGCCCCTGGCCACCGAGGGCTGTTGGGGTGAGAGGGGCTGTGTTGCCCTCTCCCTGAGGCTCTCCAGCCAAGGCAGACTCGGTGTCCCAAGGTTCTGCAGGTGGTGCTGCTGCCATGGTGTCCACGCGTTGTGCCCGGTCGTGCTGGGTGACAGTCACAGCCTTGCCCACGACCTCCGTCACGGTGTACAGGGCTGTGTGGTGCAGAGCCTCGTCGGAGGCTGTGGGGCCGTGTGGGGCAGGTGCCTGGCTCTCGGTGTCCTGAGCTGCTGCTGCTGGTGTTGCTGCCGCCTTGCTTTGGGCCAGGTTGTGCTGGATGACAACCAGAGCGCTGACCACAGCCTTTGTCACCATGCACAGGGCCGTGTCCTGCAGAGCCTGGTAGGCTGTGGGGCTGCGCGGGGCAGGTGCCTGGCTCTCTGCCTGTGCTGCTGGGGCAAAGTGCGGAGCGCCAGCTTCTGCCAGAGGGATTTCAGGCACTGAAGCAGCCGCTTCATCCTCGTATGGTGCTGGGAAGATAGCGGCTGTGCTGGTCCCACCGTAGTGGTGTTCAGACATGGGAGAAGCCATGTTTTCTCCATGCTCACGTGCCGATGGGATGAGAGGGGCTGAGCTGGCCTCTCCCCGAGGCTCTCCAGCCAAGGCAGACTCGCTGTCCTGTGGCGCTGCAGGTGGATCTTGCTGCTGCTGCTGCAGCCTTGCTTTTTGCCAGTTTTTCCTGGCTCAGAAGGAGAGAATTTATGAGAGCCTCTCTGACCATGCTCAGGACTGTGTCTTGACGATCTTCGTCCTTGTAGTCTGGGGGGGTGGTGTATGGGGCAGGTGCCTGCCCCTCTGCCTCTGCTGCAGCCAAGGCAGACTCGGTGCCCTGTGGCGCTGCAGGTGGTGATGCTGCTGTTGCCGAATCCGTACTTTGTGCCTGCAAGCGCTGCCTCACAAGCACAGAATTGATGAGGGCCTCTCTCACCATGCTCAGGGCTGTGTCCTGCAGAGCCTCGTCCTCGTAGGCTGGGGGGGTGTATGGGGCAGGTGCCCGGCTCTCTACTTCTGCTGCAGGGGCCTGCTGGCTGGGGATGGGAGAAGCGGTTGCCTTTGCCTCCTCTTGTGCCGTGGGAGCCAGAGGTGTGCGGTGCCCCTCTTGCTCAGGAGTTCCGGCCAGGGCACAAGCTGCCGGCTCAGCATCTGTGGGACCAGGCAGGGCAGGAGACGCGCTCTGCAGGTCACCAGCTATGTCACCTGCCAGCTCTGTGCCCAGGCTGCTGGGCCGGCCGCACTCCTCCTGGGGACCATCGTGGGTGTCCTGGAAGAGCTCCGGGACCGAGGCGTTGACCCAGATAGTGTGGATGCTGATGTCTTCCCCCTGGGACAGCTCCTTGTCACTGCTGTCTTTGCACTTCTCCTGCTCCTCGGCCAAGGCCCCTGGCTTTTCCTCCGGGCTGTCCTGCTGCCGCTGCAGGGTGGCACTGCTGAGTTGGGCCAGGCTGCGCCTGGTGCGGGCCAGGCAGCTCCTCTCCAGCTCCTCCAGGGACTCTGCCTTAATGGGCAGGATGGCCGGATCCTCTGCAAAAGCCTTGCCTCCACTGGCCGCTCCCACCTCGTCTGCTGTTGGAAAACTTTGCACAGGACCTTGTTTGTGATGTCCCGGGCGGCGTCCTTCCCTGCTGCGCTGTAGGCTGGAGGGAGCTGCCGGGCAGGCCTGAAGCTCCTCACCCTCGCAGGTCTGCCCCGCTCACCGTTGATGCCCCGAGCAGGTGGGACCAGCCCTAGGCAGCCGCTGGCTGCGGTGCTGCTGGCCGTTTGCCAGCCCGTGGCAGGAGAGGTCGAGGGTGCTGGTGTGTCCTGCAGAACCTTGTCCTCATAGTCCCGGGGTCTGTATGGGGCAGGTGCCTGCCTCTCTGCCTGTGCTGTAGGGGCGTGCTTGCTGAAGACGGGAGGAGCAAGTGGATCTTGCTGTGCCGCTTGTCCTTGGTGTCCTGGCCCCGCATGCCTGCCCAGGGAAGCTGGTGCAGGGGCCCTGCTGGCAGCACCAGTGGCCCCCTGTGCCCCCCTGAGTTTGGGATAAGCTGCGGGGACCTTGCTGCTGTTGGCTGCCAACACCTTGTCTATTGTTTGAGTCATGGCCACAGCTCTGCGATGCGCACGGTCCCGCGGTGCAGCTGGCTGCTGGCTGGGTCTATGAAAATGGAAAGCCGCCCACTGTAGGAGAAGATCAGGTTCGGGACCATCTGAGGAACCTGAAGGTGCATAAGTCCATGGGACCAGATGAAATCCATCCACGGGTCCTGAGGGAGCTGGCAGATGAAGTGGCCAAGCCGCTTTCCATTCTATTTGAAAAGTCGTGGCAGTCTGGTGAAGTTCCCGCTGATTGGAAAAGGGGACAGGTAACCTCCGTTTTCAAAAAGGCAAAAAAGGATGAGCCAGCGAACGACAGACCGGTCAGTCTCACCTCTGTGCCCGGCAAGGTCATGGAGCAGATGCTCCTGGAATCTCTGCTAAGGCACATGGAAAATAAGAAGGTGACTGGTGATAGCCAACATGGCTTCATCGAAGGCAGATCGTGCCTGACAGATTTAGTGGCCTTTTATGATGTTGCCACAGCATTGGCGGATACATCATGTACCAGCTCCTGCCAGCCCCTGGCCACCGAGGGCTGTTGGGGTGAGAGGGGCTGTGTTGCCCTCTCCCTGAGGCTCTCCAGCCAAGGCAGACTCGGTGTCCCAAGGTTCTGCAGGTGGTGCTGCTGCCATGGTGTCCACGCGTTGTGCCCGGTCGTGCTGGGTGACAGTCACAGCCTTGCCCACGACCTCCGTCACGGTGTACAGGGCTGTGTGGTGCAGAGCCTCGTCGGAGGCTGTGGGGCCGTGTGGGGCAGGTGCCTGGCTCTCGGTGTCCTGAGCTGCTGCTGCTGGTGTTGCTGCCGCCTTGCTTTGGGCCAGGTTGTGCTGGATGACAACCAGAGCGCTGACCACAGCCTTTGTCACCATGCACAGGGCCGTGTCCTGCAGAGCCTGGTAGGCTGTGGGGCTGCGCGGGGCAGGTGCCTGGCTCTCTGCCTGTGCTGCTGGGGCAAAGTGCGGAGCGCCAGCTTCTGCCAGAGGGATTTCAGGCACTGAAGCAGCCGCTTCATCCTCGTATGGTGCTGGGAAGATAGCGGCTGTGCTGGTCCCACCGTAGTGGTGTTCAGACATGGGAGAAGCCATGTTTTCTCCATGCTCACGTGCCGATGGGATGAGAGGGGCTGAGCTGGCCTCTCCCCGAGGCTCTCCAGCCAAGGCAGACTCGCTGTCCTGTGGCGCTGCAGGTGGATCTTGCTGCTGCTGCTGCAGCCTTGCTTTTTGCCAGTTTTCCCTGGCTCAGAAGGAGAGAATTTATAAGAGCCTCTCTGACCATGCTCAGGACTGTGTCTTGACGATCTTCGTCCTTGTAGTCTGGGGGGGTGGTGTATGGGGCAGGTGCCTGCCCCTCTGCCTCTGCTGCAGCCAAGGCAGACTCGGTGCCCTGTGGCGCTGCAGGTGGTGATGCTGCTGTTGCCGAATCCGTACTTTGTGCCTGCAAGCGCTGCCTCACAAGCACAGAATTGATGAGGGCCTCTCTCACCATGCTCAGGGCTGTGTCCTGCAGAGCCTCGTCCTCGTAGGCTGGGGGGGTGTATGGGGCAGGTGCCCGGCTCTCTACTTCTGCTGCAGGGGCCTGCTGGCTGGGGATGGGAGAAGCGGTTGCCTTTGCCTCCTCTTGTGCCGTGGGAGCCAGAGGTGTGCGGTGCCCCTCTTGCTCAGGAGTTCCGGCCAGGGCACAAGCTGCCGGCTCAGCATCTGTGGGACCAGGCAGGGCAGGAGACGCGCTCTGCAGGTCACCAGCTATGTCACCTGCCAGCTCTGTGCCCAGGCTGCTGGGCCGGCCGCACTCCTCCTGGGGACCATCGTGGGTGTCCTGGAAGAGCTCCGGGACCGAGGCGTTGACCCAGATAGTGTGGATGCTGATGTCTTCCCCCTGGGACAGCTCCTTGTCACTGCTGTCTTTGCACTTCTCCTGCTCCTCGGCCAAGGCCCCTGGCTTTTCCTCCGGGCTGTCCTGCTGCCGCTGCAGGGTGGCATTGCTGAGTTGGGCCAGGCTGCGCCTGGTGCGGGCCAGGCAGCTCCTCTCCAGCTCCTCCAGGGACTCTGTCTTGATGGGCAGGATGGCCGGATCCTCTGCAAAAGCCTTGCCTCCACTGGCCGCTCCCACCTCGTCTGCTGTTGGAAAACTTTGCACAGGACCTTGTTTGTGATGTCCCGGGCGGCGTCCTTCCCTGCTGCGCTGTAGGCTGGAGGGAGCTGCCGGGCAGGCCTGAAGCTCCTCACCCTCGCAGGTCTGCCCCGCTCACCGTTGATGCCCCGAGCAGGTGGGACCAGCCCTAGGCAGCCGCTGGCTGCGGTGCTGCTGGCCGTTTGCCAGCCCGTGGCAGGAGAGGTCGAGGGTGCTGGTGTGTCCTGCAGAACCTTGTCCTCATAGTCCCGGGGTCTGTATGGGGCAGGTGCCTGCCTCTCTGCCTGTGCTGTAGGGGCGTGCTTGCTGAAGACGGGAGGAGCAAGTGGATCTTGCTGTGCCGCTTGTCCTTGGTGTCCTGGCCCCGCATGCCTGCCCAGGGAAGCTGGTGCAGGGGCCCTGCTGGCAGCACCAGTGGCCCCCTGTGCCCCCCTGAGTTTGGGATAAGCTGCGGGGACCTTGCTGCTGTTGGCTGCCAACACCTTGTCTATTGTTTGAGTCATGGCCACAGCTCTGCGATGCGCACGGTCCCGCGGTGCAGCTGGCTGCTGGCTGGGTCTATGAAAATGGAAAGCCGCCCACTGTAGGAGAAGATCAGGTTCGGGACCATCTGAGGAACCTGAAGGTGCATAAGTCCATGGGACCAGATGAAATCCATCCACGGGTCCTGAGGGAGCTGGCAGATGAAGTGGCCAAGCCGCTTTCCATTCTATTTGAAAAGTCGTGGCAGTCTGGTGAAGTTCCCGCTGATTGGAAAAGGGGACAGGTAACCTCCGTTTTCAAAAAGGCAAAAAAGGATGAGCCAGCGAACGACA
This sequence comes from Larus michahellis, assembly GCF_964199755.1. NCBI lineage: Eukaryota > Metazoa > Chordata > Aves > Charadriiformes > Laridae > Larus > Larus michahellis. The sequence continues at coordinate 220,062,814 of NC_133896.1, forward strand.
GACCGGTCAGTCTCACCTCTGTGCCCGGCAAGGTCATGGAGCAGATGCTCCTGGAATCTCTGCTAAGGCACATGGAAAATAAGAAGGTGACTGGTGATAGCCAACATGGCTTCATCGAAGGCAGATCGTGCCTGACAGATTTAGTGGCCTTTTATGATGTTGCCACAGCATTGGCGGATACATCATGTACCAGCTCCTGCCAGCCCCTGGCCACCGAGGGCTGTTGGGGTGAGAGGGGCTGTGTTGCCCTCTCCCTGAGGCTCTCCAGCCAAGGCAGACTCGGTGTCCCAAGGTTCTGCAGGTGGTGCTGCTGCCATGGTGTCCACGCGTTGTGCCCGGTCGTGCTGGGTGACAGTCACAGCCTTGCCCACGACCTCCGTCACGGTGTACAGGGCTGTGTGGTGCAGAGCCTCGTCGGAGGCTGTGGGGCCGTGTGGGGCAGGTGCCTGGCTCTCGGTGTCCTGAGCTGCTGCTGCTGGTGTTGCTGCCGCCTTGCTTTGGGCCAGGTTGTGCTGGATGACAACCAGAGCGCTGACCACAGCCTTTGTCACCATGCACAGGGCCGTGTCCTGCAGAGCCTGGTAGGCTGTGGGGCTGCGCGGGGCAGGTGCCTGGCTCTCTGCCTGTGCTGCTGGGGCAAAGTGCGGAGCGCCAGCTTCTGCCAGAGGGATTTCAGGCACTGAAGCAGCCGCTTCATCCTCGTATGGTGCTGGGAAGATAGCGGCTGTGCTGGTCCCACCGTAGTGGTGTTCAGACATGGGAGAAGCCATGTTTTCTCCATGCTCACGTGCCGATGGGATGAGAGGGGCTGAGCTGGCCTCTCCCCGAGGCTCTCCAGCCAAGGCAGACTCGCTGTCCTGTGGCGCTGCAGGTGGATCTTGCTGCTGCTGCTGCAGCCTTGCTTTTTGCCAGTTTTTCCTGGCTCAGAAGGAGAGAATTTATGAGAGCCTCTCTGACCATGCTCAGGACTGTGTCTTGACGATCTTCGTCCTTGTAGTCTGGGGGGGTGGTGTATGGGGCAGGTGCCTGCCCCTCTGCCTCTGCTGCAGCCAAGGCAGACTCGGTGCCCTGTGGCGCTGCAGGTGGTGATGCTGCTGTTGCCGAATCCGTACTTTGTGCCTGCAAGCGCTGCCTCACAAGCACAGAATTGATGAGGGCCTCTCTCACCATGCTCAGGGCTGTGTCCTGCAGAGCCTCGTCCTCGTAGGCTGGGGGGGTGTATGGGGCAGGTGCCCGGCTCTCTACTTCTGCTGCAGGGGCCTGCTGGCTGGGGATGGGAGAAGCGGTTGCCTTTGCCTCCTCTTGTGCCGTGGGAGCCAGAGGTGTGCGGTGCCCCTCTTGCTCAGGAGTTCCGGCCAGGGCACAAGCTGCCGGCTCAGCATCTGTGGGACCAGGCAGGGCAGGAGACGCGCTCTGCAGGTCACCAGCTATGTCACCTGCCAGCTCTGTGCCCAGGCTGCTGGGCCGGCCGCACTCCTCCTGGGGACCATCGTGGGTGTCCTGGAAGAGCTCCGGGACCGAGGCGTTGACCCAGATAGTGTGGATGCTGATGTCTTCCCCCTGGGACAGCTCCTTGTCACTGCTGTCTTTGCACTTCTCCTGCTCCTCGGCCAAGGCCCCTGGCTTTTCCTCCGGGCTGTCCTGCTGCCGCTGCAGGGTGGCACTGCTGAGTTGGGCCAGGCTGCGCCTGGTGCGGGCCAGGCAGCTCCTCTCCAGCTCCTCCAGGGACTCTGCCTTAATGGGCAGGATGGCCGGATCCTCTGCAAAAGCCTTGCCTCCACTGGCCGCTCCCACCTCGTCTGCTGTTGGAAAACTTTGCACAGGACCTTGTTTGTGATGTCCCGGGCGGCGTCCTTCCCTGCTGCGCTGTAGGCTGGAGGGAGCTGCCGGGCAGGCCTGAAGCTCCTCACCCTCGCAGGTCTGCCCCGCTCACCGTTGATGCCCCGAGCAGGTGGGACCAGCCCTAGGCAGCCGCTGGCTGCGGTGCTGCTGGCCGTTTGCCAGCCCGTGGCAGGAGAGGTCGAGGGTGCTGGTGTGTCCTGCAGAACCTTGTCCTCATAGTCCCGGGGTCTGTATGGGGCAGGTGCCTGCCTCTCTGCCTGTGCTGTAGGGGCGTGCTTGCTGAAGACGGGAGGAGCAAGTGGATCTTGCTGTGCCGCTTGTCCTTGGTGTCCTGGCCCCGCATGCCTGCCCAGGGAAGCTGGTGCAGGGGCCCTGCTGGCAGCACCAGTGGCCCCCTGTGCCCCCCTGAGTTTGGGATAAGCTGCGGGGACCTTGCTGCTGTTGGCTGCCAACACCTTGTCTATTGTTTGAGTCATGGCCACAGCTCTGCGATGCGCACGGTCCCGTGGTGCAGCTGGCTGCTGGCTGGGTCTATGAAAATGGAAAGCCGCCCACTGTAGGAGAAGATCAGGTTCGGGACCATCTGAGGAACCTGAAGGTGCATAAGTCCATGGGACCAGATGAAATCCATCCACGGGTCCTGAGGGAGCTGGCAGATGAAGTGGCCAAGCCGCTTTCCATTCTATTTGAAAAGTCGTGGCAGTCTGGTGAAGTTCCCGCTGATTGGAAAAGGGGACAGGTAACCTCCGTTTTCAAAAAGGCAAAAAAGGATGAGCCAGCGAACGACAGACCGGTCAGTCTCACCTCTGTGCCCGGCAAGGTCATGGAGCAGATGCTCCTGGAATCTCTGCTAAGGCACATGGAAAATAAGAAGGTGACTGGTGATAGCCAACATGGCTTCATCGAAGGCAGATCGTGCCTGACAGATTTAGTGGCCTTTTATGATGTTGCCACAGCATTGGCGGATACATCATGTACCAGCTCCTGCCAGCCCCTGGCCACCGAGGGCTGTTGGGGTGAGAGGGGCTGTGTTGCCCTCTCCCTGAGGCTCTCCAGCCAAGGCAGACTCGGTGTCCCAAGGTTCTGCAGGTGGTGCTGCTGCCATGGTGTCCACGCGTTGTGCCCGGTCGTGCTGGGTGACAGTCACAGCCTTGCCCACGACCTCCGTCACGGTGTACAGGGCTGTGTGGTGCAGAGCCTCGTCGGAGGCTGTGGGGCCGTGTGGGGCAGGTGCCTGGCTCTCGGTGTCCTGAGCTGCTGCTGCTGGTGTTGCTGCCGCCTTGCTTTGGGCCAGGTTGTGCTGGATGACAGCCAGAGCGCTGACCACAGCCTTTGTCACCATGCACAGGGCCGTGTCCTGCAGAGCCTGGTAGGCTGTGGGGCTGCGCGGGGCAGGTGCCTGGCTCTCTGCCTGTGCTGCTGGGGCAAAGTGCGGAGCGCCAGCTTCTGCCAGAGGGATTTCAGGCACTGAAGCAGCCGCTTCATCCTCGTATGGTGCTGGGAAGATAGCGGCTGTGCTGGTCCCACCGTAGTGGTGTTCAGACATGGGAGAAGCCGTGTTTTCTCCATGCTCACGTGCCGATGGGATGAGAGGGGCTGAGCTGGCCTCTCCCCGAGGCTCTCCAGCCAAGGCAGACTCGCTGTCCTGTGGCGCTGCAGGTGGATCTTGCTGCTGCTGCTGCAGCCTTGCTTTTTGCCAGTTTTCCCTGGCTCAGAAGGAGAGAATTTATAAGAGCCTCTCTGACCATGCTCAGGACTGTGTCTTGACGATCTTCGTCCTTGTAGTCTGGGGGGGTGGTGTATGGGGCAGGTGCCTGCCCCTCTGCCTCTGCTGCAGCCAAGGCAGACTCGGTGCCCTGTGGCGCTGCAGGTGGTGATGCTGCTGTTGCCGAATCCGTACTTTGTGCCTGCAAGCGCTGCCTCACAAGCACAGAATTGATGAGGGCCTCTCTCACCATGCTCAGGGCTGTGTCCTGCAGAGCCTCGTCCTCGTAGGCTGGGGGGGTGTATGGGGCAGGTGCCCGGCTCTCTACTTCTGCTGCAGGGGCCTGCTGGCTGGGGATGGGAGAAGCGGTTGCCTTTGCCTCCTCTTGTGCCGTGGGAGCCAGAGGTGTGCGGTGCCCCTCTTGCTCAGGAGTTCCGGCCAGGGCACAAGCTGCCGGCTCAGCATCTGTGGGACCAGGCAGGGCAGGAGACGCGCTCTGCAGGTCACCAGCTATGTCACCTGCCAGCTCTGTGCCCAGGCTGCTGGGCCGGCCGCACTCCTCCTGGGGACCATCGTGGGTGTCCTGGAAGAGCTCCGGGACCGAGGCGTTGACCCAGATAGTGTGGATGCTGATGTCTTCCCCCTGGGACAGCTCCTTGTCACTGCTGTCTTTGCACTTCTCCTGCTCCTCGGCCAAGGCCCCTGGCTTTTCCTCCGGGCTGTCCTGCTGCCGCTGCAGGGTGGCATTGCTGAGTTGGGCCAGGCTGCGCCTGGTGCGGGCCAGGCAGCTCCTCTCCAGCTCCTCCAGGGACTCTGTCTTGATGGGCAGGATGGCCGGATCCTCTGCAGAAGCCTTGCCTCCACTGGCCGCTCCCACCTCGTCTGCTGTTGGAAAACTTTGCACAGGACCTTGTTTGTGATGTCCCGGGCGGCGTCCTTCCCTGCTGCGCTGTAGGCTGGAGGGAGCTGCCGGGCAGGCCTGAAGCTCCTCACCCTCGCAGGTCTGCCCCGCTCACCGTTGATGCCCCGAGCAGGTGGGACCAGCCCTAGGCAGCCGCTGGCTGCGGTGCTGCTGGCCGTTTGCCAGCCCGTGGCAGGAGAGGTCGAGGGTGCTGGTGTGTCCTGCAGAACCTTGTCCTCATAGTCCCGGGGTCTGTATGGGGCAGGTGCCTGCCTCTCTGCCTGTGCTGTAGGGGCGTGCTTGCTGAAGACGGGAGGAGCAAGTGGATCTTGCTGTGCCGCTTGTCCTTGGTGTCCTGGCCCCGCATGCCTGCCCAGGGAAGCTGGTGCAGGGGCCCTGCTGGCAGCACCAGTGGCCCCCTGTGCCCCCCTGAGTTTGGGATAAGCTGCGGGGACCTTGCTGCTGTTGGCTGCCAACACCTTGTCTATTGTTTGAGTCATGGCCACAGCTCTGCGATGCGCACGGTCCCGCGGTGCAGCTGGCTGCTGGCTGGGTCTATGAAAATGGAAAGCCGCCCACTGTAGGAGAAGATCAGGTTCGGGACCATCTGAGGAACCTGAAGGTGCGTAAGTCCATGGGACCAGATGAAATCCATCCACGGGTCCTGAGGGAGCTGGCAGATGAAGTGGCCAAGCCGCTTTCCATTCTATTTGAAAAGTCGTGGCAGTCTGGTGAAGTTCCCGCTGATTGGAAAAGGGGACAGGTAACCTCCGTTTTCAAAAAGGCAAAAAAGGATGAGCCAGCGAACGACAGACCGGTCAGTCTCACCTCTGTGCCCGGCAAGGTCATGGAGCAGATGCTCCTGGAATCTCTGCTAAGGCACATGGAAAATAAGAAGGTGACTGGTGATAGCCAACATGGCTTCATCGAAGGCAGATCGTGCCTGACAGATTTAGTGGCCTTTTATGATGTTGCCACAGCATTGGCGGATACATCATGTACCAGCTCCTGCCAGCCCCTGGCCACCGAGGGCTGTTGGGGTGAGAGGGGCTGTGTTGCCCTCTCCCTGAGGCTCTCCAGCCAAGGCAGACTCGGTGTCCCAAGGTTCTGCAGGTGGTGCTGCTGCCATGGTGTCCACGCGTTGTGCCCGGTCGTGCTGGGTGACAGTCACAGCCTTGCCCACGACCTCCGTCACGGTGTACAGGGCTGTGTGGTGCAGAGCCTCGTCGGAGGCTGTGGGGCCGTGTGGGGCAGGTGCCTGGCTCTCGGTGTCCTGAGCTGCTGCTGGTGGTGTTGCTGCCGCCTTGCTTTGGGCCAGGTTGTGCTGGATGACAACCAGAGCGCTGACCACAGCCTTTGTCACCATGCACAGGGCCGTGTCCTGCAGAGCCTGGTAGGCTGTGGGGCTGCGCGGGGCAGGTGCCTGGCTCTCTGCCTGTGCTGCTGGGGCAAAGTGCGGAGCGCCAGCTTCTGCCAGAGGGATTTCAGGCACTGAAGCAGCCGCTTCATCCTCGTATGGTGCTGGGAAGATAGCGGCTGTGCTGGTCCCACCGTAGTGGTGTTCAGACATGGGAGAAGCCATGTTTTCTCCATGCTCACGTGCCGATGGGATGAGAGGGGCTGAGCTGGCCTCTCCCCGAGGCTCTCCAGCCAAGGCAGACTCGCTGTCCTGTGGCGCTGCAGGTGGATCTTGCTGCTGCTGCTGCTGCAGCCTTGCTTTTTGCCAGTTTTCCCTGGCTCAGAAGGAGAGAATTTATAAGAGCCTCTCTGACCATGCTCAGGACTGTGTCTTGACGATCTTCGTCCTTGTAGTCTGGGGGGGTGGTGTATGGGGCAGGTGCCTGCCCCTCTGCCTCTGCTGCAGCCAAGGCAGACTCGGTGCCCTGTGGCGCTGCAGGTGGTGATGCTGCTGTTGCCGAATCCGTACTTTGTGCCTGCAAGCGCTGCCTCACAAGCACAGAATTGATGAGGGCCTCTCTCACCATGCTCAGGGCTGTGTCCTGCAGAGCCTCGTCCTCGTAGGCTGGGGGGGTGTATGGGGCAGGTGCCCGGCTCTCTACTTCTGCTGCAGGGGCCTGCTGGCTGGGGATGGGAGAAGCGGTTGCCTTTGCCTCCTCTTGTGCCGTGGGAGCCAGAGGTGTGCGGTGCCCCTCTTGCTCAGGAGTTCCGGCCAGGGCACAAGCTGCCGGCTCAGCATCTGTGGGACCAGGCAGGGCAGGAGACGCGCTCTGCAGGTCACCAGCTATGTCACCTGCCAGCTCTGTGCCCAGGCTGCTGGGCCGGCCGCACTCCTCCTGGGGACCATCGTGGGTGTCCTGGAAGAGCTCCGGGACCGAGGCGTTGACCCAGATAGTGTGGATGCTGATGTCTTCCCCCTGGGACAGCTCCTTGTCACTGCTGTCTTTGCACTTCTCCTGCTCCTCGGCCAAGGCCCCTGGCTTTTCCTCCGGGCTGTCCTGCTGCCACTGCAGGGTGGCACTGCTGAGTTGGGCCAGGCTGCGCCTGGTGCGGGCCAGGCAGCTCCTCTCCAGCTCCTCCAGGGACTCTGTCTTGATGGGCAGGATGGCCGGATCCTCTGCAAAAGCCTTGCCTCCACTGGCCGCTCCCACCTCGTCTGCTGTTGGAAAACTTTGCACAGGACCTTGTTTGTGATGTCCCGGGCGGCGTCCTTCCCTGCTGCGCTGTAGGCTGGAGGGAGCTGCCGGGCAGGCCTGAAGCTCCTCACCCTCGCAGGTCTGCCCCGCTCACCGTTGATGCCCCGAGCAGGTGGGACCAGCCCTAGGCAGCCGCTGGCTGCGGTGCTGCTGGCCGTTTGCCAGCCCGTGGCAGGAGAGGTCGAGGGTGCTGGTGTGTCCTGCAGAACCTTGTCCTCATAGTCCCGGGGTCTGTATGGGGCAGGTGCCTGCCTCTCTGCCTGTGCTGTAGGGGCGTGCTTGCTGAAGACGGGAGGAGCAAGTGGATCTTGCTGTGCCGCTTGTCCTTGGTGTCCTGGCCCCGCATGCCTGCCCAGGGAAGCTGGTGCAGGGGCCCTGCTGGCAGCACCAGTGGCCCCCTGTGCCCCCCTGAGTTTGGGATAAGCTGCGGGGACCTTGCTGCTGTTGGCTGCCAACACCTTGTCTATTGTTTGAGTCATGGCCACAGCTCTGCGATGCGCACGGTCCCGCGGTGCAGCTGGCTGCTGGCTGGGTCTATGAAAATGGAAAGCCGCCCACTGTAGGAGAAGATCAGGTTCGGGACCATCTGAGGAACCTGAAGGTGCATAAGTCCATGGGACCAGATGAAATCCATCCACGGGTCCTGAGGGAGCTGGCAGATGAAGTGGCCAAGCCGCTTTCCATTCTATTTGAAAAGTCGTGGCAGTCTGGTGAAGTTCCCGCTGATTGGAAAAGGGGACAGGTAACCTCCGTTTTCAAAAAGGCAAAAAAGGATGAGCCAGCGAACGACAGACCGGTCAGTCTCACCTCTGTGCCCGGCAAGGTCATGGAGCAGATGCTCCTGGAATCTCTGCTAAGGCACATGGAAAATAAGAAGGTGACTGGTGATAGCCAACATGGCTTCATCGAAGGCAGATCGTGCCTGACGGATTTAGTGGCCTTTTAGGATGTTGCCGCAGCATTGGCGGATACATCATGTACCAGCTCCTGCCAGCCCCTGGCCACCGAGGGCTGTTGGGGTGAGAGGGGCTGTGTTGCCCTCTCCCTGAGGCTCTCCAGCCAAGGCAGACTCGGTGTCCCAAGGTTCTGCAGGTGGTGCTGCTGCCATGGTGTCCACGCGTTGTGCCCGGTCGTGCTGGGTGACAGTCACAGCCTTGCCCACGACCTCCGTCACGGTGTACAGGGCTGTGTGGTGCAGAGCCTCGTCGGAGGCTGTGGGGCCGTGTGGGGCAGGTGCCTGGCTCTCGGTGTCCTGAGCTGCTGCTGGTGGTGTTGCTGCCGCCTTGCTTTGGGCCAGGTTGTGCTGGATGACAACCAGAGCGCTGACCACAGCCTTTGTCACCATGCACAGGGCCGTGTCCTGCAGAGCCTGGTAGGCTGTGGGGCTGCGCGGGGCAGGTGCCTGGCTCTCTGCCTGTGCTGCTGGGGCAAAGTGCGGAGCGCCAGCTTCTGCCAGAGGGATTTCAGGCACTGAAGCAGCCGCTTCATCCTCGTATGGTGCTGGGAAGATAGCGGCTGTGCTGGTCCCACCGTAGTGGTGTTCAGACATGGGAGAAGCCATGTTTTCTCCATGCTCACGTGCCGATGGGATGAGAGGGGCTGAGCTGGCCTCTCCCCGAGGCTCTCCAGCCAAGGCAGACTCGCTGTCCTGTGGCGCTGCAGGTGGATCTTGCTGCTGCTGCTGCTGCAGCCTTGCTTTTTGCCAGTTTTCCCTGGCTCAGAAGGAGAGAATTTATAAGAGCCTCTCTGACCATGCTCAGGACTGTGTCTTGACGATCTTCGTCCTTGTAGTCTGGGGGGGTGGTGTATGGGGCAGGTGCCTGCCCCTCTGCCTCTGCTGCAGCCAAGGCAGACTCGGTGCCCTGTGGCGCTGCAGGTGGTGATGCTGCTGTTGCCGAATCCGTACTTTGTGCCTGCAAGCGCTGCCTCACAAGCACAGAATTGATGAGGGCCTCTCTCACCATGCTCAGGGCTGTGTCCTGCAGAGCCTCGTCCTCGTAGGCTGGGGGGGTGTATGGGGCAGGTGCCCGGCTCTCTACTTCTGCTGCAGGGGCCTGCTGGCTGGGGATGGGAGAAGCGGTTGCCTTTGCCTCCTCTTGTGCCGTGGGAGCCAGAGGTGTGCGGTGCCCCTCTTGCTCAGGAGTTCCGGCCAGGGCACAAGCTGCCGGCTCAGCATCTGTGGGACCAGGCAGGGCAGGAGACGCGCTCTGCAGGTCACCAGCTATGTCACCTGCCAGCTCTGTGCCCAGGCTGCTGGGCCGGCCGCACTCCTCCTGGGGACCATCGTGGGTGTCCTGGAAGAGCTCCGGGACCGAGGCGTTGACCCAGATAGTGTGGATGCTGATGTCTTCCCCCTGGGACAGCTCCTTGTCACTGCTGTCTTTGCACTTCTCCTGCTCCTCGGCCAAGGCCCCTGGCTTTTCCTCCGGGCTGTCCTGCTGCCACTGCAGGGTGGCACTGCTGAGTTGGGCCAGGCTGCGCCTGGTGCGGGCCAGGCAGCTCCTCTCCAGCTCCTCCAGGGACTCTGTCTTGATGGGCAGGATGGCCGGATCCTCTGCAAAAGCCTTGCCTCCACTGGCCGCTCCCACCTCGTCTGCTGTTGGAAAACTTTGCACAGGACCTTGTTTGTGATGTCCCGGGCGGCGTCCTTCCCTGCTGCGCTGTAGGCTGGAGGGAGCTGCCGGGCAGGCCTGAAGCTCCTCACCCTCGCAGGTCTGCCCCGCTCACCGTTGATGCCCCGAGCAGGTGGGACCAGCCCTAGGCAGCCGCTGGCTGCGGTGCTGCTGGCCGTTTGCCAGCCCGTGGCAGGAGAGGTCGAGGGTGCTGGTGTGTCCTGCAGAACCTTGTCCTCATAGTCCCGGGGTCTGTATGGGGCAGGTGCCTGCCTCTCTGCCTGTGCTGTAGGGGCGTGCTTGCTGAAGACGGGAGGAGCAAGTGGATCTTGCTGTGCCGCTTGTCCTTGGTGTCCTGGCCCCGCATGCCTGCCCAGGGAAGCTGGTGCAGGGGCCCTGCTGGCAGCACCAGTGGCCCCCTGTGCCCCCCTGAGTTTGGGATAAGCTGCGGGGACCTTGCTGCTGTTGGCTGCCAACACCTTGTCTATTGTTTGAGTCATGGCCACAGCTCTGCGATGCGCACGGTCCCGCGGTGCAGCTGGCTGCTGGCTGGGTCTATGAAAATGGAAAGCCGCCCACTGTAGGAGAAGATCAGGTTCGGGACCATCTGAGGAACCCGAAGGTGCGTAAGTCCATGGGACCAGATGAAATCCATCCACGGGTCCTGAGGGAGCTGGCAGATGAAGTGGCCAAGCCGCTTTCCATTCTATTTGAAAAGTCGTGGCAGTCTGGTGAAGTTCCCGCTGATTGGAAAAGGGGACAGGTAACCTCCGTTTTCAAAAAGGCAAAAAAGGATGAGCCAGCGAACGACAGACCGGTCAGTCTCACCTCTGTGCCCGGCAAGGTCATGGAGCAGATGCTCCTGGAATCTCTGCTAAGGCACATGGAAAATAAGAAGGTGACTGGTGATAGCCAACATGGCTTCATCGAAGGCAGATCGTGCCTGACAGATTTAGTGGCCTTTTATGATGTTGCCACAGCATTGGCGGATACATCATGTACCAGCTCCTGCCAGCCCCTGGCCACCGAGGGCTGTTGGGGTGAGAGGGGCTGTGTTGCCCTCTCCCTGAGGCTCTCCAGCCAAGGCAGACTCGGTGTCCCAAGGTTCTGCAGGTGGTGCTGCTGCCATGGTGTCCACGCGTTGTGCCCGGTCGTGCTGGGTGACAGTCACAGCCTTGCCCACGACCTCCGTCACGGTGTACAGGGCTGTGTGGTGCAGAGCCTCGTCGGAGGCTGTGGGGCCGTGTGGGGCAGGTGCCTGGCTCTCGGTGTCCTGAGCTGCTGCTGCTGGTGTTGCTGCCGCCTTGCTTTGGGCTAGGTTGTGCTGGATGACAACCAGAGCGCTGACCACAGCCTTTGTCACCATGCACAGGGCCGTGTCCTGCAGAGCCTGGTAGGCTGTGGGGCTGCGCGGGGCAGGTGCCTGGCTCTCTGCCTGTGCTGCTGGGGCAAAGTGCGGAGCGCCAGCTTCTGCCAGAGGGATTTCAGGCACTGAAGCAGCCGCTTCATCCTCGTATGGTGCTGGGAAGATAGCGGCTGTGCTGGTCCCACCGTAGTGGTGTTCAGACATGGGAGAAGCCGTGTTTTCTCCATGCTCACGTGCCGATGGGATGAGAGGGGCTGAGCTGGCCTCTCCCCGAGGCTCTCCAGCCAAGGCAGACTCGCTGTCCTGTGGCGCTGCAGGTGGATCTTGCTGCTGCTGCTGCAGCCTTGCTTTTTGCCAGTTTTCCCTGGCTCAGAAGGAGAGAATTTATAAGAGCCTCTCTGACCATGCTCAGGACTGTGTCTTGACGATCTTCGTCCTTGTAGTCTGGGGGGGTGGTGTATGGGGCAGGTGCCTGCCCCTCTGCCTCTGCTGCAGCCAAGGCAGACTCGGTGCCCTGTGGCGCTGCAGGTGGTGATGCTGCTGTTGCCGAATCCGTACTTTGTGCCTGCAAGCGCTGCCTCACAAGCACAGAATTGATGAGGGCCTCTCTCACCATGCTCAGGGCTGTGTCCTGCAGAGCCTCGTCCTCGTAGGCTGGGGGGGTGTATGGGGCAGGTGCCCGGCTCTCTACTTCTGCTGCAGGGGCCTGCTGGCTGGGGATGGGAGAAGCGGTTGCCTTTGCCTCCTCTTGTGCCGTGGGAGCCAGAGGTGTGCGGTGCCCCTCTTGCTCAGGAGTTCCGGCCAGGGCACAAGCTGCCGGCTCAGCATCTGTGGGACCAGGCAGGGCAGGAGACGCGCTCTGCAGGTCACCAGCTATGTCACCTGCCAGCTCTGTGCCCAGGCTGCTGGGCCGGCCGCACTCCTCCTGGGGACCATCGTGGGTGTCCTGGAAGAGCTCCGGGACCGAGGCGTTGACCCAGATAGTGTGGATGCTGATGTCTTCCCCCTGGGACAGCTCCTTGTCACTGCTGTCTTTGCACTTCTCCTGCTCCTCGGCCAAGGCCCCTGGCTTTTCCTCCGGGCTGTCCTGCTGCCGCTGCAGGGTGGCATTGCTGAGTTGGGCCAGGCTGCGCCTGGTGCGGGCCAGGCAGCTCCTCTCCAGCTCCTCCAGGGACTCTGTCTTGATGGGCAGGATGGCCGGATCCTCTGCAAAAGCCTTGCCTCCACTGGCCGCTCCCACCTCGTCTGCTGTTGGAAAACTTTGCACAGGACCTTGTTTGTGATGTCCCGGGCGGCGTCCTTCCCTGCTGCGCTGTAGGCTGGAGGGAGCTGCCGGGCAGGCCTGAAGCTCCTCACCCTCGCAGGTCTGCCCCGCTCACCGTTGATGCCCCGAGCAGGTGGGACCAGCCCTAGGCAGCCGCTGGCTGCGGTGCTGCTGGCCGTTTGCCAGCCCGTGGCAGGAGAGGTCGAGGGTGCTGGTGTGTCCTGCAGAACCTTGTCCTCATAGTCCCGGGGTCTGTATGGGGCAGGTGCCTGCCTCTCTGCCTGTGCTGTAGGGGCGTGCTTGCTGAAGACGGGAGGAGCAAGTGGATCTTGCTGTGCCGCTTGTCCTTGGTGTCCTGGCCCCGCATGCCTGCCCAGGGAAGCTGGTGCAGGGGCCCTGCTGGCAGCACCAGTGGCCCCCTGTGCCCCCCTGAGTTTGGGATAAGCTGCGGGGACCTTGCTGCTGTTGGCTGCCAACACCTTGTCTATTGTTTGAGTCATGGCCACAGCTCTGCGATGCGCACGGTCCCGCGGTGCAGCTGGCTGCTGGCTGGGTCTATGAAAATGGAAAGCCGCCCACTGTAGGAGAAGATCAGGTTCGGGACCATCTGAGGAACCTGAAGGTGCATAAGTCCATGGGACCAGATGAAATCCATCCACGGGTCCTGAGGGAGCTGGCAGATGAAGTGGCCAAGCCGCTTTCCATTCTATTTGAAAAGTCGTGGCAGTCTGGTGAAGTTCCCGCTGATTGGAAAAGGGGACAGGTAACCTCCGTTTTCAAAAAGGCAAAAAAGGATGAGCCAGCGAACGACAGACCGGTCAGTCTCACCTCTGTGCCCGGCAAGGTCATGGAGCAGATGCTCCTGGAATCTCTGCTAAGGCACATGGAAAATAAGAAGGTGACTGGTGATAGCCAACATGGCTTCATCGAAGGCAGATCGTGCCTGACAGATTTAGTGGCCTTTTATGATGTTGCCACAGCATTGGCGGATACATCATGTACCAGCTCCTGCCAGCCCCTGGCCACCGAGGGCTGTTGGGGTGAGAGGGGCTGTGTTGCCCTCTCCCTGAGGCTCTCCAGCCAAGGCAGACTCGGTGTCCCAAGGTTCTGCAGGTGGTGCTGCTGCCATGGTGTCCACGCGTTGTGCCCGGTCGTGCTGGGTGACAGTCACAGCCTTGCCCACGACCTCCGTCACGGTGTACAGGGCTGTGTGGTGCAGAGCCTCGTCGGAGGCTGTGGGGCCGTGTGGGGCAGGTGCCTGGCTCTCGGTGTCCTGAGCTGCTGCTGCTGGTGTTGCTGCCGCCTTGCTTTGGGCCAGGTTGTGCTGGATGACAACCAGAGCGCTGACCACAGCCTTTGTCACCATGCACAGGGCCGTGTCCTGCAGAGCCTGGTAGGCTGTGGGGCTGCGCGGGGCAGGTGCCTGGCTCTCTGCCTGTGCTGCTGGGGCAAAGTGCGGAGCGCCAGCTTCTGCCAGAGGGATTTCAGGCACTGAAGCAGCCGCTTCATCCTCGTATGGTGCTGGGAAGATAGCGGCTGTGCTGGTCCCACCGTAGTGGTGTTCAGACATGGGAGAAGCCGTGTTTTCTCCATGCTCACGTGCCGATGGGATGAGAGGGGCTGAGCTGGCCTCTCCCCGAGGCTCTCCAGCCAAGGCAGACTCGCTGTCCTGTGGCGCTGCAGGTGGATCTTGCTGCTGCTGCTGCAGCCTTGCTTTTTGCCAGTTTTCCCTGGCTCAGAAGGAGAGAATTTATAAGAGCCTCTCTGACCATGCTCAGGACTGTGTCTTGACGATCTTCGTCCTTGTAGTCTGGGGGGGTGGTGTATGGGGCAGGTGCCTGCCCCTCTGCCTCTGCTGCAGCCAAGGCAGACTCGGTGCCCTGTGGCGCTGCAGGTGGTGATGCTGCTGTTGCCGAATCCGTACTTTGTGCCTGCAAGCGCTGCCTCACAAGCACAGAATTGATGAGGGCCTCTCTCACCATGCTCAGGGCTGTGTCCTGCAGAGCCTCGTCCTCGTAGGCTGGGGGGGTGTATGGGGCAGGTGCCCGGCTCTCTACTTCTGCTGCAGGGGCCTGCTGGCTGGGGATGGGAGAAGCGGTTGCCTTTGCCTCCTCTTGTGCCGTGGGAGCCAGAGGTGTGCGGTGCCCCTCTTGCTCAGGAGTTCCGGCCAGGGCACAAGCTGCCGGCTCAGCATCTGTGGGACCAGGCAGGGCAGGAGACGCGCTCTGCAGGTCACCAGCTATGTCACCTGCCAGCTCTGTGCCCAGGCTGCTGGGCCGGCCGCACTCCTCCTGGGGACCATCGTGGGTGTCCTGGAAGAGCTCCGGGACCGAGGCGTTGACCCAGATAGTGTGGATGCTGATGTCTTCCCCCTGGGACAGCTCCTTGTCACTGCTGTCTTTGCACTTCTCCTGCTCCTCGGCCAAGGCCCCTGGCTTTTCCTCCGGGCTGTCCTGCTGCCGCTGCAGGGTGGCACTGCTGAGTTGGGCCAGGCTGCGCCTGGTGCGGGCCAGGCAGCTCCTCTCCAGCTCCTCCAGGGACTCTGTCTTGATGGGCAGGATGGCCGGATCCTCTGCAAAAGCCTTGCCTCCACTGGCCGCTCCCACCTCGTCTGCTGTTGGAAAACTTTGCACAGGACCTTGTTTGTGATGTCCCGGGCGGCGTCCTTCCCTGCTGCGCTGTAGGCTGGAGGGAGCTGCCGGGCAGGCCTGAAGCTCCTCACCCTCGCAGGTCTGCCCCGCTCACCGTTGATGCCCCGAGGAGGTGGGACTGGCCATAGGCAGCCGCTGGCTGCAGTGCTGTTGGCCGTTTGCCAGCCCGTGGCAGGAGAGTTCGAGGGTGCTGGTGGCAGAGGCGGCAGCTTGCAGCAGCTGCTGGCGCATCTTGATGGCCGAGCGGCGGTTGCGTGCCCGGCTGTCGCTGCCTGCCTGTGCTGAGTGTCTTCCTGCAGCACCACCACCCTGTTGCAGGGCAGTGCCTTGCTGCGCACCACGCTGTCTGACTGCAAGAGAAGCCAAGGAGACAGGCTGCGTGACTGTGGCCCTGGTCCCCACGGCTCGGCTGGAAGAGGTCCTGCAGCCGGGCTCCCCCGCCAGTCCCCCGGGCAGCGCTCGTCCCCGCAGGCGGCTGCTGCCAGTCCCAGAGCCAGCTGGGAGAGGACTGGTCCCCTCGCAGACCACGGTGACTCCCGGGAGCGCCCCTGGCATGTCCGGGCGGCCTGCTGGGCATGGCACGGTGGGCCCAGCTTGTGACGGGGGCCGAGCCCGCCTGTCCCCTCCTGCATGTCCCGCCTGCCCATCGGCAGCTCCCGGGGTTGGGAAGACGTTTGGCCCCGTCTCCCGCGGGCTCCCTACCTGTGCGCGGCAGCTCCCGGAGGCCTGCAAAGTCTCTGGGCAGGGGAGCTGTGGCAGCCTGTCCCCATGCAGGGGGGGCTTATCATCTAGCTGGACTTATGCAAAGCGTTTGACACTGTCCCGCACGACATCCTAGTCTCTACATTGGAAAAGCATGGATTTGATGGGTGGAGCATTCGGTGGATAAGGAACTGGCTAGATGGGCCCACTCAAAGGCTTGCAGTGAATGGCTCAATATCCACATGGAAACCAGTGAGGAGTGGTGTTCCTCAGGGGTCAGTACGGGGACCAGTGCTGTTTAACATCTTTGTCAGTGCCATGGACAGTGGGACTGAGTGCACCCTCAGCAAGTTTGCTGATGACACCAAGCTGTGTGGCACGGTCGACACACTGGAGGGAAGGGACGCCATCCAGAGGGACCTGGAGAAACTTGAGAGGTGGGCCTCTGTGAACCTCATGAAGTTCAACCAGGCCGAGTGCAAGAGCCTGCGCCTGGGTGATGGCAATCCCAGGCACAAATACAGGTTGGGCGGAGAATGGCTTGAGAGCAGCCCTGAGGAGAAGGACTTGCGGGTGCTGGTGGACGAGAAGCTCAACGTGAGCAGGCAATGCGCGCTCGCAGCCCAGAAAGCCAACCGCGTCCTGGGCTGCATCAAAAGAAGCGTGGCCAGCAGGTCGAGGGAGGTGCTTCTGCCCCTCTACTCCACTCCCGTGAGACCCCACCTGGAGTCCTGCGTCCAGCTCTGGAGTCCTCAGCACAAGAAGGACGTGGACTTGTTGGAAGGGGTCCAGCGGAGGGCCACGAAGATGATCCGAGGGCTGGAGCACCTCTGCTATGAGGACAGGCGGAGAGAGTTGGGGATGTTCAGCCTGGAGAAGAGAAGGCTCCGGGGAGACCTTAGAGCAGCCTTCCAGTCCCTAAAGGGGCCCTAGAGGAAGGATGGGGAGGGACTCTTTATCAGGGAGTGTAATGACAGGGCACGGGGTAACGGCTTCAAACTGAAAGAGGGTAGATTTAGATTGGATATCAGGTAGAATTTCTTTCTTGTGTATTAAGGGTGGTGAGGCACTGGAACAGGTTGCCCAGGGAAGCTGTCAATGCCCCATCCCTGGAAGTGTTCAAGGCCAGGCTGGATGAGGCTTTGAGCAGCCTGGTGTAGTGGGAGGTGTCCCTGCCGAGAGCCTGGGTGCTTTGGGCCAGGTTGTGCTGGATGACAACCAGAGCGCTGACCACAGCCTTTGTCACCATGCACAGGGCCACGTCCTGCAGAGCCTGGTAGGCTGTGGTCCTGCAATTGTGTCACAACAACCCCATGCAGCGCTCCAGGCCTGGGGAAGAGTGGCTGGAGAGCTGCCTGGTGGAAAAGGACCTGGGGTTGTTGGTCACTAGCTGTCTTTCTCCTGCGACGGACCAGGTACAGACGAGCACTGGGGTAAAATCATCATCTTTTATTGGCCTCAGAAAACGTCCACAGCCGAGCAGACCATGCTCAGGACTGTGTCTTGACGATCTTGTCCTTGTAGTCTGGGGTGGTGCTGTATGGGGCAGGTGCCTGCCCCTCTGCCTCTGCTGCAGCCAAGGCAGACTTGGTGCCCTGTGGCGCTGCAGGTGGTGATATTATTTCAGTCATGGCCACAGCGTTGCATTTTGCACGGTCCCGCGGTGCTGCTGGCTGATGGCTCGGTGCCCCGCTTCCAAGGGAAACCTTGGCCAGGACCTCACTCGTGAGGCACCGGGCTGTGTCCTTTATTGCTCCTCTGTCTATTATTTCAGTCATGGCGGCAGCCTTGCAATGTGCACGGTCCCGCGGTGCTGCTGGCTGCTGGCTGGGTGCCCCGCTTCCAAGGGAAACCTTGGCCAGGACCTCACTTGTGAGGCACCGGGCTGTGTCCTTTATAGCTCCTCTGTCTATTATTTCAGTCATGGCGGCAGCCTTGCATTGTGCACGGTCCCGCGGTGCTGCTGGCTGCTGGCTGGGTGCCCTGCTTCCAAGGGAAACCTTGGCCAGGACCTCACTTGTGAGGCACCGGGCTGTGTCCTTTATTGCTCCTCTGTCTATTATTTCAGTCATGGCGGCAGCCTTGCAATGTGCACGGTCCCGCAGTGTTGCTGGCTGATGGCTCGGTGCCCCGCTTCCAAGGGAAACCTTGGCCAGGACCTCACTCGTGAGGCACCGGGCTGTGTCCTTTATTGCTCCTCTGTCTATTATTTCAGTCATGGCGGCAGCCTTGCAATGTGCACGGTCCCGCGGTGCTGCTGGCTGCTGGCTGGGTGCCCCGCTTCCAAGGGAAACCTTGGCCAGGACCTCACTTGTGAGGCACCGGGCTGTGTCCTTTATTGCTCCTCTGTCTATTATTTCAGTCATGGCGGCAGCCTTGCAATGTGCACGGTCCCGCGGTGCTGCTGGCTGCTGGCTGGGTGCCCCGCTTCCAAGGGAAACCTTGGCCAGGACCTCACTCGTGAGGCACCAGGCTGTGTCCTTTATTGCTCCTGTGTCTATTGGTGGCTGGTGGCTCCCAGCGGCCTGCAAAGTCTCTGGGCAGAGGAGCCGTGGCAGCCTGTCCCCATGGAGGGTCAAGGCCCGGCTCTGCCTGTCCTTCGGCGCTACCTCTGGTTGCCTGTGGGCCACCTGTGGGCAGGAGGAGGAGAAGGCCTTGGGTGGAGGTGGCTGCCTTGGCACAGCGGCCCCCACAGAATCACAGAATGATAGGGGTTGGAAGGGACCTCTCGATCAGCTAGTCCAACCCCCTGCCAGAGCAGGGTCACCCAGAGCAGGTTGCACAGGAACGCGTCCAGGTGGGTTTTGGATGTCTCTAGAGACGGAGACTCCACCAGCTCTCGGGGCAGCCCATTCCAGTGCTCTGTCACCCTCCATGAGGAAGTTCCTCCTCATGTTTAGATGGAACTTCCTCTCTTCAAGTTGCTGCCCGTTTGTGCGCGGTCCTGTCACTGGGCACCACTGAAAAGAGCCTGGCCCCATCCTCCTGACACCTACCCTTTAAGTATTTCTAAGCACTGATAAGGTCCCCCCTCAGTCTTCTTTTTTCCAGACTGAAAAGACCCAAGTCCCTCAGCCTTTCTTCCTAAGAGAGCTGTTCCAGTCCCCTCATCGTCTCGGTAGCCCTTTGCTGTACCCTCTCCAGCAGTTCCCTGTCCTTGAACCGGGGAGCCCAGAACTGGACACAGTACTGCAGATGTGGCCTCAGCAGGGCAGAGTGGAGGGGGAGGAGGACCTCCCTCGACCTGCTTGCCACGCTCTTCTTGGTGCACCCCAGGATGCCATTGACCTTCTTGGCCACAAAGGCACATTGGCCGGCTCACGGTCATCCTGTTGCCCACCAGGACTCCCAGGTCTCTCTTGGCAGAGCTGCTCTCCAGCAGGTCAGCCCCCAACCTGGACGGCTGCATGGGGTTATTCCTCCCCAGGCGCAGCACCCTACCCTTTTCCCCTCATTGAATTTCATAAGGTTTCTCTCTGCCCAACTCTCCAGCCTCTCTAGGTCTCGCTGTGCGGCGGCACAGCCTTCCGGTGTATCAGCCACCCCTCCCAACTTTGTAGTGTCAGCAAACCTGCTGAGGGTGCAAGTCCCTTCATCCAGGTCCTTGATGAATATATTGAACAGGACTGGACCCCGTACTGACCTCTGGGGAACACCACTCGTCACTGACCTCCAACTAGACTCTGTGCCCCTGATCACGGCCCTCTGAGCTCTACCGTTCAACCAGTTTTCAATCCCTCCCACTCTCCATTCCCTTAAGCCACACTTCCTAAGCTTCCCTGTGAGGATGCTGTGGGAGAGCGTATCGAAAGCCTTGCTGAAGCCAAGGTAGACAACATCCACTGCCCTCCCCTCATCTCTCCATCCAGTCATGCTATCCTACAAGTCAGTCATGCCAGCAAGCCCGGCCCTGGCAGCAAGGCAGCTCCGTGTGGCCCCGTCCCACCACCGTCCTCTCCCTCCTGCCCTGTCCCTCACCTGGCGCCTCTTCTGCAGGCTCGGCAGCCCCTTGTCGGGCTGGGAGTGGCTGTTCGCCTCCTCTTCCATTGGCGTCTTCGGCGTCCTCAGCCGTCGATCTGCTATGGTCACCCAGGGGAGATGCTACCTCTTGAGGGAGCTGCTCTCCTGGGAGTGGGTACCCCCGGGCTCTCGCTCCTTAAATGCCCCCACGGTCACCGGCGTCACAATGGCTTCGGTATGATGCGGCGACCGCGTCACAGAGCCCTGGTGGTCGCCATGGAGATGCCCACGCCTGGGACCGGCTGGGACCAGCTGTGCCGTGGCTCTGAACCAGCTGGGACCGGCCGGGACCAGCTGGGACCGGCACAGGGCAGCCTCTGCTCTCCCCTGGCGGGGGCCCTGCCAGGCCCGAGCCAACAGCTCCCACCCAGCCCGGTGGCAGCGGCCTCTGCAGAGCTCCCTCCTGGGGGCGCTCAGCAGCTCGGGGTGCCCCCGCCCTGGGCCTTGTCCCCAGGCATTGCTCCTGTATCTGGCTCCTCCAGGTGTGCCAGGGTTCCTGTGGGACACGGAGGTGTCCCCAGGTGCGCCGGTGGCTGCTCTGTCCCTGCCCTTCTCCAGCGGTGCTCCTCAAGGAGCCCAAGCGCAAGGCCTTCACCATGGCACCTGGTGCCAACTCTTGTCGCACCCGTCTCGCCGTCCTTGGCAACGTCAGCCTGCACGGACACCAGGCGGGCAGGGGGTTTCTCTCCTGCTGTTGGGGGCTGCTGGCTGAAGCAAAGAGGCCTTGGTGTCCTCTGCAGGCAGCTGCCTTCCCACCCAGTGACGCTCCAGTGCCACCATCAGTTCTGGCTCCGTGCTTGCCATTCTACCTGCTCTGGCTGGCCCCTCTGGGAAGGGGAAGCATCCATGACTTTAGGAATGGGGATGTTTTCAAGAAGCAGCCCTGTGGTTTTTGAAACCTTCTGAGAGCTGGGGGCTGCGCGGTGCTCGGATCTGGGTGGGACCTGAGCAGCTGCTCTGACTGAGACTGCCCTCCCCGCAGGGCCTCTGCTCTCTGGCCATCCCCGTGGGCTCTTTGGTCCAGGGAGGAAAGGGGTGGTGTGGACGAGGGAAAGGCTGTGGACGTTGCCTACCTAGACGTTACCAAAGCCTTTGGCACAGCTTCCCACAGCATTCTCCTGGAGAAACTGGCTGCCCGTGGCGTGGATGGGCGTACGTGGTGGTGAATGGAGTTCAGTCCAGCTGGCGGCCGGTCACAGTGGTGTTCCCCATGGCTCGGTGCTGGGGCCGGTTCTGTTTCATGTCTTTATCGACCACCCGGAGGAGGGGATCGAGTGCACCCTCAGTCAGCTTGCAGAGGACAGCGAGCTGGGTGGGAGTGTCGATCTGCTGGAGGGTCGGAAGGCTCTGCAGAGGGATCTGGACAGGCTGGATCGATGGGACAAGGCCAATGGTGTGAGGTTCAACAAGGCCAAATGCCGTGGGGATGTATGGGGCAGGGCTGGGAGGTGCTGCGAGGGAGGGTTATGGGGCAGGCCCGGGGGAAAGTGTAGGGCAGGGCTGGGGGTAAAGCACAGGGGAGAGCTATAGGGGCTGTGGGGCTTGATCTGAGGGGCCTGCGGCAGGTGGCGGTAGCTGCTGGTGGGGAGGTGCTGCTGGGGCAGGAGGAGGATGGAGGTGCTCAGTGGGGGCCGATGAAGGCAGAGGTGACCCAAAGCTGACCACGGGGCTATTGCATCCCATGGGCATCGTGCTCAGTATAAAAGCTGAGGGACCAACGGGTCAGCCTCTTCCTTCAACGGCCGGCGTCCGAGGAGGACTCTGATACTGGGTTTGCGTATATTGTATTTTTCCCTTTTTTAGTAGTATGGTCATCTTTTATTGTTACTGTTAAGATTTCATTAAAGTCGTTTAGTTTCTTTCCGACCCATAAGCCTCCGTCTGCCTTATTCTCTCTCGCTTCTCTTCTGGGAGGGGAGAGAGGTTAAAGAGGGCGTGTGTCGTTCGAGTAGTGGCCAGCCCAGCCCAGCGCACAGCAGGTTTTTACGCCTCGGTGCCTCTCCCCGCCGCGGTGTTAATTGCGGGCGGGGCGGGGCGGGCCGCCCGCGGTGCCCAGCAGAGCCGCGGCGGGGCCGGTGTCGGAGTTTCGTTCCGCTGCGGCCGCGGGAGCCGCGCCGGGGCGCGTTGTGGGATCCCCCGGCCGGAGCCTCGGCGGGCGGGTGCGGGCTCTGCCCTGCCCTGCCCTGCCCTGCCCTGCCCTGCCCTGCCCTGCCCTGCCCTGCCCTGCCGGGGTGGGCGAGGGCGGCAGCGTCCCCGGGCCGAGCGCTGCCGCGGGGTCACTGGGGGGGTTTCGGGACTGAGCCCGTGCCCGGCCGGGGGGAGCAGGGGCGGCCCCGCCCGGCTCAGCTGCTCCTGGCTGGGGCCGGGCGGCCTCTGCCGCTCCCGGCGCGGGTCGGGCAGAGGCGGCCCGGGGGGCTCCGGCGGCGGCGGCGGGCGGGTCGCGGCGGCCGCAGGGGCGGGGAAGGGCCCCGGCTGCTGCCGCCGGGGCCGGGGGCTCTCGGGGTTGGGGGGACGCCGGGCGGCGCTGGGCTCGGAGGGGGCGGCTGGGCCCGGCGCGCCCTGCCCTCGAAGTGCCGGACCCCAGGGAGCGCTGCCGGGGGGTCTAGCTGTAGCATGCAGTTTAGGAGGTGTCCTTAAGCAGTGAGGTGTTAGTTGTAAAGCTTTATAAAGAGAGGCAGCTGAATGTAACGGGTTGTTGTGGTTTTTTTCCTGATATTTAGACGGCGTGCTCTGAAGTACTTTCTTTCTGTCTGGCTTTCAGTGGCACGTTCCCCTGGCAGCCCAGTAGCATCTCTGTGGGGCAGTGCAGCTGGCTGGATGTCCCTCCTCCTTGGGTGGCACGCAAAAACCCCTGTAGTCCAATTATAACTCTGTATTTTGGAGAGAGCTAATGTAGTGGTATCAACTCACAGCTGTGCGAGCTAAACTGGTGCCAGAGGAAAGTCGAATACTGTTAGAGTGTAAGTATTTTTAATGAGTGTCTGTAAACGTGGGCACACCTTTTTGACATGAAGCGAACGACCGAGCTTTGTTCTTTATTGTTCCTTTTTGCTAGTCAGGGTTTGACCCGTCCCTCTTAGCTGCATCGACCCAGCGAGCGAGGTGGGCAGCGGCAGCAGCGCGAGGGCTGTAGTTGCGGCGGTGGCTCCGTCAGCATCGATTCCGGTTACGGCCCAGCCCGCTCCTGCCGCCCCGCACGCAAGGCAGTGGATCTCCCTGCGGCCGCGCTGGGAGGAAGTGGCCCGGCATTTCCCAGCGCCAGCCGGAGGGTTTGCCGTTGTGCTAAGGACGTGTTCAAAATGGCATCGGTTAGTCTTAATCCTGACTTTAAGAGTTGAGCTGGCGCTGGCTTTTGAAGGTTGTGCTGTATTTGGAGCTGAGGTGTTTCCCTAGAATCCTCCTGTAGCTCAGCTGCTGTCCCATCCCTCGCTCTGACGGAATTCCTCTACTCTCTTCTGTGCTATTTTTTTAGCACGCTGAACTCTAATTGGGGATTTTTGTTTTCCAGGTGCCTCGTTGTACGTGTCTCGTACTGCTCGAGAGATGCCCCAGCCCAGGTTTGCAGGCGGTGGCGGAGCCCCCCTGAGGGGAAGGGGCCAGCCCTGGGTCTGGTCGTTTTGCTCCTTTTTTGGGGGGAATAAGAAAGGGGTGTGTGTGTGTCTGGGGGGGTGGTGCTGTCATTTGGGACACTGCGATGTCACCGGGGCAGCGATGATGTGTCACGAAAGGTTATGGAGCAGATACTCTTGAGTGCCATCAGGCGGCATGTACAGGACGACCAGGCCATCAGGCCCCATCAGCATAGGTTTATGAAAGGCAGGTCCTGCTTGACTGACCGGATCTTCTTCTATGACAAGGTGACCCGCTGAAGCCTGTTGCAAAGCAGCTCCTAGCATAAGGCAGCTGTGTTGCTGTCTCTTTTGGGTGGAATTCATCAGTTCTGAATTTAGCCATGGGCAGGTTAGGGATTTAATGTAAGCTGATCATCTAGGCTCCATCTACAGTCGAGAGAGAGAGATCTTCCATCATAAAGCAAGAAGGAATGGATCACCTCTGGAAATTCCTGTCTTCCTCCAGTGATTAGAGAAGGAGCCCTGAGGGCTGACTTAGTTGGGCCCCCGACTCTTAAGATCAGGCTTGCCATACGGAAAAGCCAGTCGATAGCGCTGTTGGTCTGGTTTTAGTCCCATGAGCTCTCTCTGTCTCTGAACTGGCATAGTGAAGCTCATGCATAGTCTAGTCATGCACTGGAGTCCCTTCTCGGTAAGGACCTGAGCAAATCCCCAAATACCAGGGGAGACCCTGCCTCGAAAAAATAGAAAAAAGGTGTCCAGGGCAGCGGGGAGCTGCGAGGGGAAGCACAGCAAGCGGTGGCCTGACCCAGGTGCTTTGCCCCGCGCAGGTGGCGAGAGCGGAGTTTCTCCTGCTGTGCCCATGATGGTGGCCCGGTGCTGGAGAGCGGCACCTACAACAGGTTGAGGGCAGGTGAGTAGGGCAAGGAGAGCCAGGAGCCACATCCTGCTTAGGCCATCTCCGTGGAGGCACCAGCGTCCTGATGGATGGGTTGGTGATGGGTGCCCATGCTGTGGTGAAGGACGGCTGCATCTTGGGTTGTCTCAGTCTCAGGTGGCAGTGATTTCTCCTCTCTGTGCAGCACCGATGAGGCCATATCTAGGCACTGGGTCCGGTTCCCACTGCCCAGCACCAAGCAGATTGTGACAAACGGGAGTGAGGTCAATGGGGCCGCTGAGCTGGAGGACGAGACGTTTGAAATCTGGATTTGCACAGTGAAAGAGAAGGTCAAGGGGCGTCTTATCGCTGTCTCTGCAACCATCTAATGGGAGAGGGTAGAGAAGACAGAGTCAGATGTCTCTCGGATGTGCAGTAGCAACAGCACAAGCTGTAACCTTGGAAACTTTGGGTGGCCATAAGGAGAGAAAAAGAAATCTTGCCCATGAGGGTGGTCAGATACGGGAAGAGGGGCCCGAGTGGGGAATATCTGCCCTCAGAGATGTTTGAAGCCCTGAGCATCCTGATGTAATTAGCCCTGCTTCAAGCAGAGGTTGGGGCAGAGACCTCCAGACGTCCCCTCCAACACGCATTGCTCTGTGATGCTGTGAAAAGAGAGCCCGGAGGTGCCGAGGCCTCTTGGGTCTGCAAGGCAGGGTGGGATCGGCTGGGGACCCTCCCGTGCACCACGTTTCTGCCCCCATGGAGCTCTGTCATCCAGACAGAATGACACAACCTGGGCTGCCCGTGTTTTCAGCCCGGTTCTGTTTGCTCATGATGGCTGGCAAAAGAACTGCAGATATTTCGGTAGCTCACTGTGTGTCATCTTTTCCAGAGCTCAGCGACATGCCTGCCATCATGGCCTGACACGGGCAGGGATGGGATGTGGACCTGCCATCTCAATGGGGACTGGAGAGCAGAACCTCCCCTGCTGCCCCTTCCTGCAAGGCAAACCCCAGCCTGCCGAGGGGGCCAGCTGGGAGGGCTCAGATCCGCCTGGTGAGGAAGAGCCGTTTGCCTCCATGACCCCGCCGGAGATGAGCACCGAGCTTCCTCTCCTACAGTTTTCCTTGCAATCCCGTGCCTGGCAGGGATCCCTGGGGTGTAGGGCAGCACAGATGGAGTTGCAGCCGTGAAGCAGCTATGCACCGTGATGAGATGCAGCAACCGCATGGGAGCCACCATTTCCCTCCGAGACCACTGTCACCCCACAGGACAGTCACCCTGGGATCCCTCCTGCCGTGTGTAAGCCCTCTGTTTCCACAGCTGTGTTTTACACATGCTGCAAACACCTGAGCATCCTCCAGTCCTCCTTGTTCTCAGCTGCCCACATTTCTCCCGTCAGACCAGCCTCTTCTCCACACAGTCCCGCCCTCCTCGCAGGTCTTCTCCATCCCTGAGAGTGCACCAGCCCCACCACAATGGTTGAGTGCTGCTGGCTGGGTCACTAGGGTCCGTACCTTCTTATAACGCAGGCAGAGGCAGCTTAGGTTTTCCTTCTCCCCACTCTTGCCCCGCCATAACATAGGCCCTAACAGGACAGTCTCTTCCCCTTGGCTGTGGGTACGGGCATCTCTTCTCACGTGTGCTGAAGGACTTTCTGGTGCCTTGGCCATGTAGCTACTGGAACTATGAGTAGGAGCACACCACTTTTCTTCAGAAGGATTGAGCTGCATGTGAATTGGTCCCACCAAGTGTCCTGTTTGCTTTTCCCTTGGAAAGGTCTGTATACGTGCTCTGCACCCTGGGATTTATTCTGGTTTTAATTTCTCCCCGTGGCTGCTGGCGTACAGGGAGAAGGGGGTCTGTGCCCTGCTCTGCAAGGGAGATGTGAACATCTCCCCGGTTTAAGCCATAGTCCCAGCTGGACCTGAACCACTGACAGCGAGGGCAGGCCCTTGATTTCGGTGGGCTTTTCTCCATCTTTGGTTGGCTGTATTCGTCGCTGGCTGGTTGTTCCGTCTTCCGCGTGACGGCACGCAGCGTGGACCAGCCGGCTTTGAGCAGAGATGGGACCTGCCAGCACAGAGGAGGCTGGAGCCATGTTGTGTTTAGGGGGTGTGAAATGTGCTTAACTGATTCGTGTCAGTGTGGAACAGTGTTAGGGCCACAGGGTGAAGTGTGACCTTTGGTTGTTTTGTCTGTATGGCCGCAGATGAGACGGTGTGTCTATCGTGTCTGTGTTTTGCAGGAGCCACCTGGCGAACATTCTAGAATACCAACTTAAGCCGGTCCTGTTGTTATCTGCATAGTGACCTGTAAGAGGGGGCATACACCCATTTTTGGCAAGGGCCAACCATTTTAGAGGCAGTTATGAATATGTATTAGTATAGGAGATAGAAACCAAAAATGGGGGCTGTAAGGCGTGTGTCTTGGTTGGGCAGAGACTCCCGGCACACCCAGCGCTGTTTGCTTGCCTTTATTCCTTTAATAAATTATAAATTCTAATTGGAATCCTGTTTGCAATTAAATCATTTATCACAATTTGGGGGCTCGTCCGGGATTGTCTTAGTTCCTGAATTCTGACTTGATCTAGGAGGGGCGCCCCACCATTAGGTGGCTCCTGATCAGGTCAGGTCAGGACTAACACCATCCTGAACCTGAGTAAAGGCAAGCAAAGAAAAGATTTTGATTTTTATTTTTATGAGCTCCCGTGCCCGCTGCAGCAGTTTATTTTACCCGTAATTCTGCGCGCGAAGATCCGAACGAAGATGACGGAGTCGTAAGTATTTAAAGTGTATACCGTTCGGTTGGGTGGGATTCGGTTGCCTGTGTGTAAGAGTGTGATTGAGACGGAACCTGGTTCCGAAGTGATTGCGGAGGTCTTCTAACCGCGGTTCCAGTCTCCCGCGAGGGACTTGGCCGGTGAAGGACCGAAGCAATTCCTATAGGATTCGTGGGTGGGTGATTGGTCCTAAACCCCCTGCAAGACACTCTTACTGGTAACCAAGGGCTGTAGGAATTGCCACAGTAAAATTCCTAGATGGGTCAGACAAAATCGAAGACCCAGGACCAGAGGAAAGGGAGCAAATTACCAGATATACCATTGGAAAGTCCATTAGGAATAATGATTAGGAATTGGAATGAAAGGGGCCCCAGAAAAGGAAAAAGTAAATTAAAATTAGTTCACTATTGTATGATTGAATGGCCGAAGAAACTTTTAAAACCACATGTCTTTTGGCCTGTTTTTGGATCCTTTGAAGACTGGATTTGCCAGGCCTTAAATCTATATGTTAATTCAAAGGAACCTTTTAGTCAGGAGGAAAGTGATTATGCAGGATTATGGATCAGGACTTCACGTCCTTTTCCGGCTTCAATACTTACATTAAAAACGGATGAAAAGTCTGAGAAAGAAGAAGGAAACAAAGACGAAAAAGGGAAGGAAAAAGATGATAAAGGGGAACCACTGGATAACTTACCACCTCCATATCCTAACAATCCTCCTCCGACGGTGGCTCTCCCTCCAGGGGCCGTAGTACCCCCACCAGTGCCACCGTTACCCCTGCCTCCACCACCGACAGCACCGGAATTAGATCGACCTCCGGCTGCATGTACGAGAAGTAGAACTGCCACATCTGGGGGAGCTTCTCTATATCCCTTACGAGAAGTACCCCTCGGAGGCAATCAGGGAGGCATGGGGTTTGTGGCAGTTCCATTAAATACCACAGATGTAAGGAATTTCAAGAAAGAAATGGGGACCCTATTAGATGATCCCCTTGGAGTAGCAGGAAAAACTAGACCAATTTTTAGGGCCTAATACTTATACCTGGGAAGAAATACAATCCATTTTAGGGATCTTATTTACTGCTGAGGAAAAGGGACAAAAATTTTTGTAGCAGCAGGAAAAGAAAGTCAGAAAAATCAGAATCCGTGTAGAGAGAAAAGGGAAAAAAGAATAGAGCAGACACCCAGAGGACAGCCTCATAGGGAGAGATTCACAATTCCTGTCTGTTACTACTGTAACAAGAGGGGACATGTTCAGAGGAACTGTCGTAAGCGAGAACAAGATGAGAAAATGTTCAAAGAAGAATAGGGGTGTCAGGGGCTATATCTTTTGGGGACTTCAACAGAGCCCTTGATAAAATTATTAATAGGTCCCCATAAGGAGGAGGTTTTATTTTTAGTGGATACGGAAGCTGAAAAATCAACCATTCAGAAACTTCCAAAAGGAATAGAGATAGGGAAGAACTATATGTCAGTAGTCGGGGCAAAAGGAGAACCTTTGAAAGTCCCTATCTTGAAAGATGTAGAAGTAGAAACAGAAACGAAAATTTGTCTTAATGATTTACTTTTGCTCCCTGAAGCGGAATACAATTTACTAGGAAGGGATCTGATTTTGAAGTTAAACTTGAGCATTCAGAGTGAGGGGAACAAACTGCAGATCAAATTATATACTTTAACACAGGAGGATGAAGAAGCCATTAACCCCTCGGTGTGGTATAAAGAAGGGGAAACTGGAAAAATAAAAATGGACCCCATAAGCGTTCAAATAATAGATCCACATCGTTCGATTAGAATCAAGCAATACCCTATACCCATGGAGGGTCGAAAAGGATTAAAACCTG
Source organism: Larus michahellis (assembly GCF_964199755.1). Lineage (NCBI taxonomy): Eukaryota > Metazoa > Chordata > Aves > Charadriiformes > Laridae > Larus > Larus michahellis. The sequence continues at coordinate 220,091,605 of NC_133896.1, forward strand.
TAGTTGACAGACTTTTGGAAAAAGGAACCTTGGAACCATGTATGTCACCTCATAATACACCCATCCTCCCTGTAAAGAAACCGGACGGGTCATACAGAATGGTACAGGATTTCAGAGCTGTAAATCAGCGAACGATTACTAAATTCCCTGTAGTGGCAAATCCCTATACTTTATTAAGTCATATTTCTCCCAGACATACTTGGTATAGTGTGATAGATTTGCAAGATGCTTTTTGGGCCTGTCCTCTGGACGAGGGATCTAGAGATTATTTTGCTTTCGAGTGGGAGGACCCCGAAACGGGACGGAAACAGCAATTAAGATGGACGGTATTACCACAGGGGTTTACGGAGTCACCAAATTTATTTGGGCAAACTTTAGAGAAAATCTTACAGGATTTTACATTACCCCAGGAGATAAAATTATTGCAATATGTAGATGATTTCTTAGTAGCAGGAGAAACTGAAGAGGGGACCCGAGAAGCTACTATTAAATTGTTAAATTTTCTAGGGGAGAAGGGATTGAAAGTGTCCCGATCAAAACTACAGTTTGTAGAACAGGAAGTAAAATACTTAGGACATTGGCTAAGTAAGGGAAAGAAGAAACTAGCTTCTGGTAGGGTATCTGGGATTCTATCTTTAAGACCCCCACAAACTAAAAAGGAGGTTCGGCAAATATTGGGATTATTAGGATATTGTAGATCGTGGCTTGAAAATTATAGTGACAAGGTAAAATTTCTATATGAAAAATTAACTAGTAACCAACTTAAGTGGCTTACAGAAGATGACCAGAAATTCGAGGAAATAAAAAAGGCATTAATACAAGCACCTGTACTGAGCCTCCCAGATTTAGAAAAACCTTTCCATCTTTTTGTGAATACATCAAATCAGACAGCATATGGAGTTCTTACTCGAGACTGGGCAGGAATAAAAAAACCTGTGGGGTACTGTTCTAAATTACTTGATCCAGTAAGTAGAGGATGGCCTGCTTGTCTCCAAGCTTTGGTAGCTACCGCATTATTAATAGAGGAAGTTTGGAAAATTACCTTTAGTGCTCCTTTAAAAGTGTATACCCCACACAATGTCAGGAGTGTTTTACAACAAAAGGCAGAAAAATGCTGAACGGACAGCCGGATCTTGAAATATGAAGCAATATTAATAGACTCCCCTGATTTAGAACTGAGGGTGACTTCTGCTCAGAGTCCAGCACAGTTTTTGTTTGGAGAGCCATCAAAGGAAGTACAACATAATTGTTTAGAGGTAATTGAGACCCAGACTAAGGTGAGGCCAGACTTAAGAGATACTGAGTTAGAAAATGCAGAAGTGTTATTTGTAGATGGCTCCTCCCGTGTGGTGGAAGGGAGGAGAAAATCAGGGTATGCCGTAATTAATAAAAATTTAGAACTTACAGAATCAGGACCTCTGAGTCCATCATGGTCAGCTGAAGCTTGCGAGCTGTATGCCCTTTGTAGAGCCCTGGAATTATTACAAGGAAAAAGCGGGACCATATTTACGGATTCTAAATATGCGTATGGAGTAGTCCACACTTTTGGAAAAATTTGGGAGGAAAGAGGTTTAATTAATACCCAAGGAAGGAATCTAATACATCAAGAACTAATAGTGAAAATTTTAAAGGCGTTAAGAAAACCAAAGGACATAGCAGTGGTACATGTGAGAGGACACCAAAAGGGGATTAGATTATCGAACCAGAGGGAATAACCTAGCCGATAGAGAGGCCCAGGAAGCAGCCCTGAGGACTCAGGTCGCTAAAATTAATGTAGTACAAGCACAAGGAGACATTAGTGAAAAAGAACTAGAGGAGAAAGAAAAGAAATTTACCCCTGAGGAACAGGCAAAATTAGAGAAAATAGGAGCTAAGTTAGAACAGGGAAAATGGATGCTGCCCAACGGGCGAGAGATGTTGCCAAAAGCTTATGCCAGGCAAATATTAGAACGATTACACACACAAACACATTGGGGTACAAAGGCGATAAGTGATCATTTCCTTAAACAATTTGGCTGTATTGAGATTTTTGAAATAGCAAAGCAAATCACGCGAGGATGTTTAACTTGTCAAAAAGTAAACAAGAAAGTGTTTCGACAAGCAGCCACGGGAGGAAGGAAAACAGCTTATAGACCTTTTGAAAGAATACAAGTCGATTTTACTGAATTGCCTAAGGTAGGGAGAACAAAATATTTACTAGTAATAGTAGATCATTTAACACAATGGGTAGAAGCTTACCCTGTAGCACGAGCTACGGCACAGATGGTAGTAAAAATCTTATTAGAACACTTAATACCTAGATATGGGATAATCCAGTATATTGATTCTGATCAGGGCACACATTTTACTTCTAAAATAATAAAATTATTATGTCAGTCATTAGGTATTCAATGGGAATACCACACTCCGTGGCACCCACAAAGCTCAGGGAAAGTAGAAAGAACGAATCAAACAATAAAACAGCAACTGGCTAAATTAATGATTGAGACACAGATGTCCTGGACGAAATGCCTACCATTGGCACTATTAAACATAAGAACTAAGCCACACAGTGAGACTGGATTATCGCCATATGAAATGTTATATGGAATGCCTTACTCCCAAGGGATGCCCCTGGGGAATAATGTAGCTGAAGATTATAGTATCCAAAAATATATAATATCCATTGGAAAAAGGTTAAAAGAACTACGAGAGATTGCGATGGTGGCTCAAACACCACCATTAGGATTTGACACATGTGTCGCGAGTGAAAGGTCCAGTGAAGGAGTGGAGAGTCACATCTGAGCCCGGAGAAGCCAAGCTAACCATCAGACGAACTTAAAGAGACCTTCATCAAGAAGCATAAGCTAAGTTGCTGTGGGAATTTCATTGTAACTACTCCTGTAGAATTAGTGGACAGGGATAGATACCTATTAGGAAAGGTGATTTAGTCCATTGTGTAAACGGTGGTGTTTATTTTTAAGGGCAAAGTGTTCTACATGTTTTAAAATATATCATTTTCCAAAAAAGAAGTCAAGGATCTAGGAAACAGTTTAGAATTTTTGTGCATTCGCTGTGGGGCCACCACTCCCCTATATAACCTACCATGGGTTAGGCTTTATTGTTGTCAATTTAATCAAAGAGTGTTTCTTGATTGAAGGTTACCCCTTAAAAGATTAAGGAAGAGCGCGAGACCGGAGGGGAACGAGTGGTGCGGCTTGAAAGGTCTGCCAAGGGCTGCAACCCCTTCGGGCTGTGACCGCCGATCACTATGGCCCTGACCGGACCTCTTCTGGTCCTATTTCGGGTAAGCTCCTTGACTCTGGTTATGGCAAACTGCAGCCAGTGCGTAGTAACTACTAGGAGGGGACGGGTAAGTTCCCAGACTTTGGTTTATAATAGCGAAATAAAAGAATAAGGGAATCGGTACAGCACAGACTACTATTTAACTCATTTTATCATGAAATAGAAACAGGAGTGGAATATGAAATTCCCACAGTTGCTAAAAATCTATTTGTAAATCGTGCTGAAAACATTGCTAAGTCATTAAATGTAACTAATTGTTATGTTTGTGGTGGAACAAACCAAGGTGAACGATGGCCATGGGAGGCTATGGAGAGCAACATTAGTAATCCTCAAATATGGAACACAATGGGAAAGAGTAACAGGAAACAACAGTGGGTACTTCAAACGAGTATAACTGGAAGGAGTTGTTGGCAAAATTTAAAAGAGAATGGAAAACAAGTAGGTAATCTAGAGTGTGAAGGAGGTTACCTATGGAACGAAACTCAGAATAAATGGGATAAGTGGGGGAGTCCATGGGAAATGAGTGATCAATTTAAAAACTGGACCAATGGAACAAACATACCAAATGGATGGCGCACTCCTGAAGGACGTTACTGGATTTGTGGTAAACTAGCTTATGCGTTTTTGCCACAAAATTGGACGGGATCCTGTGTATTGGGAATTATAAGGCCCAGGTTTTTTTCCTGTTACCTATAAATCGAGGAGAGCGATTGGGAGTCCAAGTGTATGCTGAAGCTGGTGAATTAAGAAAAAGGCACTATAAACGGAGTCTACAAATTGGACATTGGAAAGATAAAGATTGGCCTCCCGAAAGAGTCATTGCCTACTATGGTCCAGCCACATGGGCAGAAGATGGATCCTGGGGCTATAGAACTCCAATATATATGCTAAATAGAATAATTAGATTACAAGCTGTATTAGAAATAATTGTAAATACAACTGGAGATGCCCTTGGACGAATTGCGAGACAAAATACCAAGATGAGAACTGCTTTGTATCAAAATCGCTTACCCTTGGATTATTTGCTAGCACAAGAGGGAGGTGTTTGTGGGAAGTTTAACCTTAGTAATTGTTGTTTAGAAATTGATGATGAAGGGGAAGCTGTAAATGAACTTGTAAAAGAAATGAAGAAAATTGCACATGTCCCAGTTCAGACTTGGACTGGAGTCGACCTAGAAGGATTCTGGGAAAACTTTACGGGAGGTGATTGGCTTACTAAAATCGGGATTGTTATATTGGGGGCATTTGCAGGATTGTTAATAATTCCATGTTTTACACCTTGTTTTATTAGACTAATACACTCAGTTATACAAGGAATGCAGATAGCTACAGTACCTGTTGATTCAGAATGAGGGAAAGAGAAAACTCTTTCCCTGATGATACTAAAGACAAAAGAAGATTCGAAACTAATACCCATTCGGCAAGTATTAACTCGGTTGGAAACAAAAACACGAATCAATGCCATAGAAAAAGAAAATGGGGGATTGTGAAATGTGCTTAACCGATTCGTGTCAGTGTGGAACAGTGTTAGGGCCACAGGGTGAAGTGTGACCTTTGATTGTTTTGTCTGCCTGGCCGCAGACGAGACGGTGTGTCTATCGTGTCTGTGTTTTGCAGGAGCCAGCTGGCGAACATTCTAGAATACCAACTTAAGCCGGTCCTGTTGTTATCTGCATAGTGACCTGTAAGAGGGGGCATACACCCATTTCTGGCAAGGGCCAACCATTTTAGAGGCAGTTACGAATATGTATTAGTATAGGAGATAGAAACCAAAAATGGGGGCTGTAAGGCGTGTGTCTTGGTTGGGCAGAGACTCCTGGGACACCCAGCGCTGTTTGCTTGCCTTTATTCCTTTAATAAATTATAAATTCTAATTGGAATCCCGTTTGCGATTAAATCATTTATCACAGGGGGCAAGGAGGGGAAGGAGCCTGGGGTGCCTTTCTAAAATCCAGGCTTCAAAGGAGGGCATTGCCTGGGTGTGTGGCAACACGAGGGGTGAGAATTGTCCACCAAGACCTGGTGCTGGTGTCACTAACACTGGGTGGAGCTCAGTAGATGTGGGAGACCTCTCTTGGTCCCTCGCCGAGACAAAGAGCTCCAGTGCCGGCACGTCGGCAGCGGAGCCGGGCGATGGCGGCGAAAAGGGGCTTTTCCCGCGTTTTTCTGAGGCCGGGACAAGCCCGGGCAGCGGCAGGGACCCCGCAGCTCGGCGGGAGCGGCTGAGGCGGCCGGGGCGGAGCCAGCAGCGGCAGATTAAAACGAGGCGTAACCGCCAGCAACGGCCCCTCGCCGAGACAGAGAGCTCCGGAGCCGGGCGATGGCGGCGAAAAGGGGCTTTTCCCCCGCTTTTCTGAGGCCGGGACAAGCCCGGGCAGCGGCAGGGACCCGCAGGGCGCCCGCAGCTCGGCGGGAGCGGCTGAGGCGGCCGGGGCGGAGCCCGCAGCGGCAGATTAAAACGAGGCGTAACCGCCAGCAACGGCCCCTCGCCGAGACAAAGAGCTCCGGAGCCGGGCGATGGCGGCGAAAAGGGGCTTTTCCCCCGCTTTTCTGAGGCCGGGACAAGCCCGGGCAGCGGCAGGGACGGGAGCGGCTGAGGCGGCCCGTGCGGAGCCCGCAGCGGCAGCAGCCAGCTCCCATCCCCTCAGAAGGCGGCCCTAGGGAGCGCGGCGCAGCAGTTTGCACGGGAAGGGCTCGGGAGGGAAGCTCAGCCACAGTCTCTATCCGAAAGATGCAGCCTCTGGAGTCGTCTGCACTTGCCAGAGCAGACGTGGCCGTACAAACTGAGCTCCCCTGGAAGCACGCAGCCACCCAGGTCGCTGGCTGCAGGGAGTGCCTTCACCTCTCAGGGCTAGTGGATGGTAGAAGAGGTGACAGCTGCGTGAGGTGTGGCCAGGTAGATGATGTCCTCAGCCTGGTAGCAGAGCTAAAAGAGGAAGTAGAACGGCTGCAGAGCATCAGGGAGAGTGAGAAAGAAATTGATTGTTGGACTCAGACTCTGACCTCCCCGAGTAAAAAACCAGAAAAGCCACCAAAAAGACCCCGAGCTGAAGGAGATCTGGTACCTTGCCCCTGCCAGACTGAAGGCAGTGGACAAAAGGAGGCTAGTGAATGGAGGGTAGTCCGTAATAGGGGAGGCAAGCGAACTCCCTCCTTGCCCACATCCCCTAACCAGGTGCCTCTGCACAACAGGTACGAGGCTCTTGGGGAGGTAGGCCAACCCATGGATGGCATGGAAGATGGTTTGGCTACCCCAGAAGAGATGCCGGGAGCAGTAAGGCCTACCCCCAGTTTAAAACCTGCCTCTACAAGGAAGAAGAGGCAGGTTATAGTAGTAGGAGACTCCCTTCTGAGGAGAACAGAAGGCCCAATGTGCTGGGCAGACCCTCTTGACAGGGAGGTATGCTGCCTCCCCGGGGCCCAGGTTAGGGACGTCACTCAGAAACTTCCCCGCCTGCTTCGGCCCTCGGACTACTACCCGCTGTTGCTCCTTCACGTGGGTGGTGACGAGGTGGCAACACATGGCCCAAGAGCAATCCAGAGAGACTTGAGGGCCTTGGGAAAGTTAATGAGGCAGTCTGGGGTGCAGGGTGTCTGTTCTTCTGTTCTCCCAGTTACAGGCAGGGACACTGTAAGGAACAGACGTGTGCAATCTGTCAACACGTGGCTCCGTGGCTGGTGTCACCGCCACAGTTTTGGGTTTTTTGACAATGGGATGGCCTACGCGGCACCAGGCTCATTGGCATCGAACGGGGCTCATCTCTCTGAAAAGGGGAAGTGGGTCTTTGCTCGTGAGCTAGTGGGGCTCGTTGACCGGGCTTTAAACTAGGCTTGTTGGGAGAGGGGGATGCCACATGGAGCTCCACCTGGGCATGGATGAAGACCCAGCAGAGAGCTTATGGGTCAAGATTAAAAGGAACGCAGGGGCAGGGGACATTACGGTAGGGGTCTGCTACAGGCCATGTGACCAGGACGACAGAGCGAATGAGGCCCTGCATAGACAGATAGGAGCAGCATCGCGTTCGCAGAGCCTGGTCATCATGGGGGACTTCAACCACCCCGATACCTGTTGGAGGGACAACACAGCAGGGCACAAGAAATCCAGGCAGTTCTTGGAATGTGTCAATGACACATTTTTTCTTCCTCAAATGGTAGAGGAGCCAACAAGGAGAGGAACTATGCTGGACCTTGTCCTTAGCAACAAGGAGGGGCTGGTGGCGAGTGTCAAGCTCAAGGGTAGCCTCGGCTGCAGGGATCGTGAAATGGTAGAATTCAAGATCCTCAGGGCAGCGAGGAGAGCATGCAGCAAGCTCACTACCTGGACTCCAAGAGAGCAGACTTTGGCCTCTTGAGGGACCTGCTTGGCAGGGTAACATGGGAAAAAGTACTGGAGGGCAGAGGGGCCCAAGAGAGCTGGTTACTATTCAAGGATCACCTCCTCCAAGCTCAGCTCAGGAACGGTGCATCCCAAGAACGAGGAAGTCAGGCAAAAATGCCAGGAGGCCTGCGTGGATTAACAAAGAGCTCCTGGACAAGCTCCAAAGCAAAAAGGAGGCCTACAGAGGGTGGAAGCAAGGACGGGTTGACTGGGTGGAATACAGAGAAACTGTCTGAGTGACCAGGAACCAGATTAGGCAAGCTAAAGCCCAGATAGAATTAAATCTGGCTAGGGGCAGCAAGGATAACAAGAAAAGCTTCTCTAAGTACGTCAGGGGTAAAGGCAAGACTAGGGAAGAGGTGGGCCCTCTCAGGAAGGAGGCAGGAGACGTGGTCACCCAGGATATGGAGAAGGCTGAGGTGCTGAATGACTTTTTTGCCTCGGTCTTCACCGGCAAGGGCTGCAACCACACCACCCAAGTAGCAGAATGCAAAGGCAGGGTCTATGAAAATGAAAACCCGCCCACTGTAGGAGAAGATCAGGTTCGGGACCATCTGAGGAACCTGAAGGTGCGTAAGTCCATGGGACCAGATGAAATCCATCCACGGGTCCTGAGGGAGCTGGCAGATGAAGTGGCCAAGCCGCTTTCCATTCTATTTGAAAAGTCGTGGCAGTCTGGTGAAGTTCCCGCTGATTGGAAAAGGGGACAGGTAACCTCCGTTTTCAAAAAGGCAAAAAAGGATGAGCCAGCGAACGACAGACCGGTCAGTCTCACCTCTGTGCCCGGCAAGGTCATGGAGCAGATGCTCCTGGAATCTCTGCTAAGGCACATGGAAAATAAGAAGGTGACTGGTGATAGCCAACATGGCTTCATCGAAGGCAGATCGTGCCTGACAGATTTAGTGGCCTTTTATGATGTTGCCACAGCATTGGCGGATACATCATGTACCAGCTCCTGCCAGCCCCTGGCCACCGAGGGCTGTTGGGGTGAGAGGGGCTGTGTTGCCCTCTCCCTGAGGCTCTCCAGCCAAGGCAGACTCGGTGTCCCAAGGTTCTGCAGGTGGTGCTGCTGCCATGGTGTCCACGCGTTGTGCCCGGTCGTGCTGGGTGACAGTCACAGCCTTGCCCACGACCTCCGTCACGGTGTACAGGGCTGTGTGGTGCAGAGCCTCGTCGGAGGCTGTGGGGCCGTGTGGGGCAGGTGCCTGGCTCTCGGTGTCCTGAGCTGCTGCTGCTGGTGTTGCTGCCGCCTTGCTTTGGGCCAGGTTGTGCTGGATGACAACCAGAGCGCTGACCACAGCCTTTGTCACCATGCACAGGGCCGTGTCCTGCAGAGCCTGGTAGGCTGTGGGGCTGCGCGGGGCAGGTGCCTGGCTCTCTGCCTGTGCTGCTGGGGCAAAGTGCGGAGCGCCAGCTTCTGCCAGAGGGATTTCAGGCACTGAAGCAGCCGCTTCATCCTCGTATGGTGCTGGGAAGATAGCGGCTGTGCTGGTCCCACCGTAGTGGTGTTCAGACATGGGAGAAGCCATGTTTTCTCCATGCTCACGTGCCGATGGGATGAGAGGGGCTGAGCTGGCCTCTCCCCGAGGCTCTCCAGCCAAGGCAGACTCGCTGTCCTGTGGCGCTGCAGGTGGATCTTGCTGCTGCTGCTGCAGCCTTGCTTTTTGCCAGTTTTCCCTGGCTCAGAAGGAGAGAATTTATAAGAGCCTCTCTGACCATGCTCAGGACTGTGTCTTGACGATCTTCGTCCTTGTAGTCTGGGGGGGTGGTGTATGGGGCAGGTGCCTGCCCCTCTGCCTCTGCTGCAGCCAAGGCAGACTCGGTGCCCTGTGGCGCTGCAGGTGGTGATGCTGCTGTTGCCGAATCCGTACTTTGTGCCTGCAAGCGCTGCCTCACAAGCACAGAATTGATGAGGGCCTCTCTCACCATGCTCAGGGCTGTGTCCTGCAGAGCCTCGTCCTCGTAGGCTGGGGGGGTGTATGGGGCAGGTGCCCGGCTCTCTACTTCTGCTGCAGGGGCCTGCTGGCTGGGGATGGGAGGAGCGGTTGCCTTTGCCTCCTCTTGTGCCGTGGGAGCCAGAGGTGTGCGGTGCCCCTCTTGCTCAGGAGTTCCGGCCAGGGCACAAGCTGCCGGCTCAGCATCTGTGGGACCAGGCAGGGCAGGAGACGCGCTCTGCAGGTCACCAGCTATGTCACCTGCCAGCTCTGTGCCCAGGCTGCTGGGCCGGCCGCACTCCTCCTGGGGACCATCGTGGGTGTCCTGGAAGAGCTCCGGGACCGAGGCGTTGACCCAGATAGTGTGGATGCTGATGTCTTCCCCCTGGGACAGCTCCTTGTCACTGCTGTCTTTGCACTTCTCCTGCTCCTCGGCCAAGGCCCCTGGCTTTTCCTCCGGGCTGTCCTGCTGCCGCTGCAGGGTGGCACTGCTGAGTTGGGCCAGGCTGCGCCTGGTGCGGGCCAGGCAGCTCCTCTCCAGCTCCTCCAGGGACTCTGTCTTGATGGGCAGGATGGCCGGATCCTCTGCAAAAGCCTTGCCTCCACTGGCCGCTCCCACCTCGTCTGCTGTTGGAAAACTTTGCACAGGACCTTGTTTGTGATGTCCCGGGCGGCGTCCTTCCCTGCTGCGCTGTAGGCTGGAGGGAGCTGCCGGGCAGGCCTGAAGCTCCTCACCCTCGCAGGTCTGCCCCGCTCACCGTTGATGCCCCGAGCAGGTGGGACCAGCCCTAGGCAGCCGCTGGCTGCGGTGCTGCTGGCCGTTTGCCAGCCCGTGGCAGGAGAGGTCGAGGGTGCTGGTGTGTCCTGCAGAACCTTGTCCTCATAGTCCCGGGGTCTGTATGGGGCAGGTGCCTGCCTCTCTGCCTGTGCTGTAGGGGCGTGCTTGCTGAAGACGGGAGGAGCAAGTGGATCTTGCTGTGCCGCTTGTCCTTGGTGTCCTGGCCCCGCATGCCTGCCCAGGGAAGCTGGTGCAGGGGCCCTGCTGGCAGCACCAGTGGCCCCCTGTGCCCCCCTGAGTTTGGGATAAGCTGCGGGGACCTTGCTGCTGTTGGCTGCCAACACCTTGTCTATTGTTTGAGTCATGGCCACAGCTCTGCGATGCGCACGGTCCCGCGGTGCAGCTGGCTGCTGGCTGGGTCTATGAAAATGGAAAGCCGCCCACTGTAGGAGAAGATCAGGTTCGGGACCATCTGAGGAACCTGAAGGTGCATAAGTCCATGGGACCAGATGAAATCCATCCACGGGTCCTGAGGGAGCTGGCAGATGAAGTGGCCAAGCCGCTTTCCATTCTATTTGAAAAGTCGTGGCAGTCTGGTGAAGTTCCCGCTGATTGGAAAAGGGGACAGGTAACCTCCGTTTTCAAAAAGGCAAAAAAGGATGAGCCAGCGAACGACAGACCGGTCAGTCTCACCTCTGTGCCCGGCAAGGTCATGGAGCAGATGCTCCTGGAATCTCTGCTAAGGCACATGGAAAATAAGAAGGTGACTGGTGATAGCCAACATGGCTTCATCGAAGGCAGATCGTGCCTGACAGATTAGTGGCCTTTTATGATGTTGCCACAGCATTGGCGGATACATCATGTACCAGCTCCTGCCAGCCCCTGGCCACCGAGGGCTGTTGGGGTGAGAGGGGCTGTGTTGCCCTCTCCCTGAGGCTCTCCAGCCAAGGCAGACTCGGTGTCCCAAGGTTCTGCAGGTGGTGCTGCTGCCATGGTGTCCACGCGTTGTGCCCGGTCGTGCTGGGTGACAGTCACAGCCTTGCCCACGACCTCCGTCACGGTGTACAGGGCTGTGTGGTGCAGAGCCTCGTCGGAGGCTGTGGGGCCGTGTGGGGCAGGTGCCTGGCTCTCGGTGTCCTGAGCTGCTGCTGCTGGTGTTGCTGCCGCCTTGCTTTGGGCCAGGTTGTGCTGGATGACAGCCAGAGCGCTGACCACAGCCTTTGTCACCATGCACAGGGCCGTGTCCTGCAGAGCCTGGTAGGCTGTGGGGCTGCGCGGGGCAGGTGCCTGGCTCTCTGCCTGTGCTGCTGGGGCAAAGTGCGGAGCGCCAGCTTCTGCCAGAGGGATTTCAGGCACTGAAGCAGCCGCTTCATCCTCGTATGGTGCTGGGAAGATAGCGGCTGTGCTGGTCCCACCGTAGTGGTGTTCAGACATGGGAGAAGCCATGTTTTCTCCATGCTCACGTGCCGATGGGATGAGAGGGGCTGAGCTGGCCTCTCCCCGAGGCTCTCCAGCCAAGGCAGACTCGCTGTCCTGTGGCGCTGCAGGTGGATCTTGCTGCTGCTGCTGCAGCCTTGCTTTTTGCCAGTTTTCCCTGGCTCAGAAGGAGAGAATTTATAAGAGCCTCTCTGACCATGCTCAGGACTGTGTCTTGACGATCTTCGTCCTTGTAGTCTGGGGGGGTGGTGTATGGGGCAGGTGCCTGCCCCTCTGCCTCTGCTGCAGCCAAGGCAGACTCGGTGCCCTGTGGCGCTGCAGGTGGTGATGCTGCTGTTGCCGAATCCGTACTTTGTGCCTGCAAGCGCTGCCTCACAAGCACAGAATTGATGAGGGCCTCTCTCACCATGCTCAGGGCTGTGTCCTGCAGAGCCTCGTCCTCGTAGGCTGGGGGGGTGTATGGGGCAGGTGCCCGGCTCTCTACTTCTGCTGCAGGGGCCTGCTGGCTGGGGATGGGAGAAGCGGTTGCCTTTGCCTCCTCTTGTGCCGTGGGAGCCAGAGGTGTGCGGTGCCCCTCTTGCTCAGGAGTTCCGGCCAGGGCACAAGCTGCCGGCTCAGCATCTGTGGGACCAGGCAGGGCAGGAGACGCGCTCTGCAGGTCACCAGCTATGTCACCTGCCAGCTCTGTGCCCAGGCTGCTGGGCCGGCCGCACTCCTCCTGGGGACCATCGTGGGTGTCCTGGAAGAGCTCCGGGACCGAGGCGTTGACCCAGATAGTGTGGATGCTGATGTCTTCCCCCTGGGACAGCTCCTTGTCACTGCTGTCTTTGCACTTCTCCTGCTCCTCGGCCAAGGCCCCTGGCTTTTCCTCCGGGCTGTCCTGCTGCCGCTGCAGGGTGGCACTGCTGAGTTGGGCCAGGCTGCGCCTGGTGCGGGCCAGGCAGCTCCTCTCCAGCTCCTCCAGGGACTCTGTCTTGATGGGCAGGATGGCCGGATCCTCTGCAAAAGCCTTGCCTCCACTGGCCGCTCCCACCTCGTCTGCTGTTGGAAAACTTTGCACAGGACCTTGTTTGTGATGTCCCGGGCGGCGTCCTTCCCTGCTGCGCTGTAGGCTGGAGGGAGCTGCCGGGCAGGCCTGAAGCTCCTCACCCTCGCAGGTCTGCCCCGCTCACCGTTGATGCCCCGAGCAGGTGGGACCAGCCCTAGGCAGCCGCTGGCTGCGGTGCTGCTGGCCGTTTGCCAGCCCGTGGCAGGAGAGGTCGAGGGTGCTGGTGTGTCCTGCAGAACCTTGTCCTCATAGTCCCGGGGTCTGTATGGGGCAGGTGCCTGCCTCTCTGCCTGTGCTGTAGGGGCGTGCTTGCTGAAGACGGGAGGAGCAAGTGGATCTTGCTGTGCCGCTTGTCCTTGGTGTCCTGGCCCCGCATGCCTGCCCAGGGAAGCTGGTGCAGGGGCCCTGCTGGCAGCACCAGTGGCCCCCTGTGCCCCCCTGAGTTTGGGATAAGCTGCGGGGACCTTGCTGCTGTTGGCTGCCAACACCTTGTCTATTGTTTGAGTCATGGCCACAGCTCTGCGATGCGCACGGTCCCGCGGTGCAGCTGGCTGCTGGCTGGGTCTATGAAAATGGAAAGCCGCCCACTGTAGGAGAAGATCAGGTTCGGGACCATCTGAGGAACCTGAAGGTGCATAAGTCCATGGGACCAGATGAAATCCATCCACGGGTCCTGAGGGAGCTGGCAGATGAAGTGGCCAAGCCGCTTTCCATTCTATTTGAAAAGTCGTGGCAGTCTGGTGAAGTTCCCGCTGATTGGAAAAGGGGACAGGTAACCTCCGTTTTCAAAAAGGCAAAAAAGGATGAGCCAGCGAACGACAGACCGGTCAGTCTCACCTCTGTGCCCGGCAAGGTCATGGAGCAGATGCTCCTGGAATCTCTGCTAAGGCACATGGAAAATAAGAAGGTGACTGGTGATAGCCAACATGGCTTCATCGAAGGCAGATCGTGCCTGACAGATTTAGTGGCCTTTTATGATGTTGCCACAGCATTGGCGGATACATCATGTACCAGCTCCTGCCAGCCCCTGGCCACCGAGGGCTGTTGGGGTGAGAGGGGCTGTGTTGCCCTCTCCCTGAGGCTCTCCAGCCAAGGCAGACTCGGTGTCCCAAGGTTCTGCAGGTGGTGCTGCTGCCATGGTGTCCACGCGTTGTGCCCGGTCGTGCTGGGTGACAGTCACAGCCTTGCCCACGACCTCCGTCACGGTGTACAGGGCTGTGTGGTGCAGAGCCTCGTCGGAGGCTGTGGGGCTGTGTGGGGCAGGTGCCTGGCTCTCGGTGTCCTGAGCTGCTGCTGGTGGTGTTGCTGCCACCTTGCTTTGGGCCAGGTTGTGCTGGATGACAACCAGAGCGCTGACCACAGCCTTTGTCACCATGCACAGGGCCGTGTCCTGCAGAGCCTGGTAGGCTGTGGGGCTGCGCGGGGCAGGTGCCTGGCTCTCTGCCTGTGCTGCTGGGGCAAAGTGCGGAGCGCCAGCTTCTGCCAGAGGGATTTCAGGCACTGAAGCAGCCGCTTCATCCTCGTATGGTGCTGGGAAGATAGCGGCTGTGCTGGTCCCACCGTAGTGGTGTTCAGACATGGGAGAAGCCATGTTTTCTCCATGCTCACGTGCCGATGGGATGAGAGGGGCTGAGCTGGCCTCTCCCCGAGGCTCTCCAGCCAAGGCAGACTCGCTGTCCTGTGGCGCTGCAGGTGGATCTTGCTGCTGCTGCTGCAGCCTTGCTTTTTGCCAGTTTTCCCTGGCTCAGAAGGAGAGAATTTATAAGAGCCTCTCTGACCATGCTCAGGACTGTGTCTTGACGATCTTCGTCCTTGTAGTCTGGGGGGGTGGTGTATGGGGCAGGTGCCTGCCCCTCTGCCTCTGCTGCAGCCAAGGCAGACTCGGTGCCCTGTGGCGCTGCAGGTGGTGATGCTGCTGTTGCCGAATCCGTACTTTGTGCCTGCAAGCGCTGCCTCACAAGCACAGAATTGATGAGGGCCTCTCTCACCATGCTCAGGGCTGTGTCCTGCAGAGCCTCGTCCTCGTAGGCTGGGGGGGTGTATGGGGCAGGTGCCCGGCTCTCTACTTCTGCTGCAGGGGCCTGCTGGCTGGGGATGGGAGAAGCGGTTGCCTTTGCCTCCTCTTGTGCCGTGGGAGCCAGAGGTGTGCGGTGCCCCTCTTGCTCAGGAGTTCCGGCCAGGGCACAAGCTGCCGGCTCAGCATCTGTGGGACCAGGCAGGGCAGGAGACGCGCTCTGCAGGTCACCAGCTATGTCACCTGCCAGCTCTGTGCCCAGGCTGCTGGGCCGGCCGCACTCCTCCTGGGGACCATCGTGGGTGTCCTGGAAGAGCTCCGGGACCGAGGCGTTGACCCAGATAGTGTGGATGCTGATGTCTTCCCCCTGGGACAGCTCCTTGTCACTGCTGTCTTTGCACTTCTCCTGCTCCTCGGCCAAGGCCCCTGGCTTTTCCTCCGGGCTGTCCTGCTGCCGCTGCAGGGTGGCATTGCTGAGTTGGGCCAGGCTGCGCCTGGTGCGGGCCAGGCAGCTCCTCTCCAGCTCCTCCAGGGACTCTGTCTTGATGGGCAGGATGGCCGGATCCTCTGCAAAAGCCTTGCCTCCACTGGCCGCTCCCACCTCGTCTGCTGTTGGAAAACTTTGCACAGGACCTTGTTTGTGATGTCCCGGGCGGCGTCCTTCCCTGCTGCGCTGTAGGCTGGAGGGAGCTGCCGGGCAGGCCTGAAGCTCCTCACCCTCGCAGGTCTGCCCCGCTCACCGTTGATGCCCCGAGCAGGTGGGACCAGCCCTAGGCAGCCGCTGGCTGCGGTGCTGCTGGCCGTTTGCCAGCCCGTGGCAGGAGAGGTCGAGGGTGCTGGTGTGTCCTGCAGAACCTTGTCCTCATAGTCCCGGGGTCTGTATGGGGCAGGTGCCTGCCTCTCTGCCTGTGCTGTAGGGGCGTGCTTGCTGAAGACGGGAGGAGCAAGTGGATCTTGCTGTGCCGCTTGTCCTTGGTGTCCTGGCCCCGCATGCCTGCCCAGGGAAGCTGGTGCAGGGGCCCTGCTGGCAGCACCAGTGGCCCCCTGTGCCCCCCTGAGTTTGGGATAAGCTGCGGGGACCTTGCTGCTGTTGGCTGCCAACACCTTGTCTATTGTTTGAGTCATGGCCACAGCTCTGCGATGCGCACGGTCCCGCGGTGCAGCTGGCTGCTGGCTGGGTCTATGAAAATGGAAAGCCGCCCACTGTAGGAGAAGATCAGGTTCGGGACCATCTGAGGAACCTGAAGGTGCATAAGTCCATGGGACCAGATGAAATCCATCCACGGGTCCTGAGGGAGCTGGCAGATGAAGTGGCCAAGCCGCTTTCCATTCTATTTGAAAAGTCGTGGCAGTCTGGTGAAGTTCCCGCTGATTGGAAAAGGGGACAGGTAACCTCCGTTTTCAAAAAGGCAAAAAAGGATGAGCCAGCGAACGACAGACCGGTCAGTCTCACCTCTGTGCCCGGCAAGGTCATGGAGCAGATGCTCCTGGAATCTCTGCTAAGGCACATGGAAAATAAGAAGGTGACTGGTGATAGCCAACATGGCTTCATCGAAGGCAGATCGTGCCTGACAGATTAGTGGCCTTTTATGATGTTGCCACAGCATTGGCGGATACATCATGTACCAGCTCCTGCCAGCCCCTGGCCACCGAGGGCTGTTGGGGTGAGAGGGGCTGTGTTGCCCTCTCCCTGAGGCTCTCCAGCCAAGGCAGACTCGGTGTCCCAAGGTTCTGCAGGTGGTGCTGCTGCCATGGTGTCCACGCGTTGTGCCCGGTCGTGCTGGGTGACAGTCACAGCCTTGCCCACGACCTCCGTCACGGTGTACAGGGCTGTGTGGTGCAGAGCCTCGTCGGAGGCTGTGGGGCCGTGTGGGGCAGGTGCCTGGCTCTCGGTGTCCTGAGCTGCTGCTGCTGGTGTTGCTGCCGCCTTGCTTTGGGCCAGGTTGTGCTGGATGACAACCAGAGCGCTGACCACAGCCTTTGTCACCATGCACAGGGCCGTGTCCTGCAGAGCCTGGTAGGCTGTGGGGCTGCGCGGGGCAGGTGCCTGGCTCTCTGCCTGTGCTGCTGGGGCAAAGTGCGGAGCGCCAGCTTCTGCCAGAGGGATTTCAGGCACTGAAGCAGCCGCTTCATCCTCGTATGGTGCTGGGAAGATAGCGGCTGTGCTGGTCCCACCGTAGTGGTGTTCAGACATGGGAGAAGCCATGTTTTCTCCATGCTCACGTGCCGATGGGATGAGAGGGGCTGAGCTGGCCTCTCCCCGAGGCTCTCCAGCCAAGGCAGACTCGCTGTCCTGTGGCGCTGCAGGTGGATCTTGCTGCTGCTGCTGCAGCCTTGCTTTTTGCCAGTTTTCCCTGGCTCAGAAGGAGAGAATTTATAAGAGCCTCTCTGACCATGCTCAGGACTGTGTCTTGACGATCTTCGTCCTTGTAGTCTGGGGGGGTGGTGTATGGGGCAGGTGCCTGCCCCTCTGCCTCTGCTGCAGCCAAGGCAGACTCGGTGCCCTGTGGCGCTGCAGGTGGTGATGCTGCTGTTGCCGAATCCGTACTTTGTGCCTGCAAGCGCTGCCTCACAAGCACAGAATTGATGAGGGCCTCTCTCACCATGCTCAGGGCTGTGTCCTGCAGAGCCTCGTCCTCGTAGGCTGGGGGGGTGTATGGGGCAGGTGCCCGGCTCTCTACTTCTGCTGCAGGGGCCTGCTGGCTGGGGATGGGAGAAGCGGTTGCCTTTGCCTCCTCTTGTGCCGTGGGAGCCAGAGGTGTGCGGTGCCCCTCTTGCTCAGGAGTTCCGGCCAGGGCACAAGCTGCCGGCTCAGCATCTGTGGGACCAGGCAGGGCAGGAGACGCGCTCTGCAGGTCACCAGCTATGTCACCTGCCAGCTCTGTGCCCAGGCTGCTGGGCCGGCCGCACTCCTCCTGGGGACCATCGTGGGTGTCCTGGAAGAGCTCCGGGACCGAGGCGTTGACCCAGATAGTGTGGATGCTGATGTCTTCCCCCTGGGACAGCTCCTTGTCACTGCTGTGTTTGCACTTCTCCTGCTCCTCGGCCAAGGCCCCTGGCTTTTCCTCCGGGCTGTCCTGCTGCCGCTGCAGGGTGGCATTGCTGAGTTGGGCCAGGCTGCGCCTGGTGCGGGCCAGGCAGCTCCTCTCCAGCTCCTCCAGGGACTCTGTCTTGATGGGCAGGATGGCCGGATCCTCTGCAAAAGCCTTGCCTCCATTGGCTGCTAACACCTTGTCTGATGTTGGTGTCACGGCTTCAGCCCTTCCCCGTGGTGCTGCTGGCTGCTGGCTGGGTCCATGGCTTGCAGTGAAAACTTTACACAAAACCTTGTTTGTGATGTCCCGGGCGGCGTCCTTCCCTGCTGCGCTGTAGGCTGGAGGGAGCTGCCGGGCAGGCCTGAAGCTCCTCACCCTCGCAGGTCTGCCCCGCTCACCGTTGATGCCCCGAGGAGGTGGGACTGGCCATAGGCAGCCGCTGGCTGCAGTGCTGTTGGCCGTTTGCCAGCCCGTGGCAGGAGAGTTCGAGGGTGCTGGTGGCAGAGGCGGCAGCTTGCAGCAGCTGCTGGCGCGTCTTGATGGCCGAGCGGCGGTTGCGTGCCCGGCTGTCGCTGCCTGCCTGTGCTGAGTGTCTTCCTGCAGCACCACCACCCTGTTGCAGGGCAGTGCCTTGCTGCGCACCACGCTGTCTGACTGCAAGAGAAGCCAAGGAGACAGGCTGCGTGACTGTGGCCCTGGTCCCCACGGCTCGGCTGGAAGAGGTCCTGCAGCCGGGCTCCCCCGCCAGTCCCCCGGGCAGCGCTCGTCTCCGCAGGCGGCTGCTGCCAGTCCCAGAGCCAGCTGGGAGAGGACTGGTCCCCTCGCAGACCACGGTGACTCCCGGGAGCGCCCCTGGCATGCCCGGGCGGCCTGCTGGGCATGGCACGGTGGGCCCAGCTTGTGACAGGGGCCGAGCCCGCCTGTCCCCTCCTGCATGTCCCGCCTGCCCATCGGCAGCTCCCGGGGTTGGGAAGACGTTTGGCCCCGTCTCCCGCGGGCTCCCTACCTGTGCGCGGCAGCTCCCGGAGGCCTGCAAAGTCTCTGGGCAGGGGAGCTGTGGCAGCCTGTCCCCATGCAGGGGGGGCTTATCATCTAGCTGGACTTATGCAAAGCGTTTGACACTGTCCCGCACGACATCCTGGTCTCTACATTGGAAAAGCATGGATTTGATGGGTGGAGCATTCGGTGGATAAGGAACTGGCTAGATGGGCCCACTCAAAGGCTTGCAGTGAATGGCTCAATATCCACATGGAAACCAGTGAGGAGTGGTGTTCCTCAGGGGTCAGTACGGGGACCAGTGCTGTTTAACATCTTTGTCAGTGCCATGGGCAGTGGGACTGAGTGCACCCTCAGCAAGTTTGCTGACGACACCAAGCTGTGTGGCACGGTCGACACACTGGAGGGAAGGGACGCCATCCAGAGGGACCTGGAGAGGCTTGAGAGGTGGGCCTCTGTGAACCTCATGAAGTTCAACCAGGCCGAGTGCAAGAGCCTGCGCCTGGGTGATGGCAATCCCAGGCACAAATACAGGTTGGGCGGAGAATAGCTTGAGAACAGCCCTGAGGAGAAGGACTTGCGGGTGCTGGTGGACGAGAAGCTCAACGTGAGCAGGCAATGCGTGCTCGCAGCCCAGAAAGCCAACCGCATCCTGGGCTGCATCAAAAGAAGCGTGGCCAGCAGGTCGAGGGAGGTGCTTCTGCCCCTCTACTCCACTCCCGTGAGACCCCACCTGGAGTCCTGCGTCCAGCTCTGGAGTCCTCAGCACAAGAAGGACGTGGACTTGTTGGAAGGGGTCCAGCGGAGGGCCACGAAGATGATCCGAGGGCTGGAGCACCTCTGCTATGAGGACAGGCGGAGAGAGTTGGGGATGTTCAGCCTGGAGAAGAGAAGGCTCCGGGGAGACCTTAGAGCAGCCTTCCAGTCCCTAAAGGGGCCCTAGAGGAAGGATGGGGAGGGACTCTTTATCAGGGAGTGTAATGACAGGGCACGGGGTAACGGCTTCAAACTGAAAGAGGGTAGATTTAGATTGGATATCAGGTAGAATTTCTTTCTTGTGTATTAAGGGTGGTGAGGCACTGGAACAGGTTGCCCAGGGAAGCTGTCAATGCCCCATCCCTGGAAGTGTTCAAGGCCAGGCTGGATGAGGCTTTGAGCAGCCTGGTGTAGTGGGAGGTGTCCCTGCCGAGAGCCTGGGTGCTTTGGGCCAGGTTGTGCTGGATGACAACCAGAGCGCTGACCACAGCCTTTGTCACCATGCACAGGGCCACGTCCTGCAGAGCCTGGTAGGCTGTGGTCCTGCAATTGTGTCACAACAACCCCATGCAGCGCTCCAGGCCTGGGGAAGAGTGGCTGGAGAGCTGCCTGGTGGAAAAGGACCTGGGGTTGTTGGTCACTAGCTGTCTTTCTCCTGCGACGGACCAGGTACAGATGAGCACTGGGGTAAAATCATCATCTTTTATTGGCCTCAGAAAACGTCCACAGCCGAGCAGACCATGCTCAGGACTGTGTCTTGACGATCTTGTCCTTGTAGTCTGGGGTGGTGCTGTATGGGGCAGGTGCCTGCCCCTCTGCCTCTGCCGCAGCCAAGGCAGACTCGGTGCCCTGTGGCGCTGCAGGTGGTGATATTATTTCAGTCATGGCCACAGCGTTGCATTTTGCACGGTCCCGCAGTGTTGCTGGCTGATGGCTCGGTGCCCCGCTTCCAAGGGAAACCTTGGCCAGGACCTCACTCGTGAGGCACCGGGCTGTGTCCTTTATTGCTCCTCTGTCTATTATTTCAGTCATGGCGGCAGCCTTGCAATGTGCACGGTCCCGCGGTGCTGCTGGCTGCTGGCTGGGTGCCCCGCTTCCAAGGGAAACCTTGGCCAGGACCTCACTTGTGAGGCACCGGGCTGTGTCCTTTATTGCTCCTCTGTCTATTATTTCAGTCATGGCGGCAGCCTTGCAATGTGCACGGTCCCGCGGTGCTGCTGGCTGCTGGCTGGGTGCCCTGCTTCCAAGGGAAACCTTGGCCAGGACCTCACTCGTGAGGCACCGGGCTGTGTCCTTTATTGCTCCTCTGTCTATTATTTCAGTCATGGCGGCAGCCTTGCAATGTGCACGGTCCCGCGGTGCTGCTGGCTGCTGGCTGGGTACCCCGCTTCCAAGGGAAACCTTGGCCAGGACCTCACTCGTGAGGCACCGGGCTGTGTCCTTTATAGCTCCTCTGTCTATTATTTCAGTCATGGCGGCAGCCTTGCAATGTGCACGGTCCCGCGGTGCTGCTGGCTGCTGGCTGGGTGCCCTGCTTCCAAGGGAAACCTTGGCCAGGACCTCACTCTTGAGGCACCGGGCTGTGTCCTTTATTGCTCCTCTGTCTATTGGTGGCTGGTGGCTCCCAGCGGCCTGCAAAGTCTCTGGGCAGAGGAGCCGTGGCAGCCTGTCCCCATGGAGGGTCAAGGCCTGGCTCTGCCTGTCCTTCGGCGCTACCTCTGGTTGCCTGTGGGCCACCTGTGGGCAGGAGGAGGAGAAGGCCTTGGGTGGAGGTGGCTGCCTTGGCACAGCAGCCCCCACAGAATCACAGAATGATAGGGGTTGGAAGGGACCTCTCGATCAGCTAGTCCAACCCCCTGCCAGAGCAGGGTCACCCAGAGCAGGTTGCACAGGAACGCGTCCAGGTGGGTTTTGGATGTCTCTAGAGACGGAGACTCCACCAGCTCTCGGGGCAGCCCATTCCAGTGCTCTGTCACCCTCCATGAGGAAGTTCCTCCTCATGTTTAGATGGAACTTCCTCTCTTCAAGTTGCTGCCCGTTTGTGCGCGGTCCTGTCACTGGGCACCACTGAAAAGAGCCTGGCCCCATCCTCCTGACACCTACCCTTTAAGTATTTCTAAGCACTGATAAGGTCCCCCCTCAGTCTTCTTTTTTCCAGACTGAAAAGACCCAAGTCCCTCAGCCTTTCTTCCTAAGAGAGCTGTTCCAGTCCCCTCATCGTCTCGCTAGCCCTTTGCTGTACCCTCTCCAGCAGTTCCCTGTCCTTGAACCGGGGAGCCCAGAACTGGACACAGTACTGCAGATGTGGCCTCAGCAGGGCAGAGTGGAGGGGGAGGAGGACCTCCCTCGACCTGCTTGCCACGCTCTTCTTGGTGCACCCCAGGATGCCATTGACCTTCTTGGCCACAAAGGCACATTGGCCGGCTCACGGTCATCCTGTTGCCCACCAGGACTCCCAGGTCTCTCTTGGCAGAGCTGCTCTCCAGCAGGTCAGCCCCCAACCTGGACGGCTGCATGGGGTTATTCCTCCCCAGGCGCAGCACCCTACCCTTTTCCCCTCATTGAATTTCATAAGGTTTCTCTCTGCCCAACTCTCCAGCCTCTCTAGGTCTCGCTGTGCGGCGGCACAGCCTTCCGGTGTATCAGCCACCCCTCCCAACTTTGTAGTGTCAGCAAACCTGCTGAGGGTGCAAGTCCCTTCATCCAGGTCCTTGATGAATATATTGAACAGGACTGGACCCCGTACTGACCTCTGGGGAACACCACTCGTCACTGACCTCCAACTAGACTCTGTGCCCCTGATCACGGCCCTCTGAGCTCTACCGTTCAACCAGTTTTCAATCCCTCCCACTCTCCATTCCCTTAAGCCACACTTCCTAAGCTTCCCTGTGAGGATGCTGTGGGAGAGCGTATCGAAAGCCTTGCTGAAGCCAAGGTAGACAACATCCACTGCCCTCCCCTCATCTCTCCATCCAGTCATGCTATCCTACAAGTCAGTCATGCCAGCAAGCCCGGCCCTGGCAGCAAGGCAGCTCCGTGCGGCCCCGTCCCACCACCGTCCTCTCCCTCCTGCCCCGTCCCTCACCTGGCGCCTCTTCTGCAGGCTCGGCAGCCCCTTGTCGGGCTGGGAGTGGCTGTTCGCCTCCTCTTCCATTGGCGTCTTCGGCGTCCTCAGCCGTCGATCTGCTATGGTCACCCAGGGGAGATGCTACCTCTTGAGGGAGCTGCTCTCCTGGGATTGGGTACCCCCGGGCTCTCGCTCCTTAAATGCCCCCACGGTCACCGGCGTCACAATGGCTTTGGTATGATGCGGCGACCGCGTCACAGAGCCCTGGTGGTCGCCATGGGGATGCCCACGCCTGGGACCGGCTGGGACCAGCTGTGCCGTGGCTCTGAACCAGCTGGGACCGGCCGGGACCAGCTGTGCCCGGCACAGGGCAGCCCCTGCTCTCCCCTGGCGGGGGCCCTGCCAGGCCCGAGCCAACAGCTCCCACCCAGCCCGGTGGCAGTGGCCTCTGCAGAGCTCCCTCCTGGGGGCGCTCAGCAGCTCGGGGTGCCCCCGCCCTGGGCCTTGTCCCCAGGCATTGCTCCTGTATCTGGCTCCTCCAGGTGTGCCAGGGTTCCTGTGGGACACGGAGGTGTCCCCAGGTGCGCCGGTGGCTGCTCTGTCCCTGCCCTTCTCCAGCGGTGCTCCTCAAGGAGCCCAAGCGCAAGGCCTTCACCACGGCACCTGGTGCCAACTCTTGTCGCACCCATCTCGCCGTCCTTGGCAACGTCAGCCTGCACGGACACCAGGCGGGCAGGGGGTTTCTCTCCTGCTGTTGGGGGCTGCTGGCTGAAGCAAAGAGTCCTTGGTGTCCTCTGCAGGCAGCTGCCTTCCCACCCAGTGACGCTCCAGTGCCACCATCAGTTCTGGCTCCGTGCTTGCCATTCTACCTGCTCTGGCTGGCCCCTCTGGGAAGGGGAAGCATCCATGACTTTAGGAATGGGGATGTTTTCAAGAAGCAGCCCTGTGGTTTTTGAAACCTTCTGAGAGCTGGGGGCTGCGCGGTGCTCGGATCTGGGTGGGACCTGAGCAGCTGCTCTGACTGAGACTGCCCTCCCCGCAGGGCCTCTGCTCTCTGGCCATCCCCGTGGGCTCTTTGGTCCAGGGAGGAAAGGGGTGGTGTGGACGAGGGAAAGGCTGTGGACGTTGCCTACCTAGACGTTACCAAAGCCTTTGGCACAGCTTCCCACAGCATTCTCCTGGAGAAACTGGCTGCCCGTGGCGTGGATGGGGGTACGTGGTGGTGAATGGAGTTCAGTCCAGCTGGCGGCCGGTCACAGTGGTGTTCCCCATGGCTCGGTGCTGGGGCCGGTTCTGTTTCATGTCTTTATCGACCACCCGGAGGAGGGGATCGAGTGCACCCTCAGTCAGCTTGCAGAGGACAGCGAGCTGGGTGGGAGTGTCGATCTGCTGGAGGGTCGGAAGGCTCTGCAGAGGGATCTGGACAGGCTGGATCGATGGGACAAGGCCAATGGTGTGAGGTTCAACAAGGCCAAATGCCGTGGGGATGTATGGGGCAGGGCTGGGAGGTGCTGCGAGGGAGGGTTATGGGGCAGGCCCGGGGGAAAGTGTAGGGCAGGGCTGGGGGTAAAGCACAGGGGAGAGCTATAGGGGCTGTGGGGCTTGATCTGAGGGGCCTGCGGCAGGTGGCGGTAGCTGCTGGTGGGGAGGTGCTGCTGGGGCAGGAGGAGGATGGAGGTGCTCAGTGGGGGCCGATGAAGGCAGAGGTGGCCCAAAGCTGACCACGGGGCTATTGCATCCCATGGGCATCGTGCTCAGTATAAAAGCTGAGGGACCAACGGGTCAGCCTCTTCCTTCAACGGCCGGCGTCCGAGGAGGACTCTGATACTGGGTTTGCGTATATTGTATTTTTCCCTTTTTTAGTAGTATGGTCATCTTTTATTGTTACTGTTAAGATTTCATTAAAGTCGTTTAGTTTCTTTCCGACCCATAAGCCTCCGTCTGCCTTATTCTCTCTCGCTTCTCTTCTGGGAGGGGAGAGAGGTTAAAGAGGGCGTGTGTCGTTCGAGTAGTGGCCAGCCCAGCCCAGCGCACAGCAGGTTTTTACGCCTCGGTGCCTCTCCCCGCCGCGGTGTTAATTGCGGGCGGGGCGGGGCGGGCCGCCCGCGGTGCCCAGCAGAGCCGCGGCGGGGCCGGTGTCGGAGTTTCGTTCCGCTGCGGCCGCGGGAGCCGCGCCGGGGCGCGTTGTGGGATCCCCCGGCCGGAGCCTCGGCGGGCGGGTGCGGGCTCTGCTCTGCTCTGCTCTGCCCTGCTCTGCTCTGCTCTGCCCTGCTCTGCCTTGCCTTGCCCTGCCCTGCCCTGCCCTGCCCTGCCCTGCCCTGCCCTGCCCTGCCCTGCCCTGCTCTGCCCTGCCGGGGTGGGCGAGGGCGGCAGCGTCCCCGGGCCGAGCGCTGCCGCGGGGTCGCTGGGGGGGTTTCGGGACCGAGCCCGTGCCCGGCCGGGGGGAGCAGGGGCGGCCCCGCCCGGCTCAGCTGCTCCTGGCTGGGGCCGGGCGGCCTCTGCCGCTCCCGGCGCGGGTCGGGCAGAGGCGGCCCGGGGGGCTCCGGCGGCGGCGGCGGGCGGGTCGCGGCGGCCGCAGGGGCGGGGAAGGGCCCCGGCTGCTGCCGCCGGGGCCGGGGGCTCTCGGGGTTGGGGGGACGCCGGGCGGCGCTGGGCTCGGAGGGGGCGGCTGGGCCCGGCGCGCCCTGCCCTCGAAGTGCCGGACCCCAGGGAGCGCTGCCGGGGGGTCTAGCTGTAGCATGCAGTTTAGGAGGTGTCCTTAAGCAGTGAGGTGTTAGTTGTAAAGCTTTATAAAGAGAGGCAGCTGAATGTAACGGGTTGTTGTGGTTTTTTTCCTGATATTTAGACGGCGTGCTCTGAAGTACTTTCTTTCTGTCTGGCTTTCAGTGGCACGTTCCCCTGGCAGCCCAGTAGCATCTCTGTGGGGCAGTGCAGCTGGCTGGATGTCCCTCCTCCTTGGGTGGCACGCAAAAACCCCTGTAGTCCAATTATAACTCTGTATTTTGGAGAGAGCTAATGTAGTGGTATCAACTCACAGCTGTGCGAGCTAAACTGGTGCCAGAGGAAAGTCGAATACTGTTAGAGTGTAAGTATTTTTAATGAGTGTCTGTAAACGTGGGCACACCTTTTTGACATGAAGCGAACGACCGAGCTTTGTTCTTTATTGTTCCTTTTTGCTAGTCAGGGTTTGACCCGTCCCTCTTAGCTGCATCGACCCAGCGAGCGAGGTGGGCAGCGGCAGCAGCGCGAGGGCTGTAGTTGCGGCGGTGGCTCCGTCAGCATCGATTCCGGTTACGGCCCAGCCCGCTCCTGCCGCCCCGCACGCAAGGCAGTGGATCTCCCTGCGGCCGCGCTGGGAGGAAGTGGCCCGGCATTTCCCAGCGCCAGCCGGAGGGTTTGCCGTTGTGCTAAGGACGTGTTCAAAATGGCATCGGTTAGTCTTAATCCTGACTTTAAGAGTTGAGCTGGCGCTGGCTTTTGAAGGTTGTGCTGTATTTGGAGCTGAGGTGTTTCCCTAGAATCCTCCTGTAGCTCAGCTGCTGTCCCATCCCTCGCTCTGACGGAATTCCTCTACTCTCTTCTGTGCTATTTTTTTAGCACGCTGAACCCTAATTGGGGATTTTTGTTTTCCAGGTGCCTCGTTGTACGTGTCTCGTACTGCTCGAGAGATGCCCCAGCCCAGGTTTGCAGGCGGTGGCGGAGCCCCCCTGAGGGGAAGGGGCCAGCCCTGGGTCTGGTCGTTTTGCTCCTTTTTTGGGGGGAATAAGAAAAGGGTGTGTGTGTGTCTGGGGGGGTGGTGCTGTCATTTGGGACACTGCGATGTCACCGGGGCAGCGATGATGTGTCACGAAAGGTTATGGAGCAGATACTCTTGAGTGCCATCAGGCGGCATGTACAGGACGACCAGGCCATCAGGCCCCATCAGCATAGGTTTATGAAAGGCAGGTCCTGCTTGACTGACCGGATCTTCTTCTATGACAAGGTGACCCGCTTAGTGGGCGCGGGAAAGGCTGTGGATGTTGCCTACCTAGACGTTACCAAAGCCTTTGGCACAGCTTCCCACAGCATTCTCCTGGAGAAACTGGCTGCCCGTGGCTTGGATGGACATACACTTTGTTGGGTGAAAAACCGCCTGGCTGGCCGGGCGCAAAGAGTGCTGTGGTGAATGGCGTTCAATCCAGTTGGCGGCCGGTCACAGTGGTCTGCAGGGCTCGGTGCTGGGGCCAGTTCTGTTTAATGTCTTTATCAACGATGTGGAGGAGGGGATCGAGGGGATTTAATGGAATCCATAGTGGTGTTGAAATACACAAGTCTCACTGTGAGTGCTCTTGATACGCAAGCAGGCAGGAGGATTTTGGATTTACTCGCTTCCTGGTGCGGAGTAGATGTAACTTAGTGTCTTCTCTGCATAGATTAAAGCCATTTTATTTGCAGCAGCTTTTGGCCTTGGGTTTTTTCCTAGGTGTGAGAACTTGCAGAGACGTCTGACAAAGAACCCTCTCTTCTGGAAAACGTGAGCTTAAATTATGTCATTTGAAGCGCTTTCTAAACAGTGTTTTATCCTGTGTTTCGTCATTTAAGGAATGGAAACACAGTCATCATTACTACTGAAAACTGGCTTCCAGAAGAACCAGGAAGATGTGGAACGATTTGTTAAAAAAAAAAAAAAAAAATTGAGGCCGCGTCCTTGGGTGGAAGAGGTTAGGGATGGCTTATTAAGGTGTTGATCTGTAGGATCCCCCTGAAGAATGCTTAGGCCCTTGGTCCCATTTTTACTTGGCACTTAGTTCTCAGCAGACAGATGACGTCCGAGAAGAGCTTGCCATCACCACTGTGATGGTACCAAACTGAGCAAGAAGACGAAGAACAGGCTGAGCCGCGTCCTCGCTTTTTTGCTTAAAAAGTGAACTCTCGCCTCCTAATTATGGGAGCGTTTGCTGTTGCTGAAGCCTGTTGCAAAGCAGCTCCTAGCATAAGGCAGCTGTGTTGCTGTCTCTTTTGGGTGGAATTCATCAGTTCTGAATTTAGCCATGGGCAGGTTAGGGATTTAATGTAAGCTGATCATCTAGGCTCCATCTACAGTCGAGAGAGAGAGAGATCTTCCATCATAAAGCAAGAAGGAATGGATCACCTCTGGAAATTCCTGTCTTCCTCCAGTGATTAGAGAAGGAGCCCTGAGGGCTGACTTAGTTGGGCCCCCGACTCTTAAGATCAGGCTTGCCATACAGAAAAGCCAGTCGATAGCGCTGTTGGTCTGGTTTTAGTCCCATGAGCTCTCTCTGTCTCTGAACTGGCATAGTGAAGCTCATGCATAGTCTAGTCATGCACTGGAGTCCCTTCTCGGTAAGGACCTGAGCAAATCCCCAAATACCAGGGGAGACCCTGCCTCGAAAAAATAGAAAAAAGGTGTCCAGGGCAGCGGGGAGCTGCGAGGGGAAGCACAGCAAGCGGTGGCCTGACCCAGGTGCTTTGCCCCGCGCAGGTGGCGAGAGCGGAGTTTCTCCTGCTGTGCCCATGATGGTGGCCCGGTGCTGGAGAGCGGCACCTACAACAGGTTGAGGGCAGGTGAGTAGGGCAAGGAGAGCCAGGAGCCACATCCTGCTTAGGCCATCTCCGTGGAGGCACCAGGGTCCTGATGGATGGGTTGGTGATGGGTGCCCATGCTGTGGTGAAGGACGGCTGCATCTTGGGTTGTCTCAGTCTCAGGTGGCAGTGATTTCTCCTCTCTGTGCAGCACCGGTGAGGCCATATCTAGGCACTGGGTCCGGTTCCCACTGCCCAGCACCAAGCAGATTGTGACAAACGGGAGTGAGGTCAATGGGGCCGCTGAGCTGGAGGACGAGACGTTTGAAATCTGGATTTGCACAGTGAAAGAGAAGGTCAAGGGGCGTCTTATCGCTGTCTCTGCAACCATCTAATGGGAGAGGGTAGAGAAGACAGAGTCAGATGTCTCTCGGATGTGCAGTAGCAACAGCACAAGCTGTAACCTTGGAAACTTTGGGTGGCCATAAGGAGAGAAAAAGAAATCTTGCCCATGAGGGTGGTCAGATACGGGAAGAGGGGCCCGAGTGGGGAATATCTGCCCTCAGAGATGTTTGAAGCCCTGAGCATCCTGATGTAATTAGCCCTGCTTCAAGCAGAGGTTGGGGCAGAGACCTCCAGACGTCCCCTCCAACACGCATTGCTCTGTGATGCTGTGAAAAGAGAGCCCGGAGGTGCCGAGGCCTCTTGGGTCTGCAAGGCAGGGTGGGATCGGCTGGGGACCCTCCCGTGCACCATGTTTCTGCCCCCATGGAGCTCTGTCATCCAGACAAAATGACACAACCTGGGCTGCCCGTGTTTTCAGCCCGGTTCTGTTTGCTCATGATGGCTGGCAAAACAACTGCAGATATTTCGGTAGCTCACTGTGTGTCATCTTTTCCAGAGCTCAGCGACATGCCTGCCATCATGGCCTGACACAGGCAGGGATGGGATGTGGACCTGCCATCTGAATGGGGACTGGAGAGCAGAACCTCCCCTGCTGCCCCTTCCTGCAAGGCAAACCCCAGCCTGCCGAGGAAGTAGAACGGCTGCGGAGCATCAGGGAGAGTGAGAAAGAAATTGATTGTTGGACTCAGACTCTGACCTCCCCGAGTAAAAAACCAGAAGAGCCACCAAAAAGACCCCGAGCTGAAGGAGATCTGGTACCTTGCCCCTGCCAGACTGAAGGCAGTGGACAAAAGGAGGCTAGTGAATGGAGGGTAGTCCTTAATAGGGGAGGCAAGCAAACTCCCTCCTTGCCCACATCCCCTAACCAGGTGCCTCTGCACAACAGGTACGAGGCTCTTGGGGAGGTAGGCCAACCCATGGATGGCATGGAAGATGGTTTGGCTACCCCAGAAGAGATGCCGGGAGCAGTAAAGCCTACCCCCAGTTTAAAACCTGCCTCTACAAGGAAGAAGAGGCAGGTTATAGTAGTAGGAGACTCCCTTCTGAGGAGAACAGAAGGCCCAATGTGCTGGGCAGACCCTCTTGACAGGGAGGTATGCTGCCTCCCCGGGGCCCAGGTTAGGGACGTCACTCAGAAACTTCCCTGCCTGCTTCGGCCCTCGGACTACTACCCGCTGTTGCTCCTTCACGTGGGTGGTGACGAGGTGGCAACACATGGCCCAAGAGCAATCCAGAGAGACTTGAGGGCCTTGGGAAAGTTAATGAGGCAGTCTGGGGCGCAGGGTGTCTGTTCTTCTGTTCTCCCAGTTACAGGCAGGGACACTGTAAGGAACAGATGTGTGCAATCTGTCAACACGTGGCTCCGTGGCTGGTGTCACCGCCACAGTTTTGGGTTTTTTGACAATGGGATGGCCTACGCGGCACCAGGCTCATTGAATCGAATGGGGCTCATCTCTCTGAAAGGGGGAAGTGGGTCTTTGCTCGTGAGCTAGTGGGGCTCGTTGACCGGGCTTTAAACTAGGCTTGTTGGGAGAGGGGGATGCCACATGGAGCTCCACCTGGGCATGGATGAAGACCCAGCAGAGAGCTTATGGGTCAAGATTAAAGGGAACGCAGGGGCAGGGGACATTACGGTAGGGGTCTGCTACAGGCCATGTGACCAGGACGACAGAGCGAATGAGGCCCTGCACAGACAGATAGGAGCAGCATCGCGTTCCCAGAGGCTGCTCATCATGGGGGACTTCAACCACCCTGATACCTGTTGGAGGGACAACACAGCAGGGCACAAGAAATCCAGGCAGTTCTTGGAATGTGTCAATGACACATTTTTTCTTCCTCAAATGGTAGAGGAGCCAACAAGGAGAGGAACTATGCTGGACCTTGTCCTTAGCAACAAGGAGGGGCTGGTGGCGAGTGTCAAGCTCAAGGGTAGCCTTGGCTGCAGGGATCGTGAAATGGTAGAATTCAAGATCCCGGGGCAGCGAGGAGAGCACGCAGCAAGCTCGCTACCTGGACTCCAAGAGAGCAGACTTTGGCCTCTTGAGGGACCTGCTTGGCAGGGTAACATGGGAAAAAGTACTGGAGGGCAGAGGGGCCCAAGAGAGCTGGTTACTATTCAAGGATCACCTCCTCCAAGCTCAGCTCAGGAACGGTGCATCCCAAGAATGAGGAGGTCAGGCAAAAATGCCAGGAGGCCTGCGTGGATTAACAAAGAGCTCCTGGACAAGCTCCAAAGCAAAAAGGAGGCCTACAGAGGGTGGAAGCAAGGACGGGTTGACTGGGTGGAATACAGAGAAACTGTCTGAGTGACCAGGAACCAGATTAGGCAAGCTAAAGCCCAGATAGAATTAAATCTGGCTAGGGGCAGCAAGGATAACAAGAAAAGCTTCTCTAAGTACGTCAGGGGTAAAGGCAAGACTAGGGAAGAGGTGGGCCCTCTCAGGAAGGAGGCAGGAGACGTGGTCACCCAGGATATGGAGAAGGCTGAGGTGCTGAATGACTTTTTTGCCTCGGTCTTCACCGGCAATCACCTTCGATCTTCACCGGATCCCAAGAGTTGACTGTACTGGAGGCAGAAGTGAGCCTAACTGGGAATGAGTGGCAAAAACATCCCATTGTGACTGGCCCAGAGGCTCCATGCATCCTTGGTATAGATTACCTCAGGAGAGGGTATTTTAAGGACCCAAAAGGGTACCGCTGGGCCTTTGGCATAGCTGCCTTGGAGACGGAGGAAGTTAAACAGTTGTCTACCTTGCCTGGTCTCTCAGAGGACCCTTCTGTTGTGGGGTTGTTGAGGGTCGAAGAACAACAGGTGCCGATTGCTACCACAACAGTGCATCGGCGGCAGTATCGCACTAACCGAGACTCTCTGATTCCCATCCATAAGCTGATTCGTCAACTAGAGGTGCAAGGAGTGATCAGCAAGACTCGCTCACCCTTTAACAGTCCCATATGGCCGGTGCGAAAATCTAATGGAGAGTGGAGGCTAACTGTAGACTATCGTGGTCTGAATGAAGTCACGCCACCGCTGAGTGCTGCCGTGCCGGACATGCTAGAACTCCAGTACGAACTGGAGTCCAAGGCAGCCAAGTGGTATGCCACGATTGATATAGCGAATGCATTCTTCTCAATCCCTTTGGCAGCAGAGTGCAGGCCACAGTTTGCTTTCACTTGGAGGGGCGTCCAATACACCTGGAATCGACTGCCCCAGGGGTGGAAACACAGCCCCACCATTTGCCATGGACTGATCCAGACTGCACTGGAACAGGGTGAAGCTCCAGAACATCTGCAGTACATTGATGACATCATTGTATGGGGAAACACAGCAGAAGAAGTTTTTGAGAAAGGGAGTAAAATAGTCCAAATCCTTCTGAAAGCTGGTTTTGCCATAAAACGAAGTAAGGTCAAGGGACCTGCGCAGGAGATCCAGTTTTTAGGAGTAAAATGGCAAGATGGACGCCGTCAGATTCCAATGGATGTGATCAACAAAATAGCAGCTATGTCTCCACCAACTAGTAAAAAGGAAACACAGGCTTTTTTAGGTATTGTGGGTTTTTGGAGAATGCATATCCCAGATTACAGTCTCATTGTAAGCCCTCTGTATCAAGTAACCCAGAAGAAGAATGATTTTAAATGGGGTCCTGAGCAACGACAAGCTTTTGAACAAATCAAACAGGAAATAGTCCATGCAGTGGCCCTGGGGCCAGTCCGGGCAGGACAAGATGTTAAAAATGTGCTCTACACCGCAGCCGGGGAGAACGGTCCTACCTGGAGCCTCTGGCAGAAAGCACCAGGGGAGACCCGAGGTCGACCCCTAGGGTTTTGGAGTCGGGGATACAGAGGATCCGAAGCCCGCTACACTCCAACAGAAAAAGAGATATTGGCAGCATATGAAGGGGTTCGAGCTGCTTCGGAAGTGGTTGGTACAGAAGCACAGCTCCTCTTAGCACCTTGACTGCCGGTGCTGGGTTGGATGTTCAAAGAAAGGGTCCCCACCACACATCATGCGACTGATGCTACATGGAGTAAGTGGATTGCACTGATCACACAGCGAACTCAAATGGGAAACCCCAGTCGCCCAGGAATTCTGGAAGTGATCATGGACTGGCCAGAAGGCAAGGATTTTGGAATGTCACCAGAGGAGGAGGTGACGCGTGCGGAAGAGGCCCCACCATATAATAAACTGCCAGAAAATGAGAAGAAATATGCCCTGTTCACTGATGGGTCCTGCCGGATTGTGGGAAAGCATGGAAAGTGGAAGGCTGCTGTGTGGAGTCCTACACGACAAGTTGCAGAAGCCAGTGAAGGACAAGGTGAATCGAGCCAGTTTGCAGAGGTGAAAGCCATTCAGCTGGCTATGGACATTGCTGAGCGAGAAAAATGGCCAGTACTTTATCTCTGCACTGATTCATGGATGGTGGCAAATGCTCTCTGGGGGTGGTTACAGCAGTGGAAGCAGGGCAGCTGGCAGCGCAGAGGCAAACCCATCTGGGCTGCTGAACTATGGCAAGATATTGCTGCCCGGATAGAGAATCTGGTTGTGAAAGTACGCCATGTAGATGCCCATGTACCGAAGAATTGGGCCACGGAGGAACATCAGAACAACCAGCAGGTGGATCGGGCTGCTAGGATTGAAGTGGCTCAGGTGGATCTGGACTGGCAACAGAAGGGTGAACTATTCATAGCTCGGTGGGCCCATGACTCCTCAGGCCATCAAGGAAGAGATGCGACATATAGATGGGCTCGTGACCGAGGGGTGGACTTGACCATGGACACTATTGCACAGGTCGTCCATGAATGTGAGACATGCGCTGCAATCAAGCAAGCCAAGCGTTTGAAGCCTCTTTGGTATGGAGGGCGATGGCTGAA
Source organism: Larus michahellis (assembly GCF_964199755.1). Classification (NCBI taxonomy): domain Eukaryota; kingdom Metazoa; phylum Chordata; class Aves; order Charadriiformes; family Laridae; genus Larus; species Larus michahellis. The sequence goes on from NC_133896.1 coordinate 220,125,130, forward strand.
ATATAACTATGGGGAGGCCTGGCCGATTGATTACATCACACTGCCACAAACCCGTCAAGGCAAGCGCTATGTGCTCACAATGGTGGAAGCAACCACCGGATGGCTGGAAACATACCCTGTGCCCCATGCCGCTGCCCGGAACACTATCCTGGGCCTTGAAAAGCAAGTCCTGTGGCGACATGGTACCCCAGAGAGAACTGAGTCAGACAACGGGACTCATTTCCGAAACAGCCTCATAGACACCTGGGCCAAAGAGCATGGTATCGAGTGGGTATATCACATCCCCTATCACGCCCCAGCCTCTGGGAAGATAGAACGATACAATGGATTGTTAAAAACTACACTGAGAGCAATGGGTGGTGGGACTTTAAAACATTGGGATACACATTTAGCAAAAGCTACCTGGCTAGTTAACACCAGGGGATCTACCAGTCGGGCTGGCCCTGCCCAATCAAAACTTCCACGTACTGTAGAAGGGGATAAAGTCCCCGTAGTGCACATGAAGAATATGCTACGGAAGACAGCCTGGGTTAGTCCTGCCTCAGGCAAATGCAAACCCGTCCGTGGGATTGCTTTTGCCCGAGGACCTGGGTGCACTTGGTGGGTGATGCGGAAGGATGGGGAAGTCCAATGTGTACTTCATGGGGATCTGATTTTGGGTGAGAATAGCCAATGAATCAAATTGTGTGTTGTTAATTACTAAGTAACACTGTCACTGTATGTCCTCATTGCTATACTTGCTATCGGTTGTACTACGAGTAAGGCACCGGGATGATGGGATAAGAACTGGCCTCAGCAGCTGGCGCCCAGCAACTTCCTCCAGATCTACATCTTCAGTCCACGGACTGTGTGCATGAGCCACACTGGGTGCACCAGTCACAAGCTCCAAAAAATACAGCATGCAACAGACCAGCACCACACAGCATCTCACCTGCCCTGAGAGGGTGTTCTAACAGATGGAGCCCAAAGCCATGGATTACAAGAACTCAACGGACACTTTGGAGGGACGGCCCATAAACTAAGGGCATTATATCTGCATGAATATATACGTGTATATATATATGACAGGGGAAAGTGGTGGCAATTCATTGGAACCTGTAAGAACTGGGCATGGCATAGATGGTATGGAATAAGGGGTGGATAATGTCCTGGTTCCAGCGGGGACAGGGTTAATTTTTCCTGGTATTCCATGCCATGTGAGCCATGCCCACCCTGAGCTGCCGGGGGAGGGGGCAGGAAGTCGCCCCTTGGAGCGGGCTGGGGCATCCCGGGTCGGGTCGGTTGGTCGGGGAGCGGCGGGGAGCGGCGGTTCTGTAATCGTGTTTGTATATGCCTCTATCCGTGTTATTATTGTTGTTTTGCTTGTTCCCTTTGCTGTTCTGTTAAACTGCCTTTGTCTCAACCCAAGAGTCTTCCCTTTTTCTTCCGATTCTTCCTGTATTAGGAAGGCCCGAGCGAGCGGCACGTGGTGCTTTGTTGCCGTCTGAGGCTAAACCATGACAATGGGGCAGGTGCCTGCCTCTCTGCCTGTGCTGCAGGGGCGTGCTCACTGAAGATGGGAGAAGCAGGTGGATCTTGCTGTGCCGCTTGTTCTTGGTGTCCTGGCCCCGCATGCCTGCCCAGGGAAGCTGGTGCAGGGGCCCTGCTGGCAGCACCAGTGGCCCCCTGTGTCCCCCTCAGTTTGGGACAGGCTGCGGGGGCCTTGCTGCTGTTGGCTGCCAACACCTTGTCTATTATTTCAGTCATGGTCACAGCCTTGCAATGTGCACGGTCCCGCGGTGCTGCTGGCTGCTGGCTGGGTCCAACCACACCACCCAAGTAGCAGAATGCAAAGGCAGGGTCTATGAAAATGAAAACCCGCCCACTGTAGGAGAAGATCAGGTTCGGGACCATCTGAGGAACCTGAAGGTGCGTAAGTCCATGGGACCAGATGAAATCCATCCACGGGTCCTGAGGGAGCTGGCAGATGAAGTGGCCAAGCCGCTTTCCATTCTATTTGAAAAGTCGTGGCAGTCTGGTGAAGTTCCCGCTGATTGGAAAAGGGGACAGGTAACCTCCGTTTTCAAAAAGGCAAAAAAGGATGAGCCAGCGAACGACAGACCGGTCAGTCTCACCTCTGTGCCCGGCAAGGTCATGGAGCAGATGCTCCTGGAATCTCTGCTAAGGCACATGGAAAATAAGAAGGTGACTGGTGATAGCCAACATGGCTTCATCGAAGGCAGATCGTGCCTGACAGATTTAGTGGCCTTTTATGATGTTGCCACAGCATTGGCGGATACATCATCTACCAGCTCCTGCTGCTGCAGCCTTGCTTTTTGCCAGTTTTCCCTGGCTCAGAAGGACAGTGTTGGGGACGGCTAGCAGAAAAGTACAAGTATGCAAGAAATTCGAGGGCATGCTGACCTTGCAGACCTGAGACAAATAAATCTGAGGAGCCAGGGAACAACTGGCCTTGCAGGTCTGAGATAAATAACCTTGAAGAAGTAGGGAGTAGGCAACAAGTTATCACTGTAGCTTTTAGCACATTCCAAAATTGTAGCTTCTAGCATGTAGCGAAACCGCAAGTAGGAGGGATTATTGTAATGAAACATTTAGAGCTAAACCAATTAGAAATGATAGAATTTGTGTAATTTATGTAACTGTTAAGTAGCTGTATAAAAAGCTTTCCGACGCGTCTAATAAACCGACATCTTGCTTGCATCAAGCAGCGTCCTGTCTCTCAATCGCGGCAAATTGGTGACCCCGACGTGATGGGGTGGTGAACCGCCTAGCTGAGCGGCTTGCTGCGAGTCCCACGGATCTTTGAATGAGCTGCTGAAAGGAAGCAGGAACTGGCCAGGAATCCCTCTGGATTTAAGAGGTGAGCTGTGGGAAACATGGGGAATCAGATGTCCCCCGCAGAGAGAGACGTATATGAAGTTATGAAAACACTCCTCCAGAAACATAAAAAAGATATTTCCGGGCAGGACTTAAAGATCATGCTTAAGTGGGTACAAATGAAGATCCCCACTGTTACGGCCTCCAGTATTTTTACCTGGGAACTTTGGGACGATGTGGGGGTAAAATTGTGGGACTTAGCGACGTCAGGGAATGCCGAGGCTCAGTGTTTGCTTCCGTGGTGGAGAAATATCTTTGAGGCTATTAAGGCACAGGAAAGGGGCCATAAAGACTCTCCAGATACTAAGGGGGAACCTTCATCAGCTCAGCCTTTGCTTCCCCCTCCGCTACCTCCGCGACGCGCTAAGTCGCCCGGACCCTTAAAGGTCTGTGCCGCAGGCTACCCTCCTGAGGAAGATCCGCTTGACCCGGGGCCCGTTGATCGCGATAAAGAGCCTGACTTGTACCCCCCTGACCCTCATGATACGTGGGCGAATATTAGACGTCAAGCTTTAAAAGAAGGTGACTTGGAAATAGCGCGAACGATAGTCGCCCCTGTTATTTATCAAGGCCAGGGAGTGCAGTGGGAGGCTTTGTCCTTCCTGGTGATTAAAGAGCTGCGCCGTACCGTCACAGAACACAGGCTCTCTTCCCCATATTTTGCGAACCTGCTGTCTTCTGTCTTTGATACGTACGTTATGACTCCCCATGATTTAAAATCGCTAGCGCAATTGTTATTAACCCCTTCCCAGTATTCCCTGTGGGAGTCGCGTTGGAGGGGGGGCCTTCAAATTCTCCTCACCAGCTACGTGGGTCATAATAATGCTGCTCTTGCCGCACTGACCATGGAGCACCTTATGGGTGCGGGTCAGCACTCTAATCCAGCGGCACAGGCTCGAGATTGCCCACGAGAGGCCCTGGAAGCGATCCGCGAAGAAGCAAAAAAGGCTTTACTTAAAATACCCGATTCCAGTAAACCTCAAAAGGCATTCACCTCTATTATGCAGGAACCTTGGGAGCCGTACATGCAATTCATTGATAGACTTAAGCAAGCTTTAGAACGCCAAATAGATAATACCGAAGCTCGAGAAATTTTGCTATTAAAATTAGCAGTTGAAAATGCTAACGCTAACTGTAAAAAATTACTTAAATCTCTCCCTAACCCAGCTCCGACTTTGGTTGAAATGGTAGAGGCTTGTAATCGTATCGGTACTGTGGACCATAAATTTGAAGCGATGGCAGCTGCTTTCGCAGCTATGAGAGGCATGTCTGGGGGAGGAAATTGTTACGGTTGTGGTAAACCAGGCCACATCAAACGAAATTGTCTCGCTTCTAATGGGGGGGCTAAAGCCCAAGCCCCTGGGATCTGCCCCCGATGCAGGAAAGGGCGTCATTATGCTAATCAATGTCGTTCTAAGTATAATTTTCAAGGGCAGCCGATACAGGGAAACCGCTTGCGGAGCGCGGGGCAGCGACGCGCACAGACACAAGTTGCTGAACTTGGAGTTGTCACTGAGGCCGAGACGGATTAAGCCTCGTATAACAACATCTTCGGTTAGGAAAGAAAGACGGGTCCTTGTAGTAGGGGACTCGATTCTGAAGGGAGTAGAAGGTCCCATATGTAGACCAGACCCAATCTGTAGGGAGGTCTGCTGTCTCCCTGGGGCCAAAGTTAAGGATGTCCGGAAGAAACTCCCTACCCTAGTTAAGCCTGCTGACTACTACCCTTTATTGATTTTTCACTTAGGCAATGATGAAATTTCAGGAAGAAGCCTGAGGGCAATGAAGAAAGACTTCAGGGCCCTGGGACGGATGGTTAGGGGATCAGGAGCACAAATAGTGTTTGCTTCTATCCCAACAGTTGCAAGGATAGATGAGAAGATTAATAGGAAATGCCAGCTGTTCAATGCCTGGCTCAGAGACTGGTGTCATCGGCAGGACTTGGGGTTCTTTGCTTATGGGCTGCTATTCAGGACGCAAGGCCTGCTGGCAACAGACGGCAAAAGCCTGTCTCAGAGGGGGAAAAGGGTTTTAGGGCAAGAGTCGGCGGGGCTCATTGACAGGGCTTTAAACTAGATTTGAAGGGGGATGGGGATAGATCCATGCTTGCTAGCAAAAAGCCTGAAGGTGGCATGCTGGCACTAGACTTGGAAAAGATAGGGGGCATAACCAGGCTCCTTAGGAATAAGTCTGGGGGTGGCAGAATTTCGGCTCCCGCCAGTAAAAAGGAGAAAGGACCTGTAGCCCAGCTGAAGTGCTTATACACTAATGCACGTAGCATGGGTAACAAACAGGAGGAGCTGGAAGCCATTGTGCAGCAGGATAATTATGATGTAGTCGCCATCACAGAAACGTGGTGGGATGACTCACATAGCTATAGTGCTGCCATGGATGCCTATAGGCTCTTCAGGAAGGATAGGCAAGCAAGGAGAGGCGGGGGTGTGGCCCTGTATGTTAAGGAGTGTTATGAATGCTTTGAACTAAATGATGGTGATAATGAGACTGAATGTTTATGGGTAAGAATCAGGGGCAGGGCTAACAAGGCAGATATCGTAGTAGGAGTCTGTTATAGACCGCCCAATCAGGATGAGGAGGCAGATGAAATATTCTATAAACGGCTGGGAGAAGTCTCAAGATCGCGAGCTCTTGTCCTCGTGGGGGACTTCAATTTGCCGGACATCTGCTGGGAATACAATACAGCAGGGAGGGAACAGTCTAGAAGGTTCCTGGAATGTGCTGGGGATAACTTCCTGACACAGCTAGTGAGAGAGCCAACTAGGGAAGGTGCCCTGCTGGATCTGTTGTTTGTAAACAGGGAAGGTCTTGTGGGGGATGTGAAGGTTGGAGGCTGTCTTGGGAACAGTGACCATGAAATGATAGAGTTTTCGATTCTGCGAGAAGCAAGGAGAGGGGTCAGCAGAACTGCTACCTTGGACTTCCGGAGGGCGGACTTTGGGCTTTTCAGGAGCCTGGTTGACAAAGTCCCCTGGGAGGCAGTCCTGCAGGGCAAAGGAGCCCAGGAAGCCTGGATGATTTTCAAGAAGGAAGTCTTAAAGGCGCAGGAGCAGGCTGTCCCCATGTGCCAGAAGACAAGCCGTCGGGGAAAAAGGCCGGCCTGGCTAAACAGGGAGCTAGTGTTGCAACTTAGGGAAAAAAAGAGGATCTATGGCCTCTGGAAGGAAGGGCAGGCCACTCAAGACGACTACAAAGAGGTAGTTAAGCTATGTAGGGAAAAAATCAGGAGGGCCAAAGCCCAGCTGGAACTAAACCTGGCTTCTGTTGTCAAGGACAACAAAAAAAGCTTCTATAAATATATTAGCAATAGGAAGAGGACTAAGGATTATCTCTGTCCTCTAGTAGATGGGGCTGGCAACATAGTGACCAAGGATGAGGAAAAGGCTGAGGTACTTAATGAAGTCTTTGCCTCAGTCTTCAGCAGTAGGACCAGTTGTTCCCTGAGTACCCAGACCCCTGAGCTAGAAGACAGGGATGGGGAGCAGAATGAAGCCCCTCTAATCCAAAGGGAAATGGTGAGGGACCTGCTTCAGCACCTGGAGGTGCGCAAATCTATGGGGCCGGATGGGATCCACCCAAGGGTATTGAAAGAGCTGGCGGAGGTGCTCGCCAGGCCACTTGGTATCATTTATGAGCAGTCCTGGACAACCGGGGGGGTCCCAGCTGACTGGAGGTTAGCAAATGTGACACCCATCCACAAGAAGGGCCGGAAGGAGGATCCGGGGAACTACAGGCCAGTCAGTCTGACCTCGGTGCCTGGGAAGGTCATGGAACAGATCCTCCTCAGTACCATTACACGGCACATGCAGGAGAACAGGGTGATCAGGCCCAGTCAGCATGGGTTTGTGAAGGGCAGGTCATGCCTATCAAACCTAATATCCTTCTATGATAAGGTGACCCACTTAGTGGATGAGGGAAAAGCTGTGGATGTTATCTACTTGGATTTTTGCAAAGCTTTTGACACTGTTTCCCACAGCATTCTCCTGGAGAAACTGGCTGCTCATGGCCTGGACAGGTGTACTCTTCGCTGGGTAAAAAACTGGCTGGATGGCCGTGCCCAGAGAGTGGTGGTAAATGGAGTTCAATCCAGTTGGTGTCCAGTCACAAGTGGTGTCCCACAGGGTTCGGTGCTGGGGCCGGTTCTCTTTAATATCTTTATCAATGATCTGGATGAAGGGATCGAATGCACCCTCAGTAAGTTCGCAGATGACACTAAGCTGGGCGGGCGTGTTGATCTGCTTGAGGGTAGGTTGGCTCTGCAGAGGGATCTGGACAGGCTGGACCGATGGGCTGAGACCAATGGTATGAGGTTCAACAAGGCCAAATGCCGGGTCCTGCACTTGGGACACAACAACCCCATGCAGCGCTACAGGATTGGGGCAGAGTGGCTTGAAAGCAGCTCGACAGAAAAGGACTTGGTTGACTGCCGGCTGAATATGAGCCAGCAGTGTGCCCAGGTGGCCAAGAAGGCCAACAGCATCCTAGCCTGTATCAGGAATAGTGTGGTGAGCCGGACTAGGGAAGTGATCATCCCCCTGTACTCGGCACTGGTGAGGCCCCACCTCGAGTACTGCGTTCAGTTTTGGGCCCCTCGCTACAAGAGGGACATTGAGGTGTTGGAGCGTGTCCAGAGAAGGGCTACAAAGCTGGTGAGGGGTCTGGAGGACAAACCTTATGAAGAACGACTGAGGGAGCTGGGGTTGTTTAGCCTGGAGAAGAGGAGGCTGAGGGGAGACCTTATCACCCTCTACAACTACCTGAAAGGAGGTGGTGACTCTTCTCCCTGGTGACAAGTGATAGGACAAGGGGAAACGGGTTCAAGTTATGTCAGGGGAGGTTTAGATTAGATATTAGGAGACATTTTTTCACTGAAAGGGTTATTAAACATTGGAATAGGCTGCCCAGGGAGGTGGTGGATTCACCATCCCTGGAGGTGTTTAAAAAAAGGGTAGATGGGGCACTTAGGGACATGGTTTAGAAGTGGCTCTTGTCAGGGTAGGCTAAAGGTTGGACTCGATGATCTTAAAGGTCCCTTCCCAACCTCAACAATTCTATGATTCTATGATTCTAAGTATCGTCGCCGGTGGATCGAGCCATGCAGATGGGTGTGACCTCGCCACAAGTCTTCGCCCAGCAACAGCTGGTAGCACCGGATTGGACCTGGCAACCTCACATGCAGTAACGTTGCTTGATTCCTCTGTTCATTTATTAGCAACTAATGTTTCAGGTCCTTTATCCCCGAAAACACAAGGGCTACTATTAGGGAGATCATCAGTTACCTTAGCCGGACTTTTTGTATTGCCTGGAGTAATTGATGCGGATACCGTTGGGGAAATTAAAATCATGGCCTGGACCCCATTTCCCCCTTGCACAGTACCCAAAGGAAGCCGCATTGCACAATTACTACTGATCCCGCAGAACGCAAGCTCTCTTTCGCCTCACCCACCTCCGCAGCAAAGACAAGGAGGTTTTGGATCTACTGGGGATCCACAGATTCTCTGGGTACAGTCCATTTCCCAGAAGCGACCACTTTGTCAATGTACTCTTATTCATGGCACTCAGCACGTAATCCTAAATGGGATTACTGACACAGGGGCCGATGTTACCGTAATTTCACAGGCGAAGTGGCCTCCACAATGGCCTTTGGCAGCTGTGCCTCAGGCGCTAGCCGGAATCGGAGGAGTTGGTAGAAGCCACCAGTCCTCGGAATTGATCCAAATCAAAGGCCCAGAAGGACGAGTGGCTTCCGTCAAGCCTTTTGTGCTGCCTGTTCCTATGGTCTCATGGGGACGTGATGTGCTATCACGATGGGGAACTTCCATTCAGTCGCATTTTTAGGGGGGGCCATTGAGGTGCGCGACACCCTAAAACTGACTTGGAAAACTCAGACGCCCATTTGGGTAGATCAATGGCCCCTACCACTCGAAAAGCTTCGCGCTCTCCAAGAACTGGTTACGGAACAATTAGCAAAAGGACATATAGTACCTACTACTAGTCCTCGTAATTCACCTGTCTCTGTTATTAAGAAGCAATCTGGCAAGTGGCGCCTGCTCCATGATCTCAGAAAAATCAATGATGCTATGGTAGATATGGGAGCTCTGCAGCCAGGGCTCCCTTCTCCAACTGTGATCCCCCGCAATTGGCATCTCACCATTATTGACCTTAAGGATTGCTTTTTTAATATTCCACTACACCCTGATGACGCTGCCAAATTTGCTTTTTCAGTCCCAAGTGTCAATATGCAAGCCCCTGTGCAACGATATCAGTGGGTTGTACTGCCACAGGGAATGAAAAATAGCCCGACAATTTGTCAATGGTATGTTGCTAAGGTACTTAGCCCTGTCAGGGTTGCGTTGCCTCAAGTTCTGTTATATCATTATATGGATGATATCTTGATGGCTGCGCCTCACCTTGAGCTCATGGAAAAGGCCGTAGCCCTTGTCACGGCCGCTGTCAATTCGGCAGGCCTCTGTATTGCGCCTGAAAAAGTCCAGAAAATGCCCCCTTGGACCTACTTGGGTTGGCGCATCAGGACCCAGACGATAGTTCCCCAACCTGTGCATATACAGGCGGACATTAAAAATTTGCACGATGTTCAAAAATTATTAGGGACCATTACCTGGGTACGACCCTTGTTAGGAATCTCCAATTCAGACTTAAGCCCTTTGTTTGAACTCCTCAAGGGAGATTCCGATTTACGCACCCCTCGTCGACTTGGTCCTGAAGCCGCTGCCTCATTACAAAAAGTAGCGGAAGCCATCGCCCTACGGCAAGCACACCGCTGTGCGCCTGAATTGCCCTTCAATTTAATTATTTTGAACCCTGCACGTCAGCCATATGCTTTGATTTTTCAATGGGACCCTAACAATCCTGATCCCTTATTAATCATTGAGTGGGTCTTTTTACCCAACCAGCCCACTAAAACAATTTGGGCACAACATGAAATGTTTGCTTCCTTGATAATTAAAGCACGGCAGCGCTTGCTTGCCCTGTCAGGGATGGACTTTGCTTCTATCTGTTTACCTGTAACTAATATGTACCTACAATGGTTATTCCAACAGTCTGATGCTTTCGTGTTTGCCTTAACAGATTATACGGGTCAACTAACCTCACATCCTCCGTCCCACAAGCTTCTACATGCTCATTTTAACTTAATATCCATACCAAAGAGATGTCACCAGCCCCTCCAAGGCCTTACTGTGTTCACCGATGGGTCTGGAAAAACACACAAGTCAGTGATTGTCTGGTGGGATGACCGCTCTCAACAATGGGAGTCGGACGTTGAGACAGTCTCCAGGTCCCCTCAAATCGTAGAGCTGCCGCTGTTGTTCGAGCATTTCGTAAGTGGTCTACACCACTGAATCTTATTACTGATTCTGCTTATGTTGCAGGCGTCGTCGAACGGGCAGAGGCCTCGGTGCTGCGTCATACTTCGCATGCTGATTTGTTTGCTTTGTTGCAGGAACTTGTTTTCCTTTTAATCTCTCGAACACATCCCTATTTTGTTTTACATGTTAGATCGCACACCTCTTTACCTGGGTTTATTGCAGAAGGCAATCGACGGGCCGATACGCTCACTCTGCCGGTACAAGTTTTACCTGACCGTATTGCACAAGCTAAGCTTAGTCATTCCTTTTTCCTTCAGAATGCAGGGGGCCTCAAACGTCAGTTTGGCCTCACTTCTCAGCAAGCGGCGAACATTATCGCTGTCTGCCCTGATTGTCAAAAACATTCTTTTCCTACGGCACCAGGTGGGGTTAATCCCAGAGGCTTACAAAGCCTGCAATTATGGCAGAACGGATGTCACACACTATCCAGAATTTGGGAGATTAAAATACGTCCATTCCTCTATTGACACCTTTTCAGGCGCTCTATTTGCCTCCTGCCATGTGGGGGAGGCGGTGAAAGATGTTCGCAGGCATCTGCTGCGTGCTTTTGCTACCTTAGGCATCCCTGCACAAATCAAAACAGACAATGGCCCTGCTTATATCTCGGCTGCACTTAAAACCTTTTTTATCTCTTGGGGGATCACTCACATCACTGGGATCCCGCATTCCCCTACGGGCCAGTCCCTGATTGAACGCTCTCATCAGTCTTTAAAGCGCTTGTTACAACAACAGAAAGGGGGAGTAGGGACAGCCACCCCTGAAGAACGTCTACAGAAAGCCCTGTATGTTTTTAACTTTTTAAATTGTTCTTTAATAGATAACAACCCTCCGATCGTTCGCCACTTTAACACAAACACTTCTTTCGAAGCCAGCGTAAAAGCTCCAGTCCTGATCCGCGACCCTGAGACAGGTAAGGTCTTGGGGCCATACCCCCTTGTCACATGGGGCAGAGGCTATGCTTGTGTTTCCACAGAACGAGGCCCCAGGTGGATCCCAGCAAAGAGCGTGCGACCTTTCCGTGAACCCCTACCACAATCGGACGGCCACAACACCAATCCACAGCTAGATCATTCCCCTGAACAGCATACCGAAGAACATTCGGAGGACTGATGCAGTGCTCTTATGGACAATAGAGCAGAGACTCCAGTAGAACATATTCATTGCGTCGCCTGTGGTCATGGTCGGGGGCCCGAAAAGAGGGGCGCTTAGTAAAGGATTCTCCACCGACCGTCATCTCACCTATTGGTAATGCTACCCTCTGGCAACAACAATGGTGTTTGAGCATTGCTCGAGACGCCACTCACTCAGCCCCCGGTACCATGCTCCCTAGGCGGCTCCCCTTGGGGTTCTTTTTTATTTGTGGAAATAGAGCTTGGTCTGGGAACCCTTCTAACCCTAGAGGAGGCCCGTGTACTATTGGACAGCTTAGTCTTGGCACTGCTCACTATCATCCAAGCCCAAAACAGCGGTTACGTTTTACTCGTGACACAACACAAGCATTAGAAAATACCTGTGACGATAATGTTAAGCTATGGAATCGCTGGGAGGTTTTTTTCACCTCGCTATTTACCCCTGGGGTGGCAGCAGCGAGAGCCCACAGAAACGTAGATGCAATTGCCTGTTGGGTTGTTAAGCAAGCAAATGCTACCAGCCGCATACTATCTGAGATGGCTGAAGACTTGTCTATGGTACAACATGCAGTCCTGCAAAACAGAGCCACTATTGACTTCTTGCTACTAGCCCACGGACATGGCTGTGAGGATTTTGACGGAATGTGCTGCATGGACTTAGAGGACCACTCTTCTTCGATACATAAGCAAATTACACAACTCCTCGCGCATTCACAAAAGGTACAATCTGATACGGACTTCTTCGGATTGGGTACTTTGGGTGATTGGTTTGGGCTAAAGGGCTGGCTTAGGAGCCTGGTACAATCTGCTGTACTCATATTATTTATTATATTGGTAGGCCTTTTGATTCTAAGCTGCGCTCTTTCCTGTGTTAGGTTTATGGTGACTAAAGTTGTTCGACATACATGGTTTATTCAAAACGGCGATATTCCGAAGATTTACGGTAGTGTTAGTTCTGTCCAGCTCACTGAGTATGATGACGTTTAAACCCGCGCCTCAGTTCTGCCTTTAAAGAAAGAAAAAAGGGGGAGATGTTGGGGGCGGCTAGCAGAAAAGTACAAGTATGCAAGAAATTCGAGGGCATGCTGACCTTACAGACCTGAGACAAATAAATCTGAGGAGCCAGGGAACAACTGGCCTTGCAGGTCTGAGATAAATAACCTTGAAGAAGTAGGGAGTAGGCAACAAGTTATCACTGTAGCTTTTAGCACATTCCAAAATTGTAGCTTCTAGCATGTAGCGAAACCGCAAGTAGGAGGGATTATTGTAATGAAACATTTAGAGCTAAACCAATTAGAAATGATAGAATTTGTGTAATTTATGTAACTGTTAAGTAGCTGTATAAAAAGCTTTCCGATGCGTCTAATAAACCGACATCTTGCTTGCATCAAGCAGCGTCCCGTCTCTCAATCACGGCAGGACAGAATTTATGAGAGCCTCTCTGACCATGCTCAGGACTGTGTCTTGACGATCTTCATCCTTGTAGTCTGGGGGGGTGGTGTATGGGGCAGGTGCCTGCACCTCTGCCTCTGCTGCAGCCAAGGCAGACTCCGTGCCCTGCGGCGCTGCAGGTGGTGATGCTGCTGTTGCCGCATCCATAGTTTGTGCCTGCAAGTGCTGCCTCACAAGCACAGAATTGATGAGAGCCTCTCTCACCATGCTCAGGGCTGTGTCCTGCAGAGCCTCGTCCTCGTAGGCTGGGGGGGTGTATGGGGCAGGTGCCCATACACCAACCGAGGCGTTGACCCAGATAGTGTGGATGCTGATGTCTTCCCCCTGGGACAGCTCCTTGTCACTGCTGTCTTTGCACTTCTCCTGCTCCTCGGCCAAGGCCCCTGGCTTTTCCTCCAGGTTGTCCTGCTGCCACTGCAGGGTGGCACTGCTGAGTTGGGCCAGGCTGCGCCTGGTGCGGGCCAGGCAGCTCCTCTCCAGCTCCTCCAGGGACTCTGTCTTGATGGGTAGGATGGCCGGATCCTCTGCGAAAGCCTTGCCTCCATTGGCCGCTAACACCTTCTCTGTTGGTGTCACGGCCTCAGCCCTTCCCCGTGGTGCTGCTGGCTGCTGGCTGGGTCCATGGTTTACAGGGAAAACTTTGCACAGGACCTTGTTTGTGATGTCCCGGGCGGCGTCCTTCCCTGCTGCGCTGTAGGCTGGAGGGAGCTGCTGGGCAGGCCTGAAGCTCCTCACCCTCGCAGGTCTGCCCCGCTCACTGTTGATGCCCCGAGCAGGTGGGACTGGCTGTAGGCAGCCTCTGGCTGCAGTGCTGCTGGCTGTTTGCCAGCCCGCGGCAGGAGAGGTCGAGGGTGCTGGTGGCAGAGGCGGCAGCTTGCAGCAGCTGCTGGCGCGTCTTGATGGCCGAGCGGCGGTTGCGTGCCCGGCTGTCGCTGCCTGCCTGTGCTGAGTGTCTTCCTGCAGCACCACCACCCTGTTGCAGGGCAGTGCCTTGCTGCGCACCACGCTGTCCGGCTGCAAGAGAAGCCGAGGAGAGAGGCTGTGTGACTGTGGCCCTGGTCCCCACGGCTCGGCTGGAAGAGGTCCTGCAGCCGGGCTCCCCCGCCAGTCCCCTGGGCAGCGCTCGTCCCCGCAGGCGGCTGCTGCCAGTCCCAGAGCCAGCTGGGAGAGGACTGGTCCCCTCGCAGACCACGGTGACTCCCGGGAGCGTCCCTGGCATGCCCGGGCGCCCTGCTGGTCATGGCATGGTGGGCCCAGCTTGTGACGGGGGCCGAGCCCGCCTGTCCCCTCCTGCATGTCCCGCCTGCCCATCGGCAGCTCCCGGGGTTGGGAAGATGTTTGGCCCCGTCTCCCGCGGGCTCCCTACCTGTGCGCGGCGGCTCCCAGCGGCCTGCAAAGTCTCTGGGCAGGGGAGCCGTGGCAGCCTGTCCCCATGCAGGGGGGGCTTATCATCTAGCTGGACTTATGCAAAGCGTTTGACACTGTCCCGCACGACATCCTGGTCTCTACATTGGAAAAGCATGGATTTGATGGATGGAGCATTCGGTGGATAAGGAACTGGCTAGATGGGCCCACTCAAAGGCTTGCAGTGAATGGCTCAATATCCACATGGAAACCAGTGAGGAGTGGTGTTCCTCAGGGGTCAGTACGGGGACCAGTGCTGTTTAACATCTTTGTCAGTGCCATGGACAGTGGGACTGAGTGCACCCTCAGCAAGTTTGCTGATGACACCAAGCTGTGTGGCACGGTCGACACACTGGAGGGAAGGGACGCCATCCAGAGGGACCTGGAGAAACTTGAGAGGTGGGCCTCTGTGAACCTCATGAAGTTCAACCAGGCCGAGTGCAAGAGCCTGCGCCTGGGTGATGGCAATCCCAGGCACAAATACAGGTTGGGCGGAGAATGGCTTGAGAGCAGCCCTGAGGAGAAGGACTTGCGGGTGCTGGTGGACGAGAAGCTCAATGTGAGCAGGCAATGCGCGCTCGCAGCCCAGAAAGCCAACCGCGTCCTGGGCTGCATCAAAAGAAGCGTGTCCAGCAGGTCGAGGGAGGTGATTCTGCCCCTCTACTCCATTCCCGTGAGACCCCACCTGGAGTCCTGCGTCCAGCTCTGGAGTCCTCAGCACAAGAAGGACGTGGACTTGTTGGAAGGGGTCCAGCGGAGGGCCACGAAGATGATCCGAGGGCTGGAGCACCTCTGCTATGAGGACAGGCGGAGAGAGTTGGGGATGTTCAGCCTGGAGAAGAGAAGGCTCCGGGGAGACCTTAGAGCAGCCTTCCAGTCCCTAAAGGGGCCCTAGAGGAAGGATGGGGAGGGACTCTTTATCAGGGAGTGTAATGACAGGGCACGGGGTAACGGCTTCAAACTGAAAGAGGGTAGATTTAGATTGGATATCAGGTAGAATTTCTTTCTTGTGTATTAAGGGTGGTGAGGCACTGGAACAGGTTGCCCAGGGAAGCTGTCAATGCCCCATCCCTGGAAGTGTTCAAGGCCAGGCTGGATGAGGCTTTGAGCAGCCTGGTGTAGTGGGAGGTGTCCCTGCCGAGAGCCTGGGTGCTTTGGGCCAGGTTGTGCTGGATGACAACCAGAGCGCTGACCACAGCCTTTGTCACCATGCACAGGGCCACGTCCTGCAGAGCCTGGTAGGCTGTGGTCCTGCAATTGTGTCACAACAACCCCATGCAGCGCTCCAGGCCTGGGGAAGAGTGGCTGGAGAGCTGCCTGGTGGAAAAGGACCTGGGGTTGTTGGTCACTAGCTGTCTTTCTCCTGCGACGGACCAGGTACAGACGAGCACTGGGGTAAAATCATCATCTTTTATTGGCCTCAGAAAACGTCCACAGCCGAGCAGACCATGCTCAGGACTGTGTCTTGACGATCTTGTCCTTGTAGTCTGGGGTGGTGCTGTATGGGGCAGGTGCCTGCCCCTCTGCCTCTGCTGCAGCCAAGGCAGACTTGGTGCCCTGTGGCGCTGCAGGTGGTGATATTATTTCAGTCATGGCCACAGCGTTGCATTTTGCACGGTCCCGCGGTGCTGCTGGCTGATGGCTCGGTGCCCCGCTTCCAAGGGAAACCTTGGCCAGGACCTCACTCGTGAGGCACCGGGCTGTGTCCTTTATAGCTCCTCTGTCTATTATTTCAGTCATGGCGGCAGCCTTGCAATGTGCACGGTCCCGCGGTGCTGCTGGCTGCTGGCTGGGTGCCCCGCTTCCAAGGGAAACCTTGGCCAGGACCTCACTTGTGAGGCACCGGGCTGTGTCCTTTATAGCTCCTCTGTCTATTATTTCAGTCATGGCGGCAGCCTTGCATTGTGCACGGTCCCGCGGTGCTGCTGGCTGCTGGCTGGGTGCCCTGCTTCCAAGGGAAACCTTGGCCAGGACCCCACTCGTGAGGCACCGGGCTGTGTCCTTTATTGCTCCTCTGTCTATTGGTGGCTGGTGGCTCCCAGCGGCCTGCAAAGTCTCTGGGCAGAGGAGCCGTGGCAGCCTGTCCCCATGGAGGGTCAAGGCCTGGCTCTGCCTGTCCTTCGGCGCTACCTCTGGTTGCCTGTGGGCCACCTGTGGGCAGGAGGAGGAGAAGGCCTTGGGTGGAGGTGGCTGCCTTGGCACAGCGGCCCCCACAGAATCACAGAATGATAGGGGTTGGAAGGGACCTCTCGATCAGCTAGTCCAACCCCCTGCCAGAGCAGGGTCACCCA
Organism: Larus michahellis; assembly: GCF_964199755.1. NCBI lineage: Eukaryota > Metazoa > Chordata > Aves > Charadriiformes > Laridae > Larus > Larus michahellis. The sequence continues at coordinate 220,141,687 of NC_133896.1, forward strand.
GAGCAGGTTGCACAGGAACGCGTCCAGGTGGGTTTTGGATGTCTCTAGAGACGGAGACTCCACCAGCTCTCGGGGCAGCCCATTCCAGTGCTCTGTCACCCTCCATGAGGAAGTTCCTCCTCATGTTTAGATGGAACTTCCTCTCTTCAAGTTGCTGCCCGTTTGTGCGCGGTCCTGTCACTGGGCACCACTGAAAAGAGCCTGGCCCCATCCTCCTGACACCTACCCTTTAAGTATTTCTAAGCACTGATAAGGTCCCCCCTCAGTCTTCTTTTTTCCAGACTGAAAAGACCCAAGTCCCTCAGCCTTTCTTCCTAAGAGAGCTGTTCCAGTCCCCTCATCGTCTCGCTAGCCCTTTGCTGTACCCTCTCCAGCAGTTCCCTGTCCTTGAACCGGGGAGCCCAGAACTGGACACAGTACTGCAGATGCGGCCTCAGCAGGGCAGAGTGGAGGGGGAGGAGGACCTCCCTCGACCTGCTTGCCACGCTCTTCTTGGTGCACCCCAGGATGCCATTGACCTTCTTGGCCACAAAGGCACATTGGCCGGCTCACGGTCATCCTGTTGCCCACCAGGACTCCCAGGTCTCTCTTGGCAGAGCTGCTCTCCAGCAGGTCAGCCCCCAACCTGGACGGCTGCATGGGGTTATTCCTCCCCAGGCGCAGCACCCTACCCTTTTCCCCTCATTGAATTTCATAAGGTTTCTCTCTGCCCAACTCTCCAGCCTCTCTAGGTCTCGCTGTGCGGCGGCACAGCCTTCCGGTGTATCAGCCACCCCTCCCAACTTTGTAGTGTCAGCAAACCTGCTGAGGGTGCGAGTCCCTTCATCCAGGTCCTTGATGAATATATTGAACAGGACTGGACCCCGTACTGACCTCTGGGGAACACCACTCGTCACTGACCTCCAACTAGACTCTGTGCCCCTGATCACGGCCCTCTGAGCTCTACCGTTCAACCAGTTTTCAATCCCTCCCACTCTCCATTCCCTTAAGCCACACTTCCTAAGCTTCCCTGTGAGGATGCTGTGGGAGAGCGTATCGAAAGCCTTGCTGAAGCCAAGGTAGACAACATCCACTGCCCTCCCCTCATCTCTCCATCCAGTCATGCTATCCTACAAGTCAGTCATGCCAGCAAGCCCGGCCCTGGCAGCAAGGCAGCTCCGTGCGGCCCCGTCCCACCACCGTCCTCTCCCTCCTGCCCCGTCCCTCACCTGGCGCCTCTTCTGCAGGCTCGGCAGCCCCTTGTCGGGCTGGGAGTGGCTGTTCGCCTCCTCTTCCATTGGCGTCTTCGGCGTCCTCAGCCGTCGATCTGCTATGGTCACCCAGGGGAGATGCTACCTCTTGAGGGAGCTGCTCTCCTGGGAGTGGGTACCCCCGGGCTCTCGCTCCTTAAATGCCCCCACGGTCACCGGCGTCACAATGGCTTCGGTATGATGTGGCGACCGCGTCACAGAGCCCAGTGACGCTCCAGTGCCACCATCAGTTCTGGCTCCGTGCTTGCCATTCTACCTGCTCTGGCTGGCCCCTCTGGGAAGGGGAAGCATCCATGACTTTAGGAATGGGGATGTTTTCAAGAAGCAGCCCTGTGGTTTTTGAAACCTTCTGAGAGCTGGGGGCTGCGCGGTGCTCGGATCTGGGTGGGACCTGAGCAGCTGCTCTGACTGAGACTGCCCTCCCCGCAGGGCCTCTGCTCTCTGGCCATCCCCGTGGGCTCTTTGGTCCAGGGAGGAAAGGGGTGGTGTGGACGAGGGAAAGGCTGTGGACGTTGCCTACCTAGACGTTACCAAAGCCTTTGGCACAGCTTCCCACAGCATTCTCCTGGAGAAACTGGCTGCCCGTGGCTTGGATGGACGTACACTTTGCTGGGTGAAAAACCGCCTGGCTGGCCGGGCGCAAAGAGTGCTGTGGTGAATGGCGTTCAATCCAGTTGGCGGCCGGTCACAGTGGTCTGCAGGGCTCGGTGCTGGGGCCAGTTCTGTTTAATGTCTTTATCAACGATGTGGAGGAGGGGATCGAGGGGATTTAATGGAATCCATAGTGGTGTTGAAATACACAAGTCTCACTGTGAGTGTTCTTGATACGCAAGCAGGCAGGAGGATTTTGGATTTACTCGCTTCCTGGTGCGGAGTAGATGTAACTTAGTGTCTTCTCTGCATAGATTAAAGCCATTTTATTTGCAGCAGCTTTTGGCCTTGGGTTTTTTCCTAGGTGTGAGAACTTGCAGAGACGTCTGACAAAGAACCCTCTCTTCTGGAAAACGTGAGCTTAAATTACGTCATTTGAAGCGCTTTCTAAACAGTGTTTTATCCCGTGTTTCGTCATTTAAGGAATGGAAACACAGTCATCATTACTACTGAAAACTGGCTTCCAGAAGAACCAGGAAGATGTGGAATGATTTGTTAAAAAAAAAAAAAAAAAAAATTGAGGCCGCGTCCTTGGGTGGAAGAGGTTAGGGACGGCTTATTAAGGTGTTGATCTGTAGGATCCCCCTGAAGAATGCTTAGGCCCTTGGTCCCATTTTTACTTGGCACTTAGTTCTCAGCAGACAGATGACGTCCGAGAAGAGCTTGCCATCACCACTGTGATGGTACCAAACTGAGCAAGAAGACGAAGAACAGGCTGAGCCGCGTCCTCGCTTTTTTGCTTAAAAAGTGAACTCTCGCCTCCTAATTATGGGAGCGTTTGCTGTTGCTGAAGCCTGTTGCAAAGCAGCTCCTAGCATAAGGCAGCTGTGTTGCTGTCTCTTTTGGGTGGAATTCATCAGTTCTGAATTTAGCCATGGGCAGGTTAGGGATTTAATGTAAGCTGATCATCTAGGCTCCATCTACAGTCGAGAGAGATCGATCTTCCATCATAAAGCAAGAAGGAATGGATCACCTCTGGAAATTCCTGTCTTCCTCCAGTGATTAGAGAAGGAGCCCTGAGGGCTGACTTAGTTGGGCCCCCGACTCTTAAGATCAGGCTTGCCATACGGAAAAGCCAGTTGATAGCGCTGTTGGTCTGGTTTTAGTCCCATGAGCTCTCTCTGTCTCTGAACTGGCATAGTGAAGCTCATGCATAGTCTAGTCATGCACTGGAGTCCCTTCTCGGTAAGGACCTGAGCAAATCCCCAAATACCAGGGGAGACCCTGCCTCGAAAAAATAGAAAAAAGGTGTCCAGGGCAGCGGGGAGCTGCGAGGGGAAGCACAGCAAGCGGTGGCCTGACCCAGGTGCTTTGCCCCGCGCAGGTGGCGAGAGCGGAGTTTCTCCTGCTGTGCCCATGATGGTGGCCCGGTGCTGGAGAGCGGCACCTACAACAGGTTGAGGGCAGGTGAGTAGGGCAAGGAGAGCCAGGAGCCACATCCTGCTTAGGCCATCTCCGTGGAGGCACCAGCGTCCTGATGGATGGGTTGGTGATGGGTGCCCATGCTGTGGTGAAGGACGGCTGCATCTTGGGTTGTCTCAGGTGGCAGTGATTTCTCCTCTCTGTGCAGCACCGATGAGGCCATATCTAGGCACTGGGTCCGGTTCCCACTGCCCAGCACCAAGCAGATTGTGACAAACGGGAGTGAGGTCAATGGGGCCGCTGAGCTGGAGGACGAGACGTTTGAAATCTGGATTTGCACAGTGAAAGAGAAGGTCAAGGGGCGTCTTATCGCTGTCTCTGCAACCATCTAATGGGAGAGGGTAGAGAAGACAGAGTCAGATGTCTCTCGGATGTGCAGTAGCAACAGCACAAGCTGTAACCTTGGAAACTTTGGGTGGCCATAAGGAGAGAAAAAGAAATCTTGCCCATGAGGGTGGTCAGATACGGGAAGAGGGGCCCGAGTGGGGAATATCTGCCCTCAGAGATGTTTGAAGCCCTGAGCATCCTGATGTAATTAGCCCTGCTTCAAGCAGAGGTTGGGGCAGAGACCTCCAGACGTCCCCTCCAACACGCATTGCTCTGTGATGCTGTGAAAAGAGAGCCCGGAGGTGCCGAGGCCTCTTGGGTCTGCAAGGCAGGGTGGGATCGGCTGGGGACCCTCCCGTGCACCATGTTTCTGCCCCCATGGAGCTCTGTCATCCAGACAGAATGACGCAACCTGGGCTGCCTGTGTTTTCAGCCCGGTTCTGTTTGCTCATGATGGCTGGCAAAAGAACTGCAGATATTTCGGTAGCTCACTGTGTGTCTTCTTTTCCAGAGCTCAGCGACACGCCTGCCATCATGGCCTGACACGGGCAGGGATGGGATGTGGACCTGCCATCTCAATGGGGACTGGAGAGCAGAACCTCCCCTGCTGCCCCTTCCTGCAAGGCAAACCCCAGCCTGCCGAGGGGGCCAGCTGGGAGGGCTCAGATCCGCCTGGTGAGGAAGAGACGTTTGCCTCCATGACCCCACCGGAGATGAGCACCGAGCTTCCTCTCCTACGGTTTTCCTTGCAATCCCGTGCCTGGCAGGGATCCCTGGGGTGTAGGGCAGCACAGATGGAGTTGCAGCCGTGAAGCAGCTGTGCACCGTGATGAGATGCAGCAACTGCATGGGAGCCACCATTTCCCTCCGAGACCACTGTCACCCCACAGGACAGTCACCCTGGGATCCCTCCTGCCGTGTGTAAGCCCTCTGTTTCCACAGCTGTGTTTTACACATGCTGCAAACACCTGAGCATCCTCCAGTCCTCCTTGTTCTCAGCTGCCCACGTTTCTCCCGTCAGACCAGCCTCTTCTCCACACAGTCCCGCCCTCCTCGCAGGTCTTCTCCATCCCTGAGAGTGCACCAGCCCCACCACAATGGTTGAGTGCTGCTGGCTGGGTCACTAGGGTCCGTACCTTCTTATAACGCAGGCAGAGGCAGCTTAGGTTTTCCTTCTCCCCACTCTTGCCCCGCCATAACATAGGCCCTAACAGGACAGTCTCTTCCCCTTGGCTGTGGGTACGGGCATCTCTTCTCACGTGTGCTGAAGGACTTTCTGGTGCCTTGGCCATGTAGCTACTGGAACTATGAGTAGGAGCACACCACTTTTCTTCAGAAGGATTGAGCTGCATGTGAATTGGTCCCACCAAGTGTCCTGTTTGCTTTTCCCTTGGAAAGGTCTGTATACGTGCTCTGCACCCTGGGATTTATTCTGGTTTTAATTTCTCCCCGTGGCTGCTGGCGTACAGGGAGAAGGGGGTCTGTGCCCTGCTCTGCAAGGGAGATGTGAACATCTCCCCGGTTTAAGCCATAGTCCCAGCTGGACCTGAACCACTGACAGCGAGGGCAGGCCCTTGATTTCGGTGGGCTTTTCTCCATCTTTGGTTGGCTGTATTCGTCGCTGGCTGGTTGTTCCGTCTTCCGCGTGACGGCACGCAGTGTGGACCAGCCGGCTTTGAGCAGAGATGGGACCTGCCAGCACAGAGGAGGCTGGAGCCATGTTGTGTTTAGGGGGTGTGAAATGTGCTTAACTGATTCGTGTCAGTGTGGAACAGTGTTAGGGCCACAGGGTGAAGTGTGACCTTTGATTGTTTTGTCTGTATGGCCGCAGACGAGACGGTGTGTCTATCGTGTCTGTGTTTTGCAGGAGCCACCTGGCGAACATTCTAGAATACCAACTTAAGCCGGTCCTGTTGTTATCTGCATAGTGACCTGTAAGAGGGGGCATACACCCATTTTTGGCAAGGGCCAACCATTTTAGAGGCAGTTATGAATATGTATTAGTATAGGAGATATAAACCAAAAATGGGGGCTGTAAGGCGTGTGTCTTGGTTGGGCAGAGACTCCCGGCACACCCAGCGCTGTTTGCTTGCCTTTATTCCTTTAATAAATTATAAATTCTAATTGGAATCCTGTTTGCAATTAAATCGTTTATCACAATTTGGGGGCTCGTCCGGGATTGTCTTAGTTCCTGAATTCTGACTTGATCTAGGAGGGGTGCCCCACCATTAGGTGGCTCCTGATCAGGTCAGGTCAGGACTAACACCATCCTGAACCTGAGTAAAGGCAAGCAAAGAAAAGATTTTGATTTTTATTTTTATGAGCTCCCGTGCCGGCTGCAGCAGTTTATTTTACCCGTAATTCTGCGCGCGAAGATCCGAACGAAGATGACGGAGTCGTAAGTATTTAAAGTGTATACCGTTCGGTTGGGTGGGATTCGGTTGCCTGTGTGTAAGAGTGTGATTGAGACGGAACCTGGTTCCGAAGTGATTGCGGAGGTCTTCTAACCGCGGTTCCAGTCTCCCGCGAGGGACTTGGCCGGTGAAGGACCGAAGCAATTCCTATAGGATTCGTGGGTGGGTGATTGGTCCTAAACCCCCTGCAAGACACTCTTACTGGTAACCAAGGGCTGTAGGAATTGCCACAGTAAAATTCCTAGATGGGTCAGACAAAATCGAAGACCCAGGACCAGAGGAAAGGGAGCAAATTACCAGATATACCATTGGAAAGTCCATTAGGAATAATGATTAGGAATTGGAATGAAAGGGGCCCCAGAAAAGGAAAAAGTAAATTAAAATTAGTTCACTATTGTATGATTGAATGGCCGAAGAAACTTTTAAAACCACATGTCTTTTGGCCTGTTTTTGGATCCTTTGAAGACTGGATTTGCCAGGCCTTAAATCTATATGTTAATTCAAAGGAACCTTTTAGTCAGGAGGAAAGTGATTACGCAGGATTATGGATCAGGACTTCACGTCCTTTTCCGGCTTCAATACTTACATTAAAAACGGATGAAAAGTCTGAGAAAGAAGAAGGAAACAAAGACGAAAAAGGGAAGGAAAAAGATGATAAAGGGGAACCACTGGATAACTTACCACCTCCATATCCTAACAATCCTCCGCTATATCTTTTGGGGACTTCAACAGAGCCCTTGATAAAATTATTAATAGGTCCCCATAAGGAGGAGGTTTTATTTTTAGTGGATACGGAAGCTGAAAAATCAACCATTCAGAAACTTCCAAAAGGAATAGAGATAGGGAAGAACTATATGTCAGTAGTCGGGGCAAAAGGAGAACCTTTGAAAGTCCCTATCTTGAAAGATGTAGAAGTAGAAACAGAAAAGAAAATTTGTCTTAATGATTTACTTTTGCTCCCTGAAGCGGAATACAATTTACTAGGAAGGGATCTGATTTTGAAGTTAAACTTGAGCATTCAGAGTGAGGGGAACAAACTGCAGATCAAATTATATACTTTAACACAGGAGGATGAAGAAGCTATTAACCCCTCGGTGTGGTATAAAGAAGGGGAAACTGGAAAAATAAAAATGGACCCCATAAGCGTTCAAATAATAGATCCACATCGTTCGATTAGAATCAAGCAATACCCTATACCCATGGAGGGTCGAAAAGGATTAAAACCTGTAGTTGACAGACTTTTGGAAAAAGGAACCTTGGAACCATGTATGTCACCTCATAATACACCCATCCTCCCTGTAAAGAAACCGGACGGGTCATACAGAATGGTACAGGATTTCAGAGCTGTAAATCAGCGAACGATTACTAAATTCCCTGTAGTGGCAAATCCCTATACTTTATTAAGTCATATTTCTCCCAGACATACTTGGTATAGTGTGATAGATTTGCAAGATGCTTTTTGGGCCTGTCCTCTGGACGAGGGATCTAGAGATTATTTTGCTTTCGAGTGGGAGGACCCCGAAACGGGACGGAAACAGCAATTAAGATGGACGGTATTACCACAGGGGTTTACGGAGTCACCAAATTTATTTGGGCAAACTTTAGAGAAAATCTTACAGGATTTTACATTACCCCAGGAGATAAAATTATTGCAATATGTAGATGATTTCTTAGTAGCAGGAGAAACTGAAGAGGGGACCCGAGAAGCTACTATTAAATTGTTAAATTTTCTAGGGGAGAAGGGATTGAAAGTGTCCCGATCAAAACTACAGTTTGTAGAACAGGAAGTAAAATACTTAGGACATTGGCTAAGTAAGGGAAAGAAGAAACTAGCTTCTGGTAGGGTATCTGGGATTCTATCTTTAAGACCCCCACAAACTAAAAAGGAGGTTCGGCAAATATTGGGATTATTAGGATATTGTAGATCATGGCTTGAAAATTATAGTGACAAGGTAAAATTTCTATATGAAAAATTAACTAGTAACCAACTTAAGTGGCTTACAGAAGATGACCAGAAATTCGAGGAAATAAAAAAGGCATTAATACAAGCACCTGTACTGAGCCTCCCAGATTTAGAAAAACCTTTCCATCTTTTTGTGAATACATCAAATCAGACAGCATATGGAGTTCTTACTCGAGACTGGGCAGGAATAAAAAAACCTGTGGGGTACTGTTCTAAATTACTTGATCCAGTAAGTAGAGGATGGCCTGCTTGTCTCCAAGCTTTGGTAGCTACCGCATTATTAATAGAGGAAGTTCGGAAAATTACCTTTAGTGCTCCTTTAAAAGTGTATACCCCACACAATGTCAGGAGTGTTTTACAACAAAAGGCAGAAAAATGCTGAATGGACAGCCGGATCTTGAAATATGAAGCAATATTAATAGACTCCCCCGATTTAGAACTGAGGGTGACTTCTGCTCAGAGTCCAGCACAGTTTTTGTTTGGAGAGCCATCAAAGGAAGTACAACATAATTGTTTAGAGGTAATTGAGACCCAGACTAAGGTGAGGCCAGACTTAAGAGATACTGAGTTAGAAAATGCAGAAGTGTTATTTGTAGATGGCTCCTCCCGTGTGGTGGAAGGGAGGAGAAAATCAGGATATGCCGTAATTAATAAAAATTTAGAACTTACAGAATCAGGACCTCTGAGTCCATCATGGTCAGCTGAAGCTTGCGAGCTGTATGCCCTTTGTAGAGCCCTGGAATTATTACAAGGAAAAAGCGGGACCATATTTACAGATTCTAAATATGCGTATGGAGTAGTCCACACTTTTGGAAAAATTTGGGAGGAAAGAGGTTTAATTAATACCCAAGGAAGGAATCTAATACATCAAGAACTAATAGTGAAAATTTTAAAGGCGTTAAGAAAACCAAAGGACATAGCAGTGGTACATGTGAGAGGACACCAAAAGGGGATTAGATTATCGAACCAGAGGGAATAACCTAGCCGATAGAGAGGCCCAGGAAGCAGCCCTGAGGACTCAGGTCGCTAAAATTAATGTAGTACAAGCACAAGGAGACATTAGTGAAAAAGAACTAGAGGAGAAAGAAAAGAAATTTACCCCTGAGGAACAGGCAAAATTAGAGAAAATAGGAGCTAAGTTAGAACAGGGAAAATGGATGCTGCCCAACGGGCGAGAGATGTTGCCAAAAGCTTATGCCAGGCAAATATTAGAACGATTACACACACAAACACATTGGGGTACAAAGGCGGTAAGTGATCATTTCCTTAAACAATTTGGCTGTATTGAGATTTTTGAAATAGCAAAGCAAATCACGCGAGGATGTTTAACTTGTCAAAAAGTAAACAAGAAAGTGTTTCGACAAGCAGCCACGGGAGGAAGGAAAACAGCTTATAGACCTTTTGAAAGAATACAAGTCGATTTTACTGAATTGCCTAAGGTAGGGAGAACAAAATATTTACTAGTAATAGTAGATCATTTAACACAATGGGTAGAAGCTTACCCTGTAGCACGAGCTACGGCACAGATGGTAGTAAAAATCTTATTAGAACACTTAATACCTAGATATGGGATAATCCAGTATATTGATTCTGATCAGGGCACACATTTTACTTCTAAAATAATAAAATTATTATGTCAGTCATTAGGTATTCAATGGGAATACCACACTCCGTGGCACCCACAAAGCTCAGGGAAAGTAGAAAGAACGAATCAAACAATAAAACAGCAACTGGCTAAATTAATGATTGAGACACAGATGTCCTGGACGAAATGCCTACCATTGGCACTATTAAACATAAGAACTAAGCCACACAGTGAGACTGGATTATCGCCATATGAAATGTTATATGGAATGCCTTACTCCCAAGGGATGCCCCTGGGGAATAATGTAGTTGAAGATTATAGTATCCAAAAATATATAATATCCATTGGAAAAAGGTTAAAAGAACTACGAGAGATTGCGATGGTGGCTCAAACACCACCATTAGGATTTGACACATGTGTCGCGAGTGAAAGGTCCAGTGAAGGAGTGGAGAGTCACATCTGAGCCCGGAGAAGCCAAGCTAACCATCAGACGAACTTAAAGAGACCTTCATCAAGAAGCATAAGCTAAGTTGCTGTGGGAATTTCATTGTAACTACTCCTGTAGAATTAGTGGACAGGGATAGATACCTATTAGGAAAGGTGATTTAGTCCATTGTGTAAACGGTGGTGTTTATTTTTAAGGGCAAAGTGTTCTACATGTTTTAAAATATATCATTTTCCAAAAAAGAAGTCAAGGATCTAGGAAACAGTTTAGAATTTTTGTGCATTCGCTGTGGGGCCACCACTCCCCTATATAACCTACCGTGGGTTAGGCTTTATTGTTGTCAATTTAATCAAAGAGTGTTTCTTGATTGAAGGTTACCCCTTAAAAGATTAAGGAAGAGGGCAAGACCGGAGGGGAACGAGTGGTGCGGCTTGAAAGGTCTGCCAAGGGCTGCAACCCCTTCGGGCTGTGACCGCCGATCACTATGGCCCTGACCGGACCTCTTCTGGTCCTATTTCGGGTAAGCTCCTTGACTCTGGTTATGGCAAACTGCAGCCAGTGCGTAGTAACTACTCGGAGGGGACGGGTAAGTTCCCAGACTTTGGTTTATAATAGCGAAATAAAAGAATAAGGGAATCGGTACAGCACAGACTACTATTTAACTCATTTTATCATGAAATAGAAACAGGAGAGAAGCCCGGGCAGCGGCAGGGACCCGCAGGGAGCCCGCAGCTCGGCGGCAGCGGCTGAGGCGGCCGGTGCGGAGCCCGCAGCGGCAGCAGCCAGCTCCCATCCCCTCAGAAGGCGGCCCTAGGGAGCGCGGCGCAGCAGTTTGCACAGGAAGGGCTCGGGAGGGAAGCTCAGCCACGGTCTCTATCCGAAAGATGCAGCCTCTTGAGTCGTCTGCACTTGCCAGAGCAGACATGGCCGTACAAACTGAGCTCCCCTGGAAGCACGCAGCCACCCAGGTCGCTGGCTGCAGGGAGTGCCTTCACCTCTTAGGGCTAGTGGATGGTAGAAGAGGTGACAGCTGCGTGAGGTGTGGCCAGGTAGATGATGTCCTCAGCCTGGTAGCAGAGCTAAAAGAGGAAGTAGAACGGCTGCAGAGCATCAGGGAGAGTGAGAAAGAAATTGATTGTTGGACTCAGACTCTGACCTCCCCGAGTAAAAAACCAGAAAAGCCACCAAAAAGACCCCGAGCTGAAGGAGATCTGGTACCTTGCCCCTGCGAGACTGAAGGCAGTGGACAAAAGGAGGCTAGTGAATGGAGGGTAGTCCGTAATAGGGGAGGCAAGCGAACTCCCGCCTTGCCCACATCCCCTCACCAGGTGCCTCTGCACAACAGGTACGAGGCTCTTGGGGAGGTAGGCCAACCCATGGATGGCATGGAAGATGGTTTGGCTACCCCAGAAGAGATGCCGGGAGCAGTAAGGCCTACCCCCGTTTTAAAAACTGCCTCTACAAGGAAGAAGAGGCAGGTTATAGTAGTAGGAGACTCCCTTCTGAGGAGAACAGAAGGCCCAATGTGCTGGGCAGACCCTCTTGACAGGGAGGTATGCTGCCTCCCCGGGGCCCAGGTTAGGGACGTCACTCAGAAACTTCCCTGCCTGCTTTGGCCCTCGGACTACTACCCGCTGTTGCTCCTTCACGTGGGTGGTGACGAGGTGGCAACACATGGCCCAAGAGCAATCCAGAGAGACTTGAGGGCCTTGGGAAAGTTAATGAGGCAGTCTGGGGCGCAGGGTGTCTGTTCTTCTGTTCTCCCAGTTACAGGCAGGGACACTGTAAGGAACAGACATGTGCAATCTGTCAACACGTGGCTCCGTGGCTGGTGTCACCGCCACAGTTTTGGGTTTTTTGACAATGGGATGGCCTACGCGGCACCAGGCTCGTTGAATCGAACGGGGCTCATCTCTCTGAAAGGGGGAAGTGGGTCTTTGCTCGTGAGCTAGCGGGGCTCGTTGACCAGGCTTTAAACTAGGCTTGTTGGGAGAGGGGGATGCCACATGGAGCTCCACCTGGGCATGGATGAAGACCCAGCAGAGAGCTTATGGGTCAAGATTAAAGGGAACGCAGGGGCAGGGGACATTACGGTAGGGGTCTGCTACAGGCCATGTGACCAGGACGACAGAGCGAATGAGGCCCTGCACAGACAGATAGGAGCAGCATCGCGTTCGCAGAGCCTGGTCATCATGGGGGACTTCAACCACCCCGATACCTGTTGGAGGGACAACACAGCAGGGCACAAGAAATCCAGGCAGTTCTTGGAATGTGTCAATGACACATTTTTTCTTCCTCAAATGGTAGAGGAGCCAACAAGGAGAGGAACTATGCTGGACCTTGTCCTTAGCAACAAGGAGGGGCTGGTGGCGAGTGTCAAGCTCAAGGGTAGCCTTGGCTGCAGGGATCGTGAAATGGTAGAATTCAAGATCCCGGGGCAGCGAGGAGAGCACGCAGCAAGCTCGCTACCTGGACTCCAAGAGAGCAGACTTTGGCCTCTTGAGGGACCTGCTTGGCAGGGTAACATGGGAAAAAGTACTGGAGGGCAGAGGGGCCCAAGAGAGCTGGTTACTATTCAAGGATCACCTCCTCCAAGCTCAGCTCAGGAACGGTGCATCCCAAGAATGAGGAAGTCAGGCAAAAATGCCAGGAGGCCTGCGTGGATTAACAAAGAGCTCCTGGACAAGCTCCAAAGCAAAAAGGAGGCCTACAGAGGGTGGAAGCAAGGACGGGTTGACTGGGTGGAATACAGAGAAACTGTCTGAGTGACCAGGAACCAGATTAGGCAAGCTAAAGCCTAGATAGAATTAAATCTGGCTAGGGGCAGCAAGGATAACAAGAAAAGCTTCTCTAAGTACGTCAGGGGTAAAGGCAAGACTAGGGAAGAGGTGGGCCCTCTCAGGAAGGAGGCAGGAGACCTGGTCACCCAGGATATGGAGAAGGCTGAGGTGCTGAATGACATTTTTGCCTCGGTCTTCACCGGCAAGGGCTCCAACCACACCACCCAAGTAGCAGAATGCAAAGGCAGGGTCTATGAAAATGAAAACCCGCCCACTGTAGGAGAAGATCAGGTTCAGGACCATCTGAGGAACCTGAAGGTGCGTAAGTCCATGGGACCAGATGAAATCCATCCACGGGTCCTGAGGGAGCTGGCAGATGAAGTGGCCAAGCCGCTTTCCATTCTATTTGAAAAGTCGTGGCAGTCTGGTGAAGTTCCCGCTGATTGGAAAAGGGGACAGGTAACCTCCGTTTTCAAAAAGGCAAAAAAGGATGAGCCAGCGAACGACAGACCGGTCAGTCTCACCTCTGTGCCTGGCAAGGTCATGGAGCAGATGCTCCTGGAATCTCTGCTAAGGCACATGGAAAATAAGAAGGTGACTGGTGATAGCCAACATGGCTTCATCGAAGGCAGATTGTGCCTGACAGATTTAGTGGCCTTTTATGATGTTGCCACAGCATTGGCGGATACATCATGTACCAGCTCCTGCCAGCCCCTGGCCACCGAGGGCTGTTGGGGTGAGAGGGGCTGTGTTGCCCTCTCCCTGAGGCTCTCCAGCCAAGGCAGACTCGGTGTCCCAAGGTTCTGCGGGTGGTGCTGCTGCCATGGTGTCCACGCGTTGTGCCCGGTCGTGCTGGGTGACAGTCACAGCCTTGCCCACGACCTCCGTCACGGTGTACAGGGCTGTGTGGTGCAGAGCCTCGTCGGAGGCTGTGGGGCCGTGTGGGGCAGGTGCCTGGCTCTCGGTGTCCGGAGCTGCTGCTGGTGGTGTTGCTGCTGTTGCTGCCGCCTTGCTTTGGGCCAGGTTGTGCTGGATGACAACCAGAGCGCTGACCACAGCCTTTGTCACCATGCACAGGGCCATGTCCTGCAGAGCCTGGTAGGCTGTGGGGCTGCGCGGGGCAGGTGCCTGGCTCTCTGCCTGTGCTGCTGCGGCAAAGTGCAGAGCGCCAGCTTCTGCCAGAGGGATTTCAGGCACTGAAGCAGCCGCTTCATCCTCGTGCGCTGCTGGGAAGATAGCGGCTGTGCTGGTCCCACCGTAGTGGTGTTCAGACATGGGAGAAGCCATGTTTTCTCCATGCTCACGTGCCGATGGGATGAGAGGGGCTGAGCTGGCCTCTCCCCGAGGCTATCCAGCCAAGGCAGACTCGCTGTCCTGTGGCGCTGCAGGTGGTGTTGCTGCTGCTGCTGCAGCCTTGCTTTTTGCCAGTTTTCCCTGGCTCAGAAGGAGAGAATTTATGAGAGCCTCTCTGACCATGCTCAGGACTGTGTCTTGACGATCTTCGTCCTTGTAGTCTGGGGGGGTGGTGTATGGGGCAGGTGCCTGCCCCTCTGCCTCTGCTGCAGCCAAGGCAGACTCGGTGCCCTGTGGCGCTGCAGGTGGTGATGCTGCTGTTGCCGAATCCGTACTTTGTGCCTGCAAGCACTGCCTCACAAGCACAGAATTGATGAGAGCCCCTCTCACCATGCTCAGGGCTGTGTCCTGCAGAGCCTTGTCCTCGTAGGCTGGGGGGGTGTATGGGGCAGGTGCCTGGCTCTCTACTTCTGCTGCAGGGGCCTGCTCGCTGGGGATGGGAGGAGCGGTTGCCTTTGCCTCCTCTTGTGCCGTGGGAGCCAGAGGTGTGCGGTGCCCCTCTTGCTCAGGAGTTCCGGCCAGGGCACAAGCTGCCGGCTCAGCATCTGTGGGACCAGGCAGGGCAGGAGACGCGCTCTGCAGGTCACCAGCTATGTCACCTGCCAGCTCTGTGCCCAGGCTGCTGGGCCGGCCGCACTCCTCCTGGGGACCATCGTGGGTGTCCTGGAAGAGCTCCGGGACCGAGGCGTTGACCCAGATAGTGTGGATGCTGATGTCTTCCCCTTGGGACAGCTCCTTGTCACTGCTGTCTTTGCACTTCTCCTGCTCCTCGGCCAAGGCCCCTGGCTTTTCCTCCGGGCTGTCCTGCTGCCGCTGCAGGGTGGCATTGCTGAGTTGGGCCAGGCTGCGCCTGGTGCGGGCCAGGCAACTCCTCTCCAGCTCCTCCAGGGTCTCTGTCTTGATGGGCAGGATGGCCAGATCCTCTGCAAAAGCCTTGCCTCCATTGGCTGCTAACACCTTGTCTGATGTTGGTGTCACGGCTTCAGCCCTTCCCCGTGGTGCTGCTGGCTGCTGGCTGGGTCCATGGCTTGCAGTGAAAACTTTACACAAAACCTTGTTTGTGATGTCCCGGGCGGCGTCCTTCCCTGCTGCGCTGTAGGCTGGAGGGAGCTGCCGGGCAGGCCTGAAGCTCCTCACCCTCGCAGGTCTGCCCCGCTCACCGTTGATGCCCCGAGGAGGTGGGACTGGCCATAGGCAGCCGCTGGCTGCAGTGCTGTTGGCCGTTTGCCAGCCCGTGGCAGGAGAGTTCGAGGGTGCTGGTGGCAGAGGCGGCAGCTTGCAGCAGCTGCTGGCACGTCTTGATGGCCGAGCGGCGGTTGCGTGCCCGGCTGTCGCTGCCTGCCTGTGCTGAGTGTCTTCCTGCAGCACCACCACCCTGTTGCAGGGCAGTGCCTTGCTGCGCACCACGCTGTCTGACTGCAAGAGAAGCCAAGGAGACAGGCTGCGTGACTGTGGCCCTGGTCCCCACGGCTCGGCTGGAAGAGGTCCTGCAGCCGGGCTCCCCCGCCAGTCCCCCGGGCAGCGCTCGTCCCCGCAGGCGGCTGCTGCCAGTCCCAGAGCCAGCTGGGAGAGGACTGGTCCCCTCGCAGACCACGGTGACTCCCGGGAGCGCCCCTGGCATGTCCGGGCGGCCTGCTGGGCATGGCACGGTGGGCCCAGCTTGTGACGGGGGCCGAGCCTGCCTGTCCCCTCCTGCATGTCCCGCCTGCCCATCGGCAGCTCCCGGGGTTGGGAAGACGTTTGGCCCCGTCTCCCGCGGGCTCCCTACCTGTGCGCGGCAGCTCCCGGAGGCCTGCAAAGTCTCTGGGCAGGGGAGCCGTGGCAGCCTGTCCCCATGCAGGGGGGGCTTATCATCTAGCTGGACTTATGCAAAGCGTCTGACACTGTCCCGCACGACATCCTGGTCTCTACATTGGAAAAGCATGGATTTGATGGGTGGAGCATTCGGTGGATAAGGAACTGGCTAGATGGGCCCACTCAAAGGCTTGCAGTGAATGGCTCAATATCCACATGGAAACCAGTGAGGAGTGGTGTTCCTCAGGGGTCAGTACGGGGACCAGTGCTGTTTAAGATCTTTGTCAGTGCCATGGACAGTGGGACTGAGTGCACCCTCAGCAAGTTTGCTGATGACACCAAGCTGTGTGGCACGGTCGACACACTGGAGGGAAGGGACGCCATCCAGAGGGACCTGGAGAGGCTTGAGAGGTGGGCCTCTGTGAACCTCATGAAGTTCAACCAGGCCGAGTGCAAGAGCCTGCGCCTGGGTGATGGCAATCCCAGGCACAAATACAGGTTGGGCGGAGAATAGCTTGAGAACAGCCCTGAGGAGAAGGACTTGCGGGTGCTGGTGGACGAGAAGCTCAACGTGAGCAGGCAATGCGTGCTCGCAGCCCAGAAAGCCAACCGCATCCTGGGCTGCATCAAAAGAAGCGTGGCCAGCAGGTCGAGGGAGGTGATTCTGCCCCTCTACTCCATTCCCGTGAGACCCCACCTGGAGTCCTGCGTCCAGCTCTGGAGTCCTCAGCACAAGAAGGACGTGGACTTGTTGGAAGGGGTCCAGCGGAGGGCCACGAAGATGATCCGAGGGCTGGAGCACCTCTGCTATGAGGACAGGCGGAGAGAGTTGGGGATGTTCAGCCTGGAGAAGAGAAGGCTCCGGGGAGACCTTAGAGCAGCCTTCCAGTCCCTAAAGGGGCCCTAGAGGAAGGATGGGGAGGGACTCTTTATCAGGGAGTGTAATGACAGGGCACGGGGTAACGGCTTCAAACTGAAAGAGGGTAGATTTAGATTGGATATCAGGTAGAATTTCTTTCTTGTGTATTAAGGGTGGTGAGGCACTGGAACAGGTTGCCCAGGGAAGCTGTCAATGCCCCATCCCTGGAAGTGTTCAAGGCCAGGCTGGATGAGGCTTTGAGCAGCCTGGTGTAGTGGGAGGTGTCCCTGCCGAGAGCCTGGGTGCTTTGGGCCAGGTTGTGCTGGATGACAACCAGAGCGCTGACCACAGCCTTTGTCACCATGCACAGGGCCACGTCCTGCAGAGCCTGGTAGGCTGTGGTCCTGCAATTGTGTCACAACAACCCCATGCAGCGCTCCAGGCCTGGGGAAGAGTGGCTGGAGAGCTGCCTGGTGGAAAAGGACCTGGGGTTGTTGGTCACTAGCTGTCTTTCTCCTGCGACGGACCAGGTACAGACGAGCACTGGGGTAAAATCATCATCTTTTATTGGCCTCAGAAAACGTCCACAGCCGAGCAGACCATGCTCAGGACTGTGTCTTGACGATCTTGTCCTTGTAGTCTGGGGTGGTGCTGTATGGGGCAGGTGCCTGCCCCTCTGCCTCTGCTGCAGCCAAGGCAGACTCGGTGCCCTGTGGCGCTGCAGGTGGTGATATTATTTCAGTCATGGCCACAGCGTTGCATTTTGCACGGTCCCGCAGTGTTGCTGGCTGATGGCTCGGTGCCCCGCTTCCAAGGGAAACCTTGGCCAGGACCTCACTCGTGAGGCACCGGGCTGTGTCCTTTATAGCTCCTCTGTCTATTATTTCAGTCATGGCGGCAGCCTTGCATTGTGCACGGTCCTGCGGTGCTGCTGGCTGCTGGCTGGGTGCCCCGCTTCCAAGGGAAACCTTGGCCAGGACCTCACTTGTGAGGCACCGGGCTGTGTCCTTTATTGCTCCTCTGTCTATTATTTCAGTCATGGCGGCAGCCTTGCAATGTGCACGGTCCCGCGGTGCTGCTGGCTGCTGGCTGGGTGCCCCGCTTCCAAGGGAAACCTTGGCCAGGACCTCACTTGTGAGGCACCGGGCTGTGTCCTTTATTGCTCCTCTGTCTATTATTTCAGTCATGGCGGCAGCCTTGCAATGTGCACGGTCCCGCGGTGCTGCTGGCTGCTGGCTGGGTGCCCCGCTTCCAAGGGAAACCTTGGCCAGGACCTCACTTGTGAGGCACCGGGCTGTGTCCTTTATAGCTCCTCTGTCTATTATTTCAGTCATGGCGGCAGCCTTGCATTGTGCACGGTCCCGCGGTGCTGCTGGCTGCTGGCTGGGTGCCCTGCTTCCAAGGGAAACCTTGGCCAGGACCTCACTCGTGAGGCACCGGGCTGTGTCCTTTATTGCTCCTCTGTCTATTGGTGGCTGGTGGCTCCCAGCGGCCTGCAAAGTCTCTGGGCAGAGGAGCCGTGGCAGCCTGTCCCCATGGAGGGTCAAGGCCTGGCTCTGCCTGTCCTTCGGCGCTACCTCTGGTTGCCTGTGGGCCACCTGTGGGCAGGAGGAGGAGAAGGCCTTGGGTGGAGGTGGCTGCCTTGGCACAGCGGCCCCCACAGAATCACAGAATGATAGGGGTTGGAAGGGACCTCTCGATCAGCTAGTCCAACCCCCTGCCAGAGCAGGGTCACCCAGAGCAGGTTGCACAGGAACGCGTCCAGGTGGGTTTTGGATGTCTCTAGAGACGGAGACTCCACCAGCTCTCGGGGCAGCCCATTCCAGTGCTCTGTCACCCTCCATGAGGAAGTTCCTCCTCATGTTTAGATGGAACTTCCTCTCTTCAAGTTGCTGCCCGTTTGTGCGCGGTCCTGTCACTGGGCACCACTGAAAAGAGCCTGGCCCCATCCTCCTGACACCTACCCTTTAAGTATTTCTAAGCACTGATAAGGTCCCCCCTCAGTCTTCTTTTTTCCAGACTGAAAAGACCCAAGTCCCTCAGCCTTTCTTCCTAAGAGAGCTGTTCCAGTCCCCTCATCGTCTCGGTAGCCCTTTGCTGTACCCTCTCCAGCAGTTCCCTGTCCTTGAACCGGGGAGCCCAGAACTGGACACAGTACTGCAGATGTGGCCTCAGCAGGGCAGAGTGGAGGGGGAGGAGGACCTCCCTCGACCTGCTTGCCACGCTCTTCTTGGTGCACCCCAGGATGCCATTGACCTTCTTGGCCACAAAGGCACATTGGCCGGCTCACGGTCATCCTGTTGCCCACCAGGACTCCCAGGTCTCTCTTGGCAGAGCTGCTCTCCAGCAGGTCAGCCCCCAACCTGGACGGCTGCATGGGGTTATTCCTCCCCAGGCGCAGCACCCTACCCTTTTCCCCTCATTGAATTTCATAAGGTTTCTCTCTGCCCAACTCTCCAGCCTCTCTAGGTCTCGCTGTGCGGCGGCACAGCCTTCCGGTGTATCAGCCACCCCTCCCAACTTTGTAGTGTCAGCAAACCTGCTGAGGGTGCGAGTCCCTTCATCCAGGTCCTTGATGAATATATTGAACAGGACTGGACCCCGTACTGACCTCTGGGGAACACCACTCGTCACTGACCTCCAACTAGACTCTGTGCCCCTGATCACGGCCCTCTGAGCTCTACCGTTCAACCAGTTTTCAATCCCTCCCACTCTCCATTCCCTTAAGCCACACTTCCTAAGCTTCCCTGTGAGGATGCTGTGGGAGAGCGTATCGAAAGCCTTGCTGAAGCCAAGGTAGACAACATCCACTGCCCTCCCCTCATCTCTCCATCCAGTCATGCTATCCTACAAGTCAGTCATGCCAGCAAGCCCGGCCCTGGCAGCAAGGCAGCTCCGTGCGGCCCCGTCCCACCACCGTCCTCTCCCTCCTGCCCCGTCCCTCACCTGGCGCCTCTTCTGCAGGCTCGGCAGCCCCTTGTCGGGCTGGGAGTGGCTGTTCGCCTCCTCTTCCATTGGCGTCTTCGGCGTCCTCAGCCGTCGATCTGCTATGGTCACCCAGGGGAGATGCTGCCTCTTGAGGGAGCTGCTCTCCTGGGAGTGGGTACCCCCGGGCTCTCGCTCCTTAAATGCCCCCACGGTCACCGGCGTCACAATGGCTTCGGTATGATGCGGCGACCGCGTCACAGAGCCCAGTGACGCTCCAGTGCCACCATCAGTTCTGGCTCCGTGCTTGCCATTCTACCTGCTCTGGCTGGCCCCTCTGGGAAGGGGAAGCATCCATGACTTTAGGAATGGGGATGTTTTCAAGAAGCAGCCCTGTGGTTTTTGAAACCTTCTGAGAGCTGGGGGCTGCGCGGTGCTCGGATCTGGGTGGGACCTGAGCAGCTGCTCTGACTGAGACTGCCCTCCCCGCAGGGCCTCTGCTCTCTGGCCATCCCCGTGGGCTCTTTGGTCCGGGGAGGAAAGGGGTGGTGTGGACGAGGGAAAGGCTGTGGACGTTGCCTACCTAGACGTTACCAAAGCCTTTGGCACAGCTTCCCACAGCATTCTCCTGGAGAAACTGGCTGTCCGTGGCGTGGATTGACGTACACTTTGCTGGGTGAAAAACCGCCTGGCTGGCCGGGCGCAAAGAGTGCTGTGGTGAATGGCGTTCAATCCAGTTGGCGCCCGGTCACAGTGGTCTGCAGGGCTCGGTGCTGGGGCCAGTTCTGTTTAATGTCTTTATCAACGATGTGGAGGAGGGGATCGAGGGGATTTAATGGAATCCATAGTGGTGTTGAAATACACAAGTCTCACTGTGAGTGTTCTTGATACGCAAGCAGGCAGGAGGATTTTGGATTTACTCGCTTCCTGGTGCGGAGTAGATGTAACTTAGTGTCTTCTCTGCATAGATTAAAGCCATTTTATTTGCAGCAGCTTTTGGCCTTGGGTTTTTTCCTAGGTGTGAGAACTTGCAGAGACGTCTGACAAAGAACCCTCTCTTCTGGAAAACGTGAGCTTAAATTACGTCATTTGAAGCGCTTTCTAAACAGTGTTTTATCCCGTGTTTCGTCATTTAAGGAATGGAAACACAGTCATCATTACTACTGAAAACTGGCTTCCAGAAGAACCAGGAAGATGTGGAATGATTTGTTAAAAAAAAAAAAAAAAAAAATTGAGGCCGCGTCCTTGGGTGGAAGAGGTTAGGGACGGCTTATTAAGGTGTTGATCTGTAGGATCCCCCTGAAGAATGCTTAGGCCCTTGGTCCCATTTTTACTTGGCACTTAGTTCTCAGCAGACAGATGACGTCCGAGAAGAGCTTGCCATCACCACTGTGATGGTACCAAACTGAGCAAGAAGACGAAGAACAGGCTGAGCCGCGTCCTCGCTTTTTTGCTTAAAAAGTGAACTCTCGCCTCCTAATTATGGGAGCGTTTGCTGTTGCTGAAGCCTGTTGCAAAGCAGCTCCTAGCATAAGGCAGCTGTGTTGCTGTCTCTTTTGGGTGGAATTCATCAGTTCTGAATTTAGCCATGGGCAGGTTAGGGATTTAATGTAAGCTGATCATCTAGGCTCCATCTACAGTCGAGAGAGATCGATCTTCCATCATAAAGCAAGAAGGAATGGATCACCTCTGGAAATTCCTGTCTTCCTCCAGTGATTAGCGAAGGAGCCCTGAGGGCTGACTTAGTTGGGCCCCCGACTCTTAAGATCAGGCTTGCCATACAGAAAAGCCAGTCGATAGCGCTGTTGGTCTGGTTTTAGTCCCATGAGCTCTCTCTGTCTCTGAACTGGCATAGTGAAGCTCATGCATAGTCTAGTCATGCACTGGAGTCCCTTCTCGGTAAGGACCTGAGCAAATCCCCAAATACCAGGGGAGACCCTGCCTCGAAAAAATAGAAAAAAGGTGTCCAGGGCAGCGGGGAGCTGCGAGGGGAAGCACAGCAAGCGGTGGCCTGACCCAGGTGCTTTGCCCCGCGCAGGTGGCGAGAGCGGAGTTTCTCCTGCTGTGCCCATGATGGTGGCCCGGTGCTGGAGAGCGGCACCTACAACAGGTTGAGGGCAGGTGAGTAGGGCAAGGAGAGCCAGGAGCCACATCCTGCTTAGGCCATCTCCGTGGAGGCACCAGCGTCCTGATGGATGGGTTGGTGATGGGTGCCCATGCTGTGGTGAAGGACGGCTGCATCTTGGGTTGTCTCAGTCTCAGGTGGCAGTGATTTCTCCTCTCTGTGCAGCACCGGTGAGGCCATATCTAGGCACTGGGTCCGGTTCCCACTGCCCAGCACCAAGCAGATTGTGACAAACGGGAGTGAGGTCAATGGGGCCGCTGAGCTGGAGGACGAGACGTTTGAAATCTGGATTTGCACAGTGAAAGAGAAGGTCAAGGGGCGTCTTATCGCTGTCTCTGCAACCATCTAATGGGAGAGGGTAGAGAAGACAGAGTCAGATGTCTCTCGGATGTGCAGTAGCAACAGCACAAGCTGTAACCTTGGAAACTTTGGGTGGCCATAAGGAGAGAAAAAGAAATCTTGCCCATGAGGGTGGTCAGATACGGGAAGAGGGGCCCGAGTGGGGAATATCTGCCCTCAGAGATGTTTGAAGCCCTGAGCATCCTGATGTAATTAGCCCTGCTTCAAGCAGAGGTTGGGGCAGAGACCTCCAGACGTCCCCTCCAACATGCATTGCTCTGTGATGCTGTGAAAAGAGAGCCCGGAGGTGCCGAGGCCTCTTGGGTCTGCAAGGCAGGGTGGGATCGGCTGGGGACCCTCCCGTGTACCATGTTTCTGCCCCCATGGAGCTCTGTCATCCAGACAGAATGACGCAACCTGGGCTGCCTGTGTTTTCAGCCCGGTTCTGTTTGCTCATGATGGCTGGCAAAAGAACTGCAGATATTTCGGTAGCTCACTGTGTGTCTTCTTTTCCAGAGCTCAGCGACATGCCTGCCATCATGGCCTGACACGGGCAGGGATGGGATGTGGACCTGCCATCTCAATGGGGACTGGAGAGCAGAACCTCCCCTGCTGCCCCTTCCTGCAAGGCAAACCCCAGCCTGCCGAGGGGGCCAGCTGGGAGGGCTCAGATCCGCCTGGTGAGGAAGAGACGTTTGCCTCCATGACCCCGCCGGAGATGAGCACCGAGCTTCCTCTCCTACGGTTTTCCTTGCAATCCCGTGCCTGGCAGGGATCCCTGGGGTGTAGGGCAGCACAGATGGAGTTGCAGCCGTGAAGCAGCTGTGCACCGTGATGAGATGCAGCAACCGCATGGGAGCCACCATTTCCCTCCGAGACCACTGTCACCCCACAGGACAGTCACCCTGGGATCCCTCCTGCCGTGTGTAAGCCCTCTGTTTCCACAGCTGTGTTTTACACATGCTGCAAACACCTGAGCATCCTCCAGTCCTCCTTGTTCTCAGCTGCCCACGTTTCTCCCGTCAGACCAGCCTCTTCTCCACACAGTCCCGCCCTCCTCGCAGGTCTTCTCCATCCCTGAGAGTGCACCAGCCCCACCACAATGGTTGAGTGCTGCTGGCTGGGTCACTAGGGTCTGTACCTTCTTATAACGCAGGCAGAGGCAGCTTAGGTTTTCCTTCTCCCCACTCTTGCCCCGCCATAACATAGGCCCTAACAGGACAGTCTCTTCCCCTTGGCTGTGGGTACGGGCATCTCTTCTCACGTGTGCTGAAGGACTTTCTCGTGCCTTGGCCATGTAGCTACTGGAACTATGAGTAGGAGCACACCACTTTTCTTCAGAAGGATTGAGCTGCATGTGAATTGGTCCCACCAAGTGTCCTGTTTGCTTTTCCCTTGGAAAGGTCTGTATACGTGCTCTGCACCCTGGGATTTATTCTGGTTTTAATTTCTCCCCGTGGCTGCTGGCGTACAGGGAGAAGGGGGTCTGTGCCCTGCTCTGCAAGGGAGATGTGAACATCTCCCCGGTTTAAGCCATAGTCCCAGCTGGACCTGAACCACTGACAGCGAGGGCAGGCCCTTGATTTCGGTGGGCTTTTCTCCATCTTTGGTTGGCTGTATTCGTCGCTGGCTGGTTGTTCCGTCTTCCGCGTGACGGCACGCAGTGTGGACCAGCCGGCTTTGAGCAGAGATGGGACCTGCCAGCACAGAGGAGGCTGGAGCCATGTTGTGTTTAGGGGGTGTGAAATGTGCTTAACTGATTCGTGTCAGTGTGGAACAGTGTTAGGGCCACAGGGTGAAGTGTGACCTTTGATTGTTTTGTCTGTATGGCCGCAGACGAGACGGTGTGTCTATCGTGTCTGTGTTTTGCAGGAGCCAGCTGGCGAACATTCTAGAATACCAACTTAAGCCGGTCCTGTTGTTATCTGCATAGTGACCTGTAAGAGGGGGCATACACCCATTTTTGGCAAGGGCCAACCATTTTAGAGGCAGTTATGAATATGTATTAGTATAGGAGATATAAACCAAAAATGGGGGCTGTAAGGCGTGTGTCTTGGTTGGGCAGAGACTCCCGGCACACCCAGCGCTGTTTGCTTGCCTTTATTCCTTTAATAAATTATAAATTCTAATTGGAATCCTGTTTGCAATTAAATCGTTTATCACAATTTGGGGGCTCGTCCGGGATTGTCTTAGTTCCTGAATTCTGACTTGATCTAGGAGGGGTGCCCCACCATTAGGTGGCTCCTGATCAGGTCAGGTCAGGACTAACACCATCCTGAACCTGAGTAAAGGCAAGCAAAGAAAAGATTTTGATTTTTATTTTTATGAGCTCCCGTGCCGGCTGCAGCAGTTTATTTTACCCGTAATTCTGCGCGCGAAGATCCGAACGAAGATGACGGAGTCGTAAGTATTTAAAGTGTATACCGTTCGGTTGGGTGGGATTCGGTTGCCTGTGTGTAAGAGTGTGATTGAGACGGAACCTGGTTCCGAAGTGATTGCGGAGGTCTTCTAACCGCGGTTCCAGTCTCCCGCGAGGGACTTGGCCGGTGAAGGACCGAAGCAATTCCTATAGGATTCGTGGGTGGGTGATTGGTCCTAAACCCCCTGCAAGACACTCTTACTGGTAACCAAGGGCTGTAGGAATTGCCACAGTAAAATTCCTAGATGGGTCAGACAAAATCGAAGACCCAGGACCAGAGGAAAGGGAGCAAATTACCAGATATACCATTGGAAAGTCCATTAGGAATAATGATTAGGAATTGGAATGAAAGGGGCCCCAGAAAAGGAAAAAGTAAATTAAAATTAGTTCACTATTGTATGATTGAATGGCCGAAGAAACTTTTAAAACCACATGTCTTTTGGCCTGTTTTTGGATCCTTTGAAGACTGGATTTGCCAGGCCTTAAATCTATATGTTAATTCAAAGGAACCTTTTAGTCAGGAGGAAAGTGATTATGCAGGATTATGGATCAGGACTTCACGTCCTTTTCCGGCTTCAATACTTACATTAAAAACGGATGAAAAGTCTGAGAAAGAAGAAGGAAACAAAGACGAAAAAGGGAAGGAAAAAGATGATAAAGGGGAACCACTGGATAACTTACCACCTCCATATCCTAACAATCCTCCGCTATATCTTTTGGGGACTTCAACAGAGCCCTTGATAAAATTATTAATAGGTCCCCATAAGGAGGAGGTTTTATTTTTAGTGGATACGGAAGCTGAAAAATCAACCATTCAGAAACTTCCAAAAGGAATAGAGATAGGGAAGAACTATATGTCAGTAGTCGGGGCAAAAGGAGAACCTTTGAAAGTCCCTATCTTGAAAGATGTAGAAGTAGAAACAGAAACGAAAATTTGTCTTAATGATTTACTTTTGCTCCCTGAAGCGGAATACAATTTACTAGGAAGGGATCTGATTTTGAAGTTAAACTTGAGCATTCAGAGTGAGGGGAACAAACTGCAGATCAAATTATATACTTTAACACAGGAGGATGAAGAAGCTATTAACCCCTCGGTGTGGTATAAAGAAGGGGAAACTGGAAAAATAAAAATGGACCCCATAAGCGTTCAAATAATAGATCCACATCGTTCGATTAGAATCAAGCAATACCCTATACCCATGGAGGGTCGAAAAGGATTAAAACCTGTAGTTGACAGACTTTTGGAAAAAGGAACCTTGGAACCATGTATGTCACCTCATAATACACCCATCCTCCCTGTAAAGAAACCGGACGGGTCATACAGAATGGTACAGGATTTCAGAGCTGTAAATCAGCGAACGATTACTAAATTCCCTGTAGTGGCAAATCCCTATACTTTATTAAGTCATATTTCTCCCAGACATACTTGGTATAGTGTGATAGATTTGCAAGATGCTTTTTGGGCCTGTCCTCTGGACAAGGGATCTAGAGATTATTTTGCTTTCGAGTGGGAGGACCCCGAAACGGGACGGAAACAGCAATTAAGATGGACGGTATTACCACAGGGGTTTACGGAGTCACCAAATTTATTTGGGCAAACTTTAGAGAAAATCTTACAGGATTTTACATTACCCCAGGAGATAAAATTATTGCAATATGTAGATGATTTCTTAGTAGCAGGAGAAACTGAAGAGGGGACCCGAGAAGCTACTATTAAATTGTTAAATTTTCTAGGGGAGAAGGGATTGAAAGTGTCCCGATCAAAACTACAGTTTGTAGAACAGGAAGTAAAATACTTAGGACATTGGCTAAGTAAGGGAAAGAAGAAACTAGCTTCTGGTAGGGTATCTGGGATTCTATCTTTAAGACCCCCACAAACTAAAAAGGAGGTTCGGCAAATATTGGGATTATTAGGATATTGTAGATCATGGCTTGAAAATTATAGTGACAAGGTAAAATTTCTATATGAAAAATTAACTAGTAACCAACTTAAGTGGCTTACAGAAGATGACCAGAAATTCGAGGAAATAAAAAAGGCATTAATACAAGCACCTGTACCGAGCCTCCCAGATTTAGAAAAACCTTTCCATCTTTTTGTGAATACATCAAATCAGACAGCATATGGAGTTCTTACTCGAGACTGGGCAGGAATAAAAAAACCTGTGGGGTACTGTTCTAAATTACTTGATCCAGTAAGTAGAGGATGGCCTGCTTGTCTCCAAGCTTTGGTAGCTACCGCATTATTAATAGAGGAAGTTCGGAAAATTACCTTTAGTGCTCCTTTAAAAGTGTATACCCCACACAATGTCAGGAGTGTTTTACAACAAAAGGCAGAAAAATGCTGAACGGACAGCCGGATCTTGAAATATGAAGCACTATTAATAGACTCCCCCGATTTAGAACTGAGGGTGACTTCTGCTCAGAGTCCAGCACAGTTTTTGTTTGGAGAGCCATCAAAGGAAGTACAACATAATTGTTTAGAGGTAATTGAGACCCAGACTAAGGTGAGGCCAGACTTAAGAGATACTGAGTTAGAAAATGCAGAAGTGTTATTTGTAGATGGCTCCTCCCGTGTGGTGGAAGGGAGGAGAAAATCAGGGTATGCCGTAATTAATAAAAATTTAGAACTTACAGAATCAGGACCTCTGAGTCCATCATGGTCAGCTGAAGCTTGCGAGCTGTATGCCCTTTGTAGAGCCCTGGAATTATTACAAGGAAAAAGCGGGACCATATTTACGGATTCTAAATATGCGTATGGAGTAGTCCACACTTTTGGAAAAATTTGGGAGGAAAGAGGTTTAATTAATACCCAAGGAAGGAATCTAATACATCAAGAACTAATAGTGAAAATTTTAAAGGCGTTAAGAAAACCAAAGGACATAGCAGTGGTACATGTGAGAGGACACCAAAAGGGGATTAGATTATCGAACCAGAGGGAATAACCTAGCCGATAGAGAGGCCCAGGAAGCAGCCCTGAGGACTCAGGTCGCTAAAATTAATGTAGTACAAGCACAAGGAGACATTAGTGAAAAAGAACTAGAGGAGAAAGAAAAGAAATTTACCCCTGAGGAACAGGCAAAATTAGAGAAAATAGGAGCTAAGTTAGAACAGGGAAAATGGATGCTGCCCAACGGGCGAGAGATGTTGCCAAAAGCTTATGCCAGGCAAATATTAGAACGATTACACACACAAACACATTGGGGTACAAAGGCGATAAGTGATCATTTCCTTAAACAATTTGGCTGTATTGAGATTTTTGAAATAGCAAAGCAAATCACGCGAGGATGTTTAACTTGTCAAAAAGTAAACAAGAAAGTGTTTCGACAAGCAGCCACGGGAGGAAGGAAAACAGCTTATAGACCTTTTGAAAGAATACAAGTCGATTTTACTGAATTGCCTAAGGTAGGGAGAACAAAATATTTACTAGTAATAGTAGATCATTTAACACAATGGGTAGAAGCTTACCCTGTAGCACGAGCTACGGCACAGATGGTAGTAAAAATCTTATTAGAACACTTAATACCTAGATATGGGATAATCCAGTATATTGATTCTGATCAGGGCACACATTTTACTTCTAAAATAATAAAATTATTATGTCAGTCATTAGGTATTCAATGGGAATACCACACTCCGTGACACCCACAAAGCTCAGGGAAAGTAGAAAGAACGAATCAAACAATAAAACAGCAACTGGCTAAATTAATGATTGAGACACAGATGTCCTGGACGAAATGCCTACCATTGGCACTATTAAACATAAGAACTAAGCCACACAGTGAGACTGGATTATCGCCATATGAAATGTTATATGGAATGCCTTACTCCCAAGGGATGCCCCTGGGGAATAATGTAGTTGAAGATTATAGTATCCAAAAATATATAATATCCGTTGGAAAAAGGTTAAAAGAACTACGAGAGATTGCGATGGTGGCTCAAACACCACCATTAGGATTTGACACATGTGTCGCGAGTGAAAGGTCCAGTGAAGGAGTGGAGAGTCACATCTGAGCCCGGAGAAGCCAAGCTAACCATCAGACGAACTTAAAGAGACCTTCATCAAGAAGCATAAGCTAAGTTGCTGTGGGAATTTCATTGTAACTACTCCTGTAGAATTAGTGGACAGGGATAAATACCTATTAGGAAAGGTGATTTAGTCCATTGTGTAAACGGTGGTGTTTATTTTTAAGGGCAAAGGGTTCTACATGTTTTAAAATATATCATTTTCCAAAAAAGAAGTCAAGGATCTAGGAAACAGTTTAGAATTTTTGTGCATTCGCTGTGGGGCCACCACTCCCCTATATAACCTACCATGGGTTAGGCTTTATTGTTGTCAATTTAATCAAAGAGTGTTTCTTGATTGAAGGTTACCCCTTAAAAGATTAAGGAAGAGCGCGAGACCGGAGGGGAACGAGTGGTGCGGCTTGAAAGGTCTGCCAAGGGCTGCAACCCCTTCGGGCTGTGACCGCCGATCACTATGGCCCTGACCGGACCTCTTCTGGTCCTGTTTGGGGTAAGCTCCTTGACTCTGGTTATGGCAAACTGCAGCCAGTGCGTAGTAACTACTAGGAGGGGACGGGTAAGTTCCCAGACTTTGGTTTATAATAGCGAAATAAAAGAATAAGGGAATCGGTACAGCACAGACTACTATTTAACTCATTTTATCATGAAATAGAAACAGGAGAGAAGCCCGGGCAGCGGCAGGGACCCGCAGGGAGCCCGCAGCTCGGCGGCAGCGGCTGAGGCGGCCGGTGCGGAGCCCGCAGCGGCAGCAGCCAGCTCCCATCCCCTCAGAAGGCGGCCCTAGGGAGCGCGGCGCAGCAGTTTGCACGGGAAGGGCTCGGGAGGGAAGCTCAGCCACAGTCTCTATCCGAAAGATGCAGCCTCTGGAGTCGTCTGCACTTGCCAGAGCAGACGTGGCCGTACAAACTGAGCTCCCCTGGAACCACGCAGCCACCCAGGTCGCTGGCTGCAGGCAGTGCCTTCACCTCTCAGGGCTAGTGGATGGTAGAAGAGGTGACAGCTGCGTGAGGTGTGGCCAGGTAGATGATGTCCTCAGCCTGGTAGCAGAGCTAAAAGAGGAAGTAGAACGGCTGCGGAGCATCAGGGAGAGTGAGAAAGAAATTGATTGTTGGACTCAGACTCTGACCTCCCCGAGTAAAAAACCAGAAAAGCCACCAAAAAGACCCCGAGCTGAAGGAGATCTGGTACCTTGCCCCTGCCAGACTGAAGGCAGTGGACAAAAGGAGGCTAGTGAATGGAGGGTAGTCCATAATAGGGGAGGCAAGCGAACTCCCGCCTTGCCCACATCCCCTAACCAGGTGCCTCTGCACAACAGGTATGAGGCTCTTGGGGAGGTAGGCCAACCCATGGATGGCATGGAAGATGGTTTGGCTACCCCAGAAGAGATGCCGGGAGCAGTAAGGCCTACCCCCGGTTTAAAACCTGCCTCTACAAGGAAGAAGAGGCAGGTTATAGTAGTAGGAGACTCCCTTCTGAGGAGAACAGAAGGCCCAATGTGCTGGGCAGACCCTCTTGACAGGGAGGTTTGCTGCCTCCCTGGGGCCCAGGTTAGGGACGTCACTCAGAAAGTTCCCTGCCTGCTTTGGCCCTCGGACTACTACCCGCTGTTGCTCCTTCACGTGGGTGGTGACGAGGTGGCAACACATGGCCCAAGAGCAATCCAGAGAGACTTGAGGGCCTTGGGAAAGTTAATGAGGCAGTCTGGGGCGCAGGGTGTCTGTTCTTCTGTTCTCCCAGTTACAGGCAGGGACACTGTAAGGAACAGACATGTGCAATCTGTCAACACGTGGCTCCGTGGCTGGTGTCACCGCCACAGTTTTGGGTTTTTTGACAATGGGATGGCCTACGCGGCACCAGGCTCGTTGAATCGAACGGGGCTCATCTCTCTGAAAGGGGGAAGTGGGTCTTTGCTCGTGAGCTAGCGGGGCTCGTTGACCGGGCTTTAAACTAGGCTTGTTGGGAGAGGGGGATGCCACATGGAGCTCCACCTGGACATGGATGAAGACCCAGCAGAGAGCTTATGGGTCAAGATTAAAAGGAACGCAGGGGCAGGGGACATTACGGTAGGGGTCTGCTACAGGCCATGTGACCAGGACGACAGAGCGAATGAGGCCCTGCATAGACAGATAGGAGCAGCATCGCGTTCGCAGAGCCTGGTCATCATGGGGGACTTCAACCACCCCGATACCTGTTGGAGGGACAACACAGCAGAGCACAAGAAATCCAGGCAGTTCTTGGAATGTGTCAATGACACATTTTTTCTTCCTCAAATGGTAGAGGAGCCAACAAGGAGAGGAACTATGCTGGACCTTGTCCTTAGCAACAAGGAGGGGCTGGTGGCGAGTGTCAAGCTCAAGGGTAGCCTCGGCTGCAGGGATCGTGAAATGGTAGAATTCAAGATCCTCGGGGCAGCGAGGAGAGCACGCAGCAAGCTCGCTACCTGGACTCCAAGAGAGCAGACTTTGGCCTCTTGAGGGACCTGCTTGGCAGGGTAACATGGGAAAAAGTACTGGAGGGCAGAGGGGCCCAAGAGAGCTGGTTACTATTCAAGGATCACCTCCTCCAAGCTCAGCTCAGGAACGGTGCATCCCAAGAATGAGGAAGTCAGGCAAAAATGCCAGGAGGCCTGCGTGGATTAACAAAGAGCTCCTGGACAAGCTCCAAAGCAAAAAGGAGGCCTACAGAGGGTGGAAGCAAGGACGGGTTGACTGGGTGGAATACAGAGAAACTGTCTGAGTGACCAGGAACCAGATTAGGCAAGCTAAAGCCCAGATAGAATTAAATCTGGCTAGGGGCAGCAAGGATAACAAGAAAAGCTTCTCTAAGTACGTCAGGGGTAAAGGCAAGACTAGGGAAGAGGTGGGCCCTCTCAGGAAGGAGGCAGGAGACGTGGTCAACCAGGATATGGAGAAGGCTGAGGTGCTGAATGACATTTTTGCCTCGGTCTTCACCGGCAAGGGCTCCAACCACACCACCCAAGTAGCAGAATGCAAAGGCAGGGTCTATGAAAATGAAAACCCGCCCACTGTAGGAGAAGATCAGGTTCGGGACCATCTGAGGAACCTGAAGGTGCGTAAGTCCATGGGACCAGATGAAATCCATCCACGGGTCCTGAGGGAGCTGGCAGATGAAGTGGCCAAGCCACTTTCCATTCTATTTGAAAAGTCGTGGCAGTCTGGTGAAGTTCCCGCTGATTGGAAAAGGGGACAGGTAACCTCCGTTTTCAAAAAGGCAAAAAAGGATGAGCCAGCGAATGACAGACCGGTCAGTCTCACCTCTGTGCCCGGCAAGGTCATGGAGCAGATGCTCCTGGAATCTCTGCTAAGGCACATGGAAAATAAGAAGGTGACTGGTGATAGCCAACATGGCTTCATCGAAGGCAGATCGTGCCTGACAGATTTAGTGGCCTTTTATGATGTTGCCACAGCATTGGCGGATACATCATGTACCAGCTCCTGCCAGCCCCTGGCCACCGAGGGCTGTTGGGGTGAGAGGGGCTGTGTTGCCCTCTCCCTGAGGCTCTCCAGCCAAGGCAGACTCGGTGTCCCAAGGTTCTGCAGGTGGTGCTGCTGCCATGGTGTCCACGCATTGTGCCCGGTCGTGCTGGGTGACAGTCACAGCCTTGCCCACGACCTCCGTCACGGTGTACAGGGCTGTGTGGTGCAGAGCCTCGTCGGAGGCTGTGGGGCCGTGTGGGGCAGGTGCCTGGCTCTCGGTGTCCGGAGCTGCTGCTGGTGGTGTTGCTGCTGTTGCTGCCGCCTTGCTTTGGGCCAGGTTGTGCTGGATGACAACCAGAGTGCTGACCACAGCCTTTGTCACCATGCACAGGGCCATGTCCTGCAGAGCCTGGTAGGCTGTGGGGCTGCGCGGGGCAGGTGCCTGGCTCTCTGCCTGTGCTGCTGCGGCAAAGTGCGGAGCGCCAGCTTCTGCCAGAGGGATTTCAGGCACTGAAGCAGCCGCTTCATCCTCGTATGGTGCTGGGAAGATAGCGGCTGTGCTGGTCCCACCGTAGTGGTGTTCAGACATGGGAGAAGCCGTGTTTTCTCCATGCTCACGTGCCGATGGGATGAGAGGGGCTGAGCTGGCCTCTCCCCGAGGCTCTCCAGCCAAGGCAGACTCGCTGTCCTGTGGCGCTGCAGGTGGATCTTGCTGCTGCTGCTGCAGCCTTGCTTTTTGCCAGTTTTCCCTGGCTCAGAAGGAGAGAATTTATGAGAGCCTCTCTGACCATGCTCAGGACTGTGTCTTGACGATCTTCGTCCTTGTAGTCTGGGG
The DNA here is from genome assembly GCF_964199755.1 of Larus michahellis. Classification (NCBI taxonomy): domain Eukaryota; kingdom Metazoa; phylum Chordata; class Aves; order Charadriiformes; family Laridae; genus Larus; species Larus michahellis. Next base: position 220,174,633 of record NC_133896.1, read on the forward strand.
GGGTGGTGTATGGGGCAGGTGCCTGCCCCTCTGCCTCTGCTGCAGCCAAGGCAGACTCGGTGCCCTGTGGCGCTGCAGGTGGTGATGCTGCTGTTGCCGAATCCGTACTTTGTGCCTGCAAGCGCTGCCTCACAAGCACAGAATTGATGAGGGCCTCTCTCACCATGCTCAGGGCTGTGTCCTGCAGAGCCTCGTCCTCGTAGGCTGGGGGGGTGTATGGGGCAGGTGCCCGGCTCTCTACTTCTGCTGCAGGGGCCTGCTGGCTGGGGATGGGAGAAGCGGTTGCCTTTGCCTCCTCTTGTGCCGTGGGAGCCAGAGGTGTGCGGTGCCCCTCTTGCTCAGGAGTTCCGGCCAGGGCACAAGCTGCTGGCTCAGCATCTGTGGGACCAGGCAGGGCAGGAGACGCGCTCTGCAGGTCACCAGCTATGTCACCTGCCAGCTCTGTGCCCAGGCTGCTGGGCCGGCCGCACTCCTCCTGGGGACCATCGTGGGTGTCCTGGAAGAGCTCCGGGACCGAGGCGTTGACCCAGATAGTGTGGATGCTGATGTCTTCCCCTTGGGACAGCTCCTTGTCACTGCTGTCTTTGCACTTCTCCTGCTCCTCGGCCAAGGCCCCTGGCTTTTCCTCCGGGCTGTCCTGCTGCCGCTGCAGGGTGGCATTGCTGAGTTGGGCCAGGCTGCGCCTGGTGCGGGCCAGGCAGCTCCTCTCCAGCTCCTCCAGGGACTCTGTCTTGATGGGCAGGATGGCCGGATCCTCTGCAAAAGCCTTGCCTCCATTGGCTGCTAACACCTTGTCTGATGTTGGTGTCACGGCTTCAGCCCTTCCCCGTGGTGCTGCTGGCTGCTGGCTGGGTCCATGGCTTGCAGTGAAAACTTTACACAAAACCTTGTTTGTGATGTCCCGGGCGGCGTCCTTCCCTGCTGCGCTGTAGGCTGGAGGGAGCTGCCGGGCAGGCCTGAAGCTCCTCACCCTCGCAGGTCTGCCCCGCTCACCGTTGATGCCCCGAGGAGGTGGGACTGGCCATAGGCAGCCGCTGGCTGCAGTGCTGTTGGCCGTTTGCCAGCCCGTGGCAGGAGAGTTCGAGGGTGCTGGTGGCAGAGGCGGCAGCTTGCAGCAGCTGCTGGCGCGTCTTGATGGCCGAGCGGCGGTTGCGTGCCCGGCTGTCGCTGCCTGCCTGTGCTGAGTGTCTTCCTGCAGCACCACCACCCTGTTGCAGGGCAGTGCCTTGCTGCGCACCACGCTGTCTGACTGCAAGAGAAGCCAAGGAGACAGGCTGTGTGACTGTGGCCCTGGTCCCCACGGCTCGGCTGGAAGAGGTCCTGCAGCCGGGCTCCACCGCCAGTCCCCCGGGCAGCGCTCGTCTCCGCAGGCGGCTGCTGCCAGTCCCAGAGCCAGCTGGGAGAGGACTGGTCCCCTCGCAGACTACGGTGACTCCCGGGAGTGCCCCTGGCATGCCCGGGCGGCCTGCTGGGCATGGCACGGTGGGCCCAGCTTGTGACGGGGGCCGAGCCCGCCTGTCCCCTCCTGCATGTCCCGCCTGCCCATCGGCAGCTCCCGGGGTTGGGAAGACGTTTGGCCCCGTCTCCCGCGGGCTCCCTACCTGTGCGCGGCAGCTCCCGGAGGCCTGCAAAGTCTCTGGGCAGGGGAGCTGTGGCAGCCTGTCCCCATGCAGGGGGGGCTTATCATCTAGCTGGACTTATGCAAAGCGTTTGACACTGTCCCGCACGACATCCTGGTCTCTACATTGGAAAAGCATGGATTTGATGGGTGGAGCATTCGGTGGATAAGGAACTGGCTAGATGGGCCCACTCAAAGGCTTGCAGTGAATGGCTCAATATCCACATGGAAACCAGTGAGGAGTGGTGTTCCTCAGGGGTCAGTACGGGGACCAGTGCTGTTTAACATCTTTGTCAGTGCCATGGGCAGTGGGACTGAGTGCACCCTCAGCAAGTTTGCTGACGACACCAAGCTGTGTGGCACGGTCGACACACTGGAGGGAAGGGACGCCATCCAGAGGGACCTGGAGAGGCTTGAGAGGTGGGCCTCTGTGAACCTCATGAAGTTCAACCAGGCCGAGTGCAAGAGCCTGCGCCTGGGTGATGGCAATCCCAGGCACAAATACAGGTTGGGCGGAGAATAGCTTGAGAGCAGCCCTGAGGAGAAGGACTTGCGGGTGCTGGTGGACGAGAAGCTCAACGTGAGCAGGCAATGCGCGCTCGCAGCCCAGAAAGCCAACCGCATCCTGGGCTGCATCAAAAGAAGCGTGGCCAGCAGGTCGAGGGAGGTGATTCTGCCCCTCTACTCCACTCCCGTGAGACCCCACCTGGAGTCCTGCGTCCAGCTCTGGAGTCCTCAGCACAAGAAGGACGTGGACTTGTTGGAAGGGGTCCAGCGGAGGGCCACGAAGATGATCCGAGGGCTGGAGCACCTCTGCTATGAGGACAGGCGGAGAGAGTTGGGGATGTTCAGCCTGGAGAAGAGAAGGCTCCGGGGAGACCTTAGAGCAGCCTTCCAGTCCCTAAAGGGGCCCTAGAGGAAGGATGGGGAGGGACTCTTTATCAGGGAGTGTAATGACAGGGCACGGGGTAACGGCTTCAAACTGAAAGAGGGTAGATTTAGATTGGATATCAGGTAGAATTTCTTTCTTGTGTATTAAGGGTGGTGAGGCACTGGAACAGGTTGCCCAGGGAAGCTGTCAATGCCCCATCCCTGGAAGTGTTCAAGGCCAGGCTGGATGAGGCTTTGAGCAGCCTGGTGTAGTGGGAGGTGTCCCTGCCGAGAGCCTGGGTGCTTTGGGCCAGGTTGTGCTGGATGACAACCAGAGCGCTGACCACAGCCTTTGTCACCATGCACAGGGCCACGTCCTGCAGAGCCTGGTAGGCTGTGGTCCTGCAATTGTGTCACAACAACCCCATGCAGCGCTCCAGGCCTGGGGAAGAGTGGCTGGAGAGCTGCCTGGTGGAAAAGGACCTGGGGTTGTTGGTCACTAGCTGTCTTTCTCCTGCGACGGACCAGGTACAGACGAGCACTGGGGTAAAATCATCATCTTTTATTGGCCTCAGAAAACGTCCACAGCCGAGCAGACCATGCTCAGGACTGTGTCTTGACGATCTTGTCCTTGTAGTCTGGGGTGGTGCTGTATGGGGCAGGTGCCTGCCCCTCTGCCTCTGCCGCAGCCAAGGCAGACTCGGTGCCCTGTGGCGCTGCAGGTGGTGATATTATTTCAGTCATGGCCACAGCGTTGCATTTTGCACGGTCCCGCAGTGTTGCTGGCTGATGGCTCGGTGCCCCGCTTCCAAGGGAAACCTTGGCCAGGACCTCACTCGTGAGGCACCGGGCTGTGTCCTTTATTGCTCCTCTGTCTATTATTTCAGTCATGCCGGCAGCCTTGCAATGTGCACGGTCCCGCGGTGCTGCTGGCTGCTGGCTGGGTGCCCTGCTTCCAAGGGAAACCTTGGCCAGGACCTCACTCGTGAGGCACCGGGCTGTGTCCTTTATTGCTCCTCTGTCTATTATTTCAGTCATGGCGGCAGCCTTGCAATGTGCACGGTCCCGCGGTGCTGCTGGCTGCTGGCTGGGTGCCCCGCTTCCAAGGGAAACCTTGGCCAGGACCTCACTCGTGAGGCACCGGGCTGTGTCCTTTATTGCTCCTCTGTCTATTGGTGGCTGGTGGCTCCCAGCGGCCTGCAAAGTCTCTGGGCAGAGGAGCCGTGGCAGCCTGTCCCCATGGAGGGTCAAGGCCTGGCTCTGCCTGTCCTTCGGCGCTACCTCTGGTTGCCTGTGGGCCACCTGTGGGCAGGAGGAGGAGAAGGCCTTGGGTGGAGGTGGCTGCCTTGGCACAGCAGCCCCCACAGAATCACAGAATGATAGGGGTTGGAAGGGACCTCTCGATCAGCTAGTCCAACCCCCTGCCAGAGCAGGGTCACCCAGAGCAGGTTGCACAGGAACGCGTCCAGGTGGGTTTTGGATGTCTCTAGAGACGGAGACTCCACCAGCTCTCGGGGCAGCCCATTCCAGTGCTCTGTCACCCTCCATGAGGAAGTTCCTCCTCATGTTTAGATGGAACTTCCTCTCTTCAAGTTGCTGCCCGTTTGTGCGCGGTCCTGTCACTGGGCACCACTGAAAAGAGCCTGGCCCCATCCTCCTGACACCTACCCTTTAAGTATTTCTAAGCACTGATAAGGTCCCCCCTCAGTCTTCTTTTTTCCAGACTGAAAAGACCCAAGTCCCTCAGCCTTTCTTCCTAAGAGAGCTGTTCCAGTCCCCTCATCGTCTCGGTAGCCCTTTGCTGTACCCTCTCCAGCAGTTCCCCGTCCTTGAACCGGGGAGCCCAGAACTGGACACAGTACTGCAGATGCGGCCTCAGCAGGGCAGAGTGGAGGGGGAGGAGGACCTCCCTCGACCTGCTTGCCACGCTCTTCTTGGTGCACCCCAGGATGCCATTGACCTTCTTGGCCACAAAGGCACATTGGCCGGCTCACGGTCATCCTGTTGCCCACCAGGACTCCCAGGTCTCTCTTGGCAGAGCTGCTCTCCAGCAGGTCAGCCCCCAACCTGGACGGCTGCATGGGGTTATTCCTCCCCAGGCGCAGCACCCTACCCTTTTCCCCTCATTGAATTTCATAAGGTTTCTCTCTGCCCAACTCTCCAGCCTCTCTAGGTCTCGCTGTGCGGCGGCACAGCCTTCCGGTGTATCAGCCACCCCTCCCAACTTTGTAGTGTCAGCAAACCTGCTGAGGGTGCAAGTCCCTTCATCCAGGTCCTTGATGAATATATTGAACAGGACTGGACCCCGTACTGACCTCTGGGGAACACCACTCGTCACTGACCTCCAACTAGACTCTGTGCCCCTGATCACGGCCCTCTGAGCTCTACCGTTCAACCAGTTTTCAATCCCTCCCACTCTCCATTCCCTTAAGCCACACTTCCTAAGCTTCCCTGTGAGGATGCTGTGGGAGAGCGTATCGAAAGCCTTGCTGAAGCCAAGGTAGACAACATCCACTGCCCTCCCCTCATCTCTCCATCCAGTCATGCTATCCTACAAGTCAGTCATGCCAGCAAGCCCGGCCCTGGCAGCAAGGCAGCTCCGTGCGGCCCCGTCCCACCACCGTCCTCTCCCTCCTGCCCCGTCCCTCACCTGGCGCCTCTTCTGCAGGCTCGGCAGCCCCTTGTCGGGCTGGGAGTGGCTGTTCGCCTCCTCTTCCATTGGCGTCTTCGGCGTCCTCAGCCGTCGATCTGCTATGGTCACCCAGGGGAGATGCTGCCTCTTGAGGGAGCTGCTCTCCTGGGAGTGGGTACCCCCGGGCTCTCGCTCCTTAAATGCCCCCACGGTCACCGGCGTCACAATGGCTTCGGTATGATGCGGCGACCGCGTCACAGAGCCCTGGTGGTCGCCATGGAGATGCCCACGCCTGGGACCGGCTGGGACCGGCTGTGCCGTGGCTCTGAACCAGCTGGGACCGGCCGGGACCAGCTGGGACCGGCACAGGGCAGCCCCTGCTCTCCCCTGGCGGGGGCCCTGCCAGGCCCGAGCCAACAGCTCCCACCCAGCCCGGTGGCAGCGGCCTCTGCAGAGCTCCCTCCTGGGGGCGCTCAGCAGCTCGGGGTGCCCCCGCCCTGGGCCTTGTCCCCAGGCATTGCTCCTGTATCTGGCTCCTCCAGGTGTGCCAGGGTTCCTGTGGGACACGGAGGTGTCCCCAGGTGCGCCGGTGGCTGCTCTGTCCCTGCCCTTCTCCAGCGGTGCTCCTCAAGGAGCCCAAGCGCAAGGCCTTCACCACGGCACCTGGTGCCAACTCTTGTCGCACCCGTCTCGCCGTCCTTGGCAACGTCAGCCTGCACGGACACCAGGCGGGCAGGGGGTTTCTCTCCTGCTGTTGGGGGCTGCTGGCTGAAGCAAAGAGTCCTTGGTGTCCTCTGCAGGCAGCTGCCTTCCCACCCAGTGACGCTCCAGTGCCACCATCAGTTCTGGCTCCGTGCTTGCCATTCTACCTGCTCTGGCTGGCCCCTCTGGGAAGGGGAAGCATCCATGACTTTAGGAATGGGGATGTTTTCAAGAAGCAGCCCTGTGGTTTTTGAAACCTTCTGAGAGCTGGGGGCTGCGCGGTGCTCAGATCTGGGTGGGACCTGAGCAGCTGCTCTGACTGAGACTGCCCTCCCCGCAGGGCCTCTGCTCTCTGGCCATCCCCGTGGGCTCTTTGGTCCAGGGAGGAAAGGGGTGGTGTGGACGAGGGAAAGGCTGTGGACGTTGCCTACCTAGACGTTACCAAAGCCTTTGGCACAGCTTCCCACAGCATTCTCCTGGAGAAACTGGCTGCCCGTGGCGTGGATGGGCGTACGTGGTGGTGAATGGAGTTCAGTCCAGCTGGCGGCCGGTCACAGTGGTGTTCCCCATGGCTCGGTGCTGGGGCCGGTTCTGTTTCATGTCTTTATCGACCACCCGGAGGAGGGGATCGAGTGCACCCTCAGCTTGCAGAGGACAGCGAGCTGGGTGGGAGTGTCGATCTGCTGGAGGGTCGGAAGGCTCTGCAGAGGGATCTGGACAGGCTGGATCGATGGGACAAGGCCAATGGTGTGAGGTTCAACAAGGCCAAATGCCGTGGGGATGTATGGGGCAGGGCTGGGAGGTGCTGCGAGGGAGGGTTATGGGGCAGGCCCGGGGGAAAGTGTAGGGCAGGGCTGGGGGTAAAGCACAGGGGAGAGCTATAGGGGCTGTGGGGCTTGATCTGAGGGGCCTGCGGCAGGTGGCGGTAGCTGCTGGTGGGGAGGTGCTGCTGGGGCAGGAGGAGGATGGAGGTGCTCAGTGGGGGCCGATGAAGGCAGAGGTGGCCCAAAGCTGACCACGGGGCTATTGCATCCCATGGGCATCGTGCTCAGTATAAAAGCTGAGGGACCAACGGGTCAGCCTCTTCCTTCAACGGCCGGCGTCCGAGGAGGACTCTGATACTGGGTTTGCGTATATTGTATTTTTCCCTTTTTTAGTAGTATGGTCATCTTTTATTGTTACTGTTAAGATTTCATTAAAGTCGTTTAGTTTCTTTCCGACCCATAAGCCTCCGTCTGCCTTATTCTCTCTCGCTTCTCTTCTGGGAGGGGAGAGAGGTTAAAGAGGGCGTGTGTCGTTCGAGTAGTGGCCAGCCCAGCCCAGCCCAGCGCACAGCAGGTTTTTACGCCTCGGTGCCTCTCCCCGCCGCGGTGTTAATTGCGGGCGGGGCGGGGCGGGCCGGGCCGCCCGCGGTGCCCAGCAGAGGCGCGGCGGGGCCGGTGTCGGAGTTTCGTTCCGCTGCGGCCGCGGGAGCCGCGCCGGGGCGCGTTGTGGGATCCCCCGGCCGGAGCCTCGGCGGGCGGCTGCGGGCCCTGCCCTGCCCTGCCCTGCCCTGCCCTGCCCTGCCCTGCCGGGGTGGGCGAGGGCGGCAGCGTCCCCGGGCCGAGCGCTGCCGCGGGGTCGCTGGGGGGGTTTCGGGACCGAGCCCGTGCCCGGCCGGGGGGAGCAGGGGCGGCCCCGCCCGGCTCAGCTGCTCCTGGCTGGGGCCGGGCGGCCTCTGCCGCTCCCGGCGCGGGTCGGGCAGAGGCGGCCCGGGGGGCTCCGGCGGCGGCGGCGGGCGGGTCGCGGCGGCCGCAGGGGCGGGGAAGGGCCCCGGCTGCTGCCGCCGGGGCCGGGGGCTCTCGGGGTTGGGGGGACGCCGGGCGGCGCTGGGCTCGGAGGGGGCGGCTGGGCCCGGCGCGCCCTGCCCTCGAAGTGCCGGACCCCAGGGAGCGCTGCCGGGGGGTCTAGCTGTAGCATGCAGTTTAGGAGGTGTCCTTAAGCAGTGAGGTGTTAGTTGTAAAGCTTTATAAAGAGAGGCAGCTGAATGTAACCGGTTGTTGTGGTTTTTTCCTGATATTTAGACGGCGTGCTCTGAAGTACTTTCTTTCTGTCTGGCTTTCAGTGGCACGTTCCCCTGGCAGCCCAGTAGCATCTCTGTGGGGCAGTGCAGCTGGCTGGATGTCCCTCCTCCTTGGGTGGCACGCAAAAACCCCTGTAGTCCAATTATAACTCTGTATTTTGGAGAGAGCTAATGTAGTGGTATCAACTCACAGCTGTGCGAGCTAAACTGGTGCCAGAGGAAAGTCGAATACTGTTAGAGTGTAAGTATTTTTAATGAGTGTCTGTAAACGTGGGCACACCTTTTTGACATGAAGCGAACGACCGAGCTTTGTTCTTTATTGTTCCTTTTTGCTAGTCAGGGTTTGACCCGTCCCTCTTAGCTGCATCGACCCAGCGAGCGAGGTGGGCAGCGGCAGCAGCGCGAGGGCTGTAGTTGCGGCGGTGGCTCCGTCAGCATCGATTCCGGTTACGGCCCAGCCCGCTCCTGCCGCCCCGCACGCAAGGCAGTGGATCTCCCTGCGGCCGCGCTGGGAGGAAGTGGCCCGGCGTTTCCCAGCGCCAGCCGGAGGGTTTGCCGTTGTGCTAAGGACGTGTTCAAAATGGCATCGGTTAGTCTTAATCCTGACTTTAAGAGTTGAGCTGGCGCTGGCTTTTGAAGGTTGTGCCGTATTTGGAGCTGAGGTGTTTCCCTAGAATCCTCCTGTAGCTCAGCTGCTGTCCCATCCCTCGCTCTGACGGAATTCCTCTACTCTCTTCTGTGCTATATTTTTAGCACGCTGAACCCTAATTGGGGATTTTTGTTTTCCAGGTGCCTCGTTGTACGTGTCTCGTACTGCTCGAGAGATGCCCCAGCCCAGGTTTGCAGGCGGTGGCGGAGCCCCCCTGAGGGGAAGGGGCCAGCCCTGGGTCTGGTCGTTTTGCTCCTTTTTTGGGGGGAATAAGAAAAGGGTGTGTGTGTGTCTGGGGGGGTGGTGCTGTCATTTGGGACACTGCGATGTCACCGGGGCAGCGATGATGTGTCACGAAAGGTTATGGAGCAGATACTCTTGAGTGCCATCAGGCGGCATGTACAGGACGACCAGGCCATCAGGCCCCATCAGCATAGGTTTATGAAAGGCAGGTCCTGCTTGACTGACCGGATCTTCTTCTATGACAAGGTGACCCGCTGAAGCCTGTTGCAAAGCAGCTCCTAGCATAAGGCAGCTGTGTTGCTGTCTCTTTTGGGTGGAATTCATCAGTTCTGAATTTAGCCATGGGCAGGTTAGGGATTTAATGTAAGCTGATCATCTAGGCTCCATCTACAGTCGAGAGAGAGAGAGAGAGAGATCTTCCATCATAAAGCAAGAAGGAATGGATCACCTCTGGAAATTCCTGTCTTCCTCCAGTGATTAGAGAAGGAGCCCTGAGGGCTGACTTAGTTGGGCCCCCGACTCTTAAGATCAGGCTTGCCATACGGAAAAGCCAGTCGATAGCGCTGTTGGTCTGGTTTTAGTCCCATGAGCTCTCTCTGTCTCTGAACTGGCATAGTGAAGCTCATGCATAGTCTAGTCATGCACTGGAGTCCCTTCTCGGTAAGGACCTGAGCAAATCCCCAAATACCAGGGGAGACCCTGCCTCGAAAAAATAGAAAAAAGGTGTCCAGGGCAGCGGGGAGCTGCGAGGGGAAGCACAGCAAGCGGTGGCCTGACCCAGGTGCTTTGCCCCGCGCAGGTGGCGAGAGCGGAGTTTCTCCTGCTGTGCCCATGATGGTGGCCCGGTGCTGGAGAGCGGCACCTACAACAGGTTGAGGGCAGGTGAGTAGGGCAAGGAGAGCCAGGAGCCACATCCTGCTTAGGCCATCTCCGTGGAGGCACCAGCGTCCTGATGGATGGGTTGGTGATGGGTGCCCATGCTGTGGTGAAGGACGGCTGCATCTTGGGTTGTCTCAGTCTCAGGTGGCAGTGATTTCTCCTCTCTGTGCAGCACCGGTGAGGCCATATCTAGGCACTGGGTCCGGTTCCCACTGCCCAGCACCAAGCAGATTGTGACAAACGGGAGTGAGGTCAATGGGGCCGCTGAGCTGGAGGACGAGACGTTTGAAATCTGGATTTGCACAGTGAAAGAGAAGGTCAAGGGGCGTCTTATCGCTGTCTCTGCAACCATCTAATGGGAGAGGGTAGAGAAGACAGAGTCAGATGTCTCTCGGATGTGCAGTAGCAACAGCACAAGCTGTAACCTTGGAAACTTTGGGTGGCCATAAGGAGAGAAAAAGAAATCTTGCCCATGAGGGTGGTCAGATACGGGAAGAGGGGCCCGAGTGGGGAATATCTGCCCTCAGAGATGTTTGAAGCCCTGAGCATCCTGATGTAATTAGCCCTGCTTCAAGCAGAGGTTGGGGCAGAGACCTCCAGACGTCCCCTCCAACACGCATTGCTCTGTGATGCTGTGAAAAGAGAGCCCGGAGGTGCTGAGGCCTCTTGGGTCTGCAAGGCAGGGTGGGATCGGCTGGGGACCCTCCCGTGCACCATGTTTCTGCCCCCATGGAGCTCTGTCATCCAGACAGAATGACGCAACCTGGGCTGCCTGTGTTTTCAGCCCGGTTCTGTTTGCTCATGATGGCTGGCAAAAGAACTGCAGATATATCGGTAGCTCACTGTGTGTCTTCTTTTCCAGAGCTCAGCGACATGCCTGCCATCATGGCCTGACACGGGCAGGGATGGGATGTGGACCTGCCATCTCAATGGGGACTGGAGAGCAGAACCTCCCCTGCTGCCCCTTCCTGCAAGGCAAACCCCAGCCTGCCGAGGGGGCCAGCTGGGAGGGCTCAGATCCGCCTGGTGAGGAAGAGCCGTTTGCCTCCATGACCCCGCCGGAGATGAGCACCGAGCTTCCTCTCCTACAGTTTTCCTTGCAATCCCGTGCCTGGCAGGGATCCCTGGGGTGTAGGGCAGCACAGATGGAGTTGCAGCCGTGAAGCAGCTGTGCACCGTGATGAGATGCAGCAACTGCATGGGAGCCACCATTTCCCTCCGAGACCACTGTCACCCCACAGGACAGTCACCCTGGGATCCCTCCTGCCGTGTGTAAGCCCTCTGTTTCCACAGCTGTGTTTTACACATGCTGCAAACACCTGAGCATCCTCCAGTCCTCCTTGTTCTCAGCTGCCCACGTTTCTCCCGTCAGACCAGCCTCTTCTCCACACAGTCCCGCCCTCCTCGCAGGTCTTCTCCATCCCTGAGAGTGCACCAGCCCCACCACAATGGTTGAGTGCTGCTGGCTGGGTCACTAGGGTCCGTACCTTCTTATAACGCAGGCAGAGGCAGCTTAGGTTTTCCTTCTCCCCACTCTTGCCCCGCCATAACATAGGCCCTAACAGGACAGTCTCTTCCCCTTGGCTGTGGGTACGGGCATCTCTTCTCACGTGTGCTGAAGGACTTTCTGGTGCCTTGGCCATGTAGCTACTGGAACTATGAGTAGGAGCACACCACTTTTCTTCAGAAGGATTGAGCTGCATGTGAATTGGTCCCACCAAGTGTCCTGTTTGCTTTTCCCTTGGAAAGGTCTGTATACGTGCTCTGCACCCTGGGATTTATTCTGGTTTTAATTTCTCCCCGCGGCTGCTGGCGTACAGGGAGAAGGGGGTCTGTGCCCTGCTCTGCAAGGGAGATGTGAACATCTCCCCGGTTTAAGCCATAGTCCCAGCTGGACCTGAACCACTGACAGCGAGGGCAGGCCCTTGATTTCGGTGGGCTTTTCTCCATCTTTGGTTGGCTGTATTCGTCGGCTGGCTGGTTGTTCCGTCTTCCGCGTGACGGCACGCAGCGTGGACCAGCCGGCTTTGAGCAGAGATGGGACCTGCCAGCACAGAGGAGGCTGGAGCCATGTTGTGTTTAGGGGGTGTGAAATGTGCTTAACTGATTCGTGTCAGTGTGGAACAGTGTTAGGGCCACAGGGTGAAGTGTGACCTTTGGTTGTTTTGTCTGTATGGCCGCAGATGAGACGGTGTGTCTATCGTGTCTGTGTTTTGCAGGAGCCAGCTGGCGAACATTCTAGAATACCAGCTTAAGCCGGTCCTGTTGTTATCTGCATAGTGACCTGTAAGAGGGGGGATACACCCATTTTTGGCAAGGGCCAACCATTTTAGAGGCAGTTATGAATATGTATTTGTATAGGAGATAGAAACCAAAAATGGGGTCTGTAAGGCGTGTGTCTTGGTTGGGCAGAGACTCCCGGCACACCCAGCGCTGTTTGCTTGCCTTTATTCCTTTAATAAATTATAAATTCTAATTGGAATCCTGTTTGCAATTAAATCGTTTATCACAATTTGGGTGCTCGTCCGGGATTGTCTTAGTTCCTGAATTCTGACTTGATCTAGGAGGGGTGCCCCACCATTAGGTGGCTCCTGATCAGGTCAGGTCGGGACTAACACCATCCTGAACCTGAGTAAAGGCAAGCAAAGAAAAGATTTTGATTTTTATTTTTATGAGCTCCCGTGCCGGCTGCAGCAGTTTATTTTACCCGTAATTCTGCGCGCGAAGATCCGAACGAAGATGACGGAATCGTAAGTATTTAAAGTGTATACCGTTCGGTTGGGTGGGATTCGGTTGCCTGTGTGTAAGAGTGTGATTGAGACGGAACCTGGTTCCGAAGTGATTGCGGAGGTCTTCTAACCGCGGTTCCAGTCTCCCGCGAGGGACTTGGCCGGTGAAGGACCGAAGCAATTCCTATAGGATTCGTGGGTGGGTGATTGGTCCTAAACCCCCTGCAAGACACTCTTACTGGTAACCAAGGGCTGTAGGAATTGCCACAGTAAAATTCCTAGATGGGTCAGACAAAATCGAAGACCCAGGACCAGAGGAAAGGGAGCAAATTACCAGATATACCATTGGAAAGTCCATTAGGAATAATGATTAGGAATTGGAATGAAAGGGGCCCCAGAAAAGGAAAAAGTAAATTAAAATTAGTTCACTATTGTATGATTGAATGGCCGAAGAAACTTTTAAAACCACATGTCTTTTGGCCTGTTTTTGGATCCTTTGAAGACTGGATTTGCCAGGCCTTAAATCTATATGTTAATTCAAAGGAACCTTTTAGTCAGGAGGAAAGTGATTATGCAGGATTACGGATCAGGACTTCACGTCCTTTTCCGGCTTCAATACTTACATTAAAAACGGATGAAAAGTCTGAGAAAGAAGAAGGAAACAAAGACGAAAAAGGGAAGGAAAAAGATGATAAAGGGGAACCACTGGATAACTTACCACCTCCATATCCTAACAATCCTCCTCCGACGGTGGCTCTCCCTCCAGGGGCCGTAGTACCCCCACCAGTGCCACCGTTACCCCTGCCTCCACCACCGACAGCACCGGAATTAGATCGACCTCCGGCTGCATGTACGAGAAGTAGAACTGCCACATCTGGGGGAGCTTCTCTATATCCCTTACGAGAAGTACCCCTCGGAGGCAATCAGGGAGGCATGGGGTTTGTGGCAGTTCCATTAAATACCACAGATGTAAGGAATTTCAAGAAAGAAATGGGGACCCTATTAGATGATCCCCTTGGAGTAGCAGGAAAAACTAGACCAATTTTTAGGGCCTAATACTTATACCTGGGAAGAAATACAATCCATTTTAGGGATCTTATTTACTGCTGAGGAAAAGGGACAAAAATTTTTGTAGCAGCAGGAAAAGAAAGTCAGAAAAATCAGAATCCGTGTAGAGAGAAAAGGGAAAAAAGAATAGAGCAGACACCCAGAGGACAGCCTCATAGGGAGAGATTCACAATTCCTGTCTGTTACTACTGTAACAAGAGGGGACATGTTCAGAGGAACTGTCGTAAGCGAGAACAAGATGAGAAAATGTTCAAAGAAGAATAGGGGTGTCAGGGGCTATATCTTTTGGGGACTTCAACAGAGCCCTTGATAAAATTATTAATAGGTCCCCATAAGGAGGAGGTTTTATTTTTAGTGGATACGGAAGCTGAAAAATCAACCATTCAGAAACTTCCAAAAGGAATAGAGATAGGGAAGAACTATATGTCAGTAGTCGGGGCAAAAGGAGAACCTTTGAAAGTCCCTATCTTGAAAGATGTAGAAGTAGAAACAGAAACGAAAATTTGTCTTAATGATTTACTTTTGCTCCCTGAAGCGGAATACAATTTACTAGGAAGGGATCTGATTTTGAAGTTAAACTTGAGCATTCAGAGTGAGGGGAACAAACTGCAGATCAAATTATATACTTTAACACAGGAGGATGAAGAAGCTATTAACCCCTCGGTGTGGTATAAAGAAGGGGAAACTGGAAAAATAAAAATGGACCCCATAAGCGTTCAAATAATAGATCCACATCGTTCGATTAGAATCAAGCAATACCCTATACCCATGGAGGGTCGAAAAGGATTAAAACCTGTAGTTGACAGACTTTTGGAAAAAGGAACCTTGGAACCATGTATGTCACCTCATAATACACCCATCCTCCCTGTAAAGAAACCGGACGGGTCATACAGAATGGTACAGGATTTCAGAGCTGTAAATCAGCGAACGATTACTAAATTCCCTGTAGTGGCAAATCCCTATACTTTATTAAGTCATATTTCTCCCAGACATACTTGGTATAGTGTGATAGATTTGCAAGATGCTTTTTGGGCCTGTCCTCTGGACGAGGGATCTAGAGATTATTTTGCTTTCGAGTGGGAGGACCCCGAAACGGGACGGAAACAGCAATTAAGATGGACGGTATTACCACAGGGGTTTACGGAGTCACCAAATTTATTTGGGCAAACTTTAGAGAAAATCTTACAGGATTTTACATTACCCCAGGAGATAAAATTATTGCAATATGTAGATGATTTCTTAGTAGCAGGAGAAACTGAAGAGGGGACCCGAGAAGCTACTATTAAATTGTTAAATTTTCTAGGGGAGAAGGGATTGAAAGTGTCCCGATCAAAACTACAGTTTGTAGAACAGGAAGTAAAATACTTAGGACATTGGCTAAGTAAGGGAAAGAAGAAACTAGCTTCTGGTAGGGTATCTGGGATTCTATCTTTAAGACCCCCACAAACTAAAAAGGAGGTTCGGCAAATATTGGGATTATTAGGATATTGTAGATCATGGCTTGAAAATTATAGTGACAAGGTAAAATTTCTATATGAAAAATTAACTAGTAACCAACTTAAGTGGCTTACAGAAGATGACCAGAAATTCGAGGAAATAAAAAAGGCATTAATACAAGCACCTGTACTGAGCCTCCCAGATTTAGAAAAACCTTTCCATCTTTTTGTGAATACATCAAATCAGACAGCATATGGAGTTCTTACTCGAGACTGGGCAGGAATAAAAAAACCTGTGGGGTACTGTTCTAAATTACTTGATCCAGTAAGTAGAGGATGGCCTGCTTGTCTCCAAGCTTTGGTAGCTACCGCATTATTAATAGAGGAAGTTCGGAAAATTACCTTTAGTGCTCCTTTAAAAGTGTATACCCCACACAATGTCAGGAGTGTTTTACAACAAAAGGCAGAAAAATGCTGAACGGACAGCCGGATCTTGAAATATGAAGCACTATTAATAGACTCCCCCGATTTAGAACTGAGGGTGACTTCTGCTCAGAGTCCAGCACAGTTTTTGTTTGGAGAGCCATCAAAGGAAGTACAACATAATTGTTTAGAGGTAATTGAGACCCAGACTAAGGTGAGGCCAGACTTAAGAGATACTGAGTTAGAAAATGCAGAAGTGTTATTTGTAGATGGCTCCTCCCGTGTGGTGGAAGGGAGGAGAAAATCAGGGTATGCCGTAATTAATAAAAATTTAGAACTTACAGAATCAGGACCTCTGAGTCCATCATGGTCAGCTGAAGCTTGCGAGCTGTATGCCCTTTGTAGAGCCCTGGAATTATTACAAGGAAAAAGCGGGACCATATTTACGGATTCTAAATATGCGTATGGAGTAGTCCACACTTTTGGAAAAATTTGGGAGGAAAGAGGTTTAATTAATACCCAAGGAAGGAATCTAATACATCAAGAACTAATAGTGAAAATTTTAAAGGCGTTAAGAAAACCAAAGGACATAGCAGTGGTACATGTGAGAGGACACCAAAAGGGGATTAGATTATCGAACCAGAGGGAATAACCTAGCCGATAGAGAGGCCCAGGAAGCAGCCCTGAGGACTCAGGTCGCTAAAATTAATGTAGTACAAGCACAAGGAGACATTAGTGAAAAAGAACTAGAGGAGAAAGAAAAGAAATTTACCCCTGAGGAACAGGCAAAATTAGAGAAAATAGGAGCTAAGTTAGAACAGGGAAAATGGATGCTGCCCAACGGGCGAGAGATGTTGCCAAAAGCTTATGCCAGGCAAATATTAGAACGATTACACACACAAACACATTGGGGTACAAAGGCGGTAAGTGATCATTTCCTTAAACAATTTGGCTGTATTGAGATTTTTGAAATAGCAAAGCAAATCACGCGAGGATGTTTAACTTGTCAAAAAGTAAACAAGAAAGTGTTTCGACAAGCAGCCACGGGAGGAAGGAAAACAGCTTATAGACCTTTTGAAAGAATACAAGTCGATTTTACTGAATTGCCTAAGGTAGGGAGAACAAAATATTTACTAGTAATAGTAGATCATTTAACACAATGGGTAGAAGCTTACCCTGTAGCACGAGCTACGGCACAGATGGTAGTAAAAATCTTATTAGAACACTTAATACCTAGATATGGGATAATCCAGTATATTGATTCTGATCAGGGCACACATTTTACTTCTAAAATAATAAAATTATTATGTCAGTCATTAGGTATTCAATGGGAATACCACACTCCGTGGCACCCACAAAGCTCAGGGAAAGTAGAAAGAACGAATCAAACAATAAAACAGCAACTGGCTAAATTAATGATTGAGACACAGATGTCCTGGACGAAATGCCTACCATTGGCACTATTAAACATAAGAACTAAGCCACACAGTGAGACTGGATTATCGCCATATGAAATGTTATATGGAATGCCTTACTCCCAAGGGATGCCCCTGGGGAATAATGTAGTTGAAGATTATAGTATCCAAAAATATATAATATCCATTGGAAAAAGGTTAAAAGAACTACGAGAGATTGCGATGGTGGCTCAAACACCACCATTAGGATTTGACACATGTGTCGCGAGTGAAAGGTCCAGTGAAGGAGTGGAGAGTCACATCTGAGCCCGGAGAAGCCAAGCTAACCATCAGACGAACTTAAAGAGACCTTCATCAAGAAGCATAAGCTAAGTTGCTGTGGGAATTTCATTGTAACTACTCCTGTAGAATTAGTGGACAGGGATAAATACCTATTAGGAAAGGTGATTTAGTCCATTGTGTAAACGGTGGTGTTTATTTTTAAGGGCAAAGTGTTCTACATGTTTTAAAATATATCATTTTCCAAAAAAGAAGTCAAGGATCTAGGAAACAGTTTAGAATTTTTGTGCATTCGCTGTGGGGCCACCACTCCCCTATATAACCTACCATGGGTTAGGCTTTATTGTTGTCAATTTAATCAAAGAGTGTTTCTTGATTGAAGGTTACCCCTTAAAAGATTAAGGAAGAGGGCAAGACCGGAGGGGAACGAGTGGTGCGGCTTGAAAGGTCTGCCAAGGGCTGCAACCCCTTCGGGCTGTGACCGCCGATCACTATGGCCCTGACCGGACCTCTTCTGGTCCTGTTTGGGGTAAGCTCCTTGACTCTGGTTATGGCAAACTGCAGCCAGTGCGTAGTAACTACTAGGAGGGGACGGGTAAGTTCCCAGACTTTGGTTTATAATAGCGAAATAAAAGAATAAGGGAATCGGTACAGCACAGACTACTATTTAACTCATTTTATCATGAAATAGAAACAGGAGAGAAGCCCGGGCAGCGGCAGGGACCCGCAGGGAGCCCGCAGCTCGGCGGCAGCGGCTGAGGCGGCCGGTGCGGAGCCCGCAGCGGCAGCAGCCAGCTCCCATCCCCTCAGAAGGCGGCCCTAGGGAGCGCGGCGCAGCAGTTTGCACGGGAAGGGCTCGGGAGGGAAGCTCAGCCACAGTCTCTATCCGAAAGATGCAGCCTCTGGAGTCGTCTGCACTTGCCAGAGCAGACGTGGCCGTACAAACTGAGCTCCCCTGGAAGCACGCAGCCACCCAGGTCGCTGGCTGCAGGCAGTGCCTTCACCTCTCAGGGCTAGTGGATGGTAGAAGAGGTGACAGCTGCGTGAGGTGTGGCCAGGTAGATGATGTCCTCAGCCTGGTAGCAGAGCTAAAAGAGGAAGTAGAACGGCTGCGGAGCATCAGGGAGAGTGAGAAAGAAATTGATTGTTGGACTCAGACTCTGACCTCCCCGAGTAAAAAACCAGAAAAGCCACCAAAAAGACCCCGAGCTGAAGGAGATCTGGTACCTTGCCCCTGCCAGACTGAAGGCAGTGGACAAAAGGAGGCTAGTGAATGGAGGGTAGTCCATAATAGGGGAGGCAAGCGAACTCCCGCCTTGCCCACATCCCCTAACCAGGTGCCTCTGCACAACAGGTACGAGGCTCTTGGGGAGGTAGGCCAACCCATGGATGGCATGGAAGATGGTTTGGCTACCCCAGAAGAGATGCCGGGAGCAGTAAGGCCTACCCCCGGTTTAAAACCTGCCTCTACAAGGAAGAAGAGGCAGGTTATAGTAGTAGGAGACTCCCTTCTGAGGAGAACAGAAGGCCCAATGTGCTGGGCAGACCCTCTTGACAGGGAGGTTTGCTGCCTCCCTGGGGCCCAGGTTAGGGACGTCACTCAGAAACTTCCCTGCCTGCTTTGGCCCTCGGACTACTACCCGCTGTTGCTCCTTCACGTGGGTGGTGACGAGGTGGCAACACATGGCCCAAGAGCAATCCAGAGAGACTTGAGGGCGTTGGGAAAGTTAATGAGGCAGTCTGGGGCGCAGGGTGTCTGTTCTTCTGTTCTCCCAGTTACAGGCAGGGACACTGTAAGGAACAGACGTGTGCAATCTGTCAACACGTGGCTCCGTGGCTGGTGTCACCGCCACAGTTTTGGGTTTTTTGACAATGGGATGGCCTACGCGGCACCAGGCTCGTTGAATCGAACGGGGCTCATCTCTCTGAAAGGGGGAAGTGGGTCTTTGCTCATGAGCTAGTGGGGCTCGTTGACCGGGCTTTAAACTAGGCTTGTTGGGAGAGGGGGATGCCACATGGAGCTCCACCTGGACATGGATGAAGACCCAGCAGAGAGCTTATGGGTCAAGATTAAAGGGAACGCAGGGGCAGGGGACATTACGGTAGGGGTCTGCTACAGGCCATGTGACCAGGACGACAGAGCGAATGAGGCCCTGCACAGACAGATAGGAGCAGCATCGCGTTCGCAGAGCCTGGTCATCATGGGGGACTTCAACCACCCCGATACCTGTTGGAGGGACAACACAGCAGAGCACAAGAAATCCAGGCAGTTCTTGGAATGTGTCAATGACACATTTTTTCTTCCTCAAATGGTGGAGGAGCCAACAAGGAGAGGAACTATGCTGGACCTTGTCCTTAGCAACAAGGAGGGGCTGGTGGCGAGTGTCAAGCTCAAGGGTAGCCTCGGCTGCAGGGATCGTGAAATGGTAGAATTCAAGATCCTCGGGGCAGCGAGGAGAACACGCAGCAAGCTCGCTACCTGGACTCCAAGAGAGCAGACTTTGGCCTCTTGAGGGACCTGCTTGGCAGGGTAACATGGGAAAAAGTACTGGAGGGCAGAGGGGCCCAAGAGAGCTGGTTACTATTCAAGGATCACCTCCTCCAAGCTCAGCTCAGGAACGGTGCATCCCAAGAATGAGGAAGTCAGGCAAAAATGCCAGGAGGCCTGCGTGGATTAACAAAGAGCTCCTGGACAAGCTCCAAAGCAAAAAGGAGGCCTACAGAGGGTGGAAGCAAGGACGGGTTGACTGGGTGGAATACAGAGAAACTGTCTGAGTGACCAGGAACCAGATTAGGCAAGCTAAAGCCCAGATAGAATTAAATCTGGCTAGGGGCAGCAAGGATAACAAGAAAAGCTTCTCTAAGTACGTCAGGGGTAAAGGCAAGACTAGGGAAGAGGTGGGCCCTCTCAGGAAGGAGGCAGGAGACGTGGTCACCCAGGATATGGAGAAGGCTGAGGTGCTGAATGACATTTTTGCCTCGGTCTTCACCGGCAAGGGCTCCAACCACACCACCCAAGTAGCAGAATGCAAAGGCAGGGTCTATGAAAATGAAAACCCGCCCACTGTAGGAGAAGATCAGGTTCGGGACCATCTGAGGAACCTGAAGGTGCGTAAGTCCATGGGACCAGATGAAATCCATCCACGGGTCCTGAGGGAGCTGGCAGATGAAGTGGCCAAGCCGCTTTCCATTCTATTTGAAAAGTCATGGCAGTCTGGTGAAGTTCCCGCTGATTGGAAAAGGGGACAGGTAACCTCCGTTTTCAAAAAGGCAAAAAAGGATGAGCCAGCGAACGACAGACCGGTCAGTCTCACCTCTGTGCCCGGCAAGGTCATGGAGCAGATGCTCCTGGAATCTCTGCTAAGGCACATGGAAAATAAGAAGGTGACTGGTGATAGCCAACATGGCTTCATCGAAGGCAGATCGTGCCTGACGGATTTAGTGGCCTTTTATGATGTTGCCACAGCATTGGCGGATACATCATGTACCAGCTCCTGCCAGCCCCTGGCCACCGAGGGCTGTTGGGGTGAGAGGGGCTGTGTTGCCCTCTCCCTGAGGCTCTCCAGCCAAGGCAGACTCGGTGTCCCAAGGTTCTGCAGGTGGTGCTGCTGCCATGGTGTCCACGCATTGTGCCCGGTCGTGCTGGGTGACAGTCACAGCCTTGCCCACGACCTCCGTCACGGTGTACAGGGCTGTGTCGTGCAGAGCCTCGTCGGAGGCTGTGGGGCCGTGTGGGGCAGGTGCCTGGCTCTCGGTGTCCGGAGCTGCTGCTGGTGGTGTTGCTGCTGTTGCTGCCGCCTTGCTTTGGGCCAGGTTGTGCTGGATGACAACCAGAGTGCTGACCACAGCCTTTGTCACCATGCACAGGGCCATGTCCTGCAGAGCCTGGTAGGCTGTGGGGCTGCGCGGGGCAGGTGCCTGGCTCTCTGCCTGTGCTGCTGCGGCAAAGTGCGGAGCGCCAGCTTCTGCCAGAGGGATTTCAGGCACTGAAGCAGCCGCTTCATCCTCGTATGGTGCTGGGAAGATAGCGGCTGTGCTGGTCCCACCGTAGTGGTGTTCAGACATGGGAGAAGCCATGTTTTCTCCATGCTCACGTGCCGATGGGATGAGAGGGGCTGAGCTGGCCTCTCCCCGAGGCTCTCCAGCCAAGGCAGACTCGCCGTCCTGTGGCGCTGCAGATGGTGTTGCTGCTGCTGCTCCAGCCTTGCTTTTTGCCAGTTTTTCCTGGCTCAGAAGGAGAGAATTTATGAGAGCCTCTCTGACCATGCTCAGGACTGTGTCTTGACGAGCTTCGTCCTTGTAGTCTGGGGGGGTGGTGTATGGGGCAGGTGCCTGCCCCTCTGCCTCTGCTGCAGCCAAGGCAGACTCGGTGCCCTGTGGCGCTGCAGGTGGTGATGCTGCTGTTGCCGAATCCGTACTTTGTGCCTGCAAGCGCTGCCTCACAAGCACAGAATTGATGAGGGCCTCTCTCACCATGCTCAGGGCTGTGTCCTGCAGAGCCTCGTCCTCGTAGGCTGGGGGGGTGTATGGGGCAGGTGCCCGGCTCTCTACTTCTGCTGCAGGGGCCTGCTGGCTGGGGATGGGAGAAGCGGTTGCCTTTGCCTCCTCTTGTGCCGTGGGAGCCAGAGGTGTGCGGTGCCCCTCTTGCTCAGGAGTTCCGGCCAGGGCACAAGCTGCCGGCTCAGCATCTGTGGGACCAGGCAGGGCAGGAGACGCGCTCTGCAGGTCACCAGCTATGTCACCTGCCAGCTCTGTGCCCAGGCTGCTGGGCCGGCCGCACTCCTCCTGGGGACCATCGTGGGTGTCCTGGAAGAGCTCCGGGACCGAGGCGTTGACCCAGATAGTGTGGATGCTGATGTCTTCCCCTTGGGACAGCTCCTTGTCACTGCTGTCTTTGCACTTCTCCTGCTCCTCGGCCAAGGCCCCTGGCTTTTCCTCCGGGCTGTCCTGCTGCTGCTGCAGGGTGGCATTGCTGAGTTGGGCCAGGCTGCGCCTGGTGCGGGCCAGGCAGCTCCTCTCCAGCTCCTCCAGGGACTCTGTCTTGATGGGCAGGATGGCCGGATCCTCTGCAAAAGCCTTGCCTCCATTGGCTGCTAACACCTTGTCTGATGTTGGTGTCACGGCTTCAGCCCTTCCCCGTGGTGCTGCTGGCTGCTGGCTGGGTCCATGGCTTGCAGTGAAAACTCTACACAAAACCTTGTTTGTGATGTCCCGGGCGGCGTCCTTCCCTGCTGCGCTGTAGGCTGGAGGGAGCTGCCGGGCAGGCCTGAAGCTCCTCACCCTCGCAGGTCTGCCCCGCTCACCGTTGATGCCCCGAGGAGGTGGGACTGGCCATAGGCAGCCGCTGGCTGCAGTGCTGTTGGCCGTTTGCCAGCCCGTGGCAGGAGAGTTCGAGGGTGCTGGTGGCAGAGGCGGCAGCTTGCAGCAGCTGCTGGCGCGTCTTGATGGCCGAGCGGCGGTTGCGTGCCCGGCTGTCGCTGCCTGCCTGTGCTGAGTGTCTTCCTGCAGCACCACCACCCTGTTGCAGGGCAGTGCCTTGCTGCGCACCACGCTGTCTGACTGCAAGAGAAGCCAAGGAGACAGGCTGTGTGACTGTGGCCCTGGTCCCCACGGCTCGGCTGGAAGAGGTCCTGCAGCCGGGCTCCCCCGCCAGTCCCCCGGGCAGCGCTCGTCTCCGCAGGCGGCTGCTGCCAGTCCCAGAGCCAGCTGGGAGAGGACTGGTCCCCTCGCAGACCACGGTGACTCCCGGGAGCGCCCCTGGCATGCCCGGGCGGCCTGCTGGGCATGGCACGGTGGGCCCAGCTTGTGACAGGGGCCGAGCCCGCCTGTCCCCTCCTGCATGTCCCGCCTGCCCATCGGCAGCTCCCGGGGTTGGGAAGACGTTTGGCCCCGTCTCCCGCGGGCTCCCTACCTGTGCGCGGCAGCTCCCGGAGGCCTGCAAAGTCTCTGGGCAGGGGAGCTGTGGCAGCCTGTCCCCATGCAGGGGGGGCTTATCATCTAGCTGGACTTATGCAAAGCGTTTGACACTGTCCCGCACGACATCCTGGTCTCTACATTGGAAAAGCATGGATTTGATGGGTGGAGCATTCGGTGGATAAGGAACTGGCTAGATGGGCCCACTCAAAGGCTTGCAGTGAATGGCTCAATATCCACATGGAAACCAGTGAGGAGTGGTGTTCCTCAGGGGTCAGTACGGGGACCAGTGCTGTTTAAGATCTTTGTCAGTGCCATGGACAGTGGGACTGAGTGCACCCTCAGCAAGTTTGCTGATGACACCAAGCTGTGTGGCACGGTCGACACACTGGAGGGAAGGGACGCCATCCAGAGGGACCTGGAGAAACTTGAGAGGTGGGCCTCTGTGAACCTCATGAAGTTCAACCAGGCCGAGTGCAAGAGCCTGCGCCTGGGTGATGGCAATCCCAGGCACAAATACAGGTTGGGCGGAGAATAGCTTGAGAGCAGCCCTGAGGAGAAGGACTTGCGGGTGCTGGTGGACGAGAAGCTCAACGTGAGCAGGCAATGCGCGCTCGCAGCCCAGAAAGCCAACCGCGTCCTGGGCTGCATCAAAAGAAGCGTGGCCAGCAGGTCGAGGGAGGTGATTCTGCCCCTCTACTCCACTCCCGTGAGACCCCACCTGGAGTCCTGCGTCCAGCTCTGGAGTCCTCAGCACAAGAAGGACGTGGACTTGTTGGAAGGGGTCCAGCGGAGGGCCACGAAGATGATCCGAGGGCTGGAGCACCTCTGCTATGAGGACAGGCGGAGAGAGTTGGGGATGTTCAGCCTGGAGAAGAGAAGGCTCCGGGGAGACCTTAGAGCAGCCTTCCAGTCCCTAAAGGGGCCCTAGAGGAAGGATGGGGAGGGACTCTTTATCAGGGAGTGTAATGACAGGGCACGGGGTAACGGCTTCAAACTGAAAGAGGGTAGATTTAGATTGGATATCAGGTAGAATTTCTTTCTTGTGTATTAAGGGTGGTGAGGCACTGGAACAGGTTGCCCAGGGAAGCTGTCAATGCCCCATCCCTGGAAGTGTTCAAGGCCAGGCTGGATGAGGCTTTGAGCAGCCTGGTGTAGTGGGAGGTGTCCCTGCCGAGAGCCTGGGTGCTTTGGGCCAGGTTGTGCTGGATGACAACCAGAGCGCTGACCACAGCCTTTGTCACCATGCACAGGGCCACGTCCTGCAGAGCC
Source organism: Larus michahellis (assembly GCF_964199755.1). Lineage (NCBI taxonomy): Eukaryota > Metazoa > Chordata > Aves > Charadriiformes > Laridae > Larus > Larus michahellis. Next base: position 220,198,823 of record NC_133896.1, read on the forward strand.
TGGTAGGCTGTGGTCCTGCAATTGTGTCACAACAACCCCATGCAGCGCTCCAGGCCTGGGGAAGAGTGGCTGGAGATCTGCCTGGTGGAAAAGGACCTGGGGTTGTTGGTCACTAGCTGTCTTTCTCCTGCGACGGACCAGGTACAGACGAGCACTGGGGTAAAATCATCATCTTTTATTGGCCTCAGAAAACGTCCACAGCCGAGCAGACCATGCTCAGGACTGTGTCTTGACGATCTTGTCCTTGTAGTCTGGGGTGGTGCTGTATGGGGCAGGTGCCTGCCCCTCTGCCTCTGCCGCAGCCAAGGCAGACTCGGTGCCCTGTGGCGCTGCAGGTGGTGATATTATTTCAGTCATGGCCACAGCGTTGCATTTTGCACGGTCCCGCAGTGTTGCTGGCTGATGGCTCGGTGCCCCGCTTCCAAGGGAAACCTTGGCCAGGACCTCACTCGTGAGGCACCGGGCTGTGTCCTTTATTGCTCCTCTGTCTATTATTTCAGTCATGGCGGCAGCCTTGCAATGTGCACGGTCCCGCGGTGCTGCTGGCTGCTGGCTGGGTGCCCCGCTTCCAAGGGAAACCTTGGCCAGGACCTCACTTGTGAGGCACCGGGCTGTGTCCTTTATAGCTCCTCTGTCTATTATTTCAGTCATGGCGGCAGCCTTGCATTGTGCACGGTCCCGCGGTGCTGCTGGCTGCTGGCTGGGTGCCCTGCTTCCAAGGGAAACCTTGGCCAGGACCTCACTCGTGAGGCACCGGGCTGTGTCCTTTATTGCTCCTCTGTCTATTGGTGGCTGGTGGCTCCCAGCGGCCTGCAAAGTCTCTGGGCAGAGGAGCCGTGGCAGCCTGTCCCCATGGAGGGTCAAGGCCTGGCTCTGCCTGTCCTTCGGCGCTACCTCTGGTTGCCTGTGGGCCACCTGTGGGCAGGAGGAGGAGAAGGCCTTGGGTGGAGGTGGCTGCCTTGGCACAGCAGCCCCCACAGAATCACAGAATGATAGGGGTTGGAAGGGACCTCTCGATCAGCTAGTCCAACCCCCTGCCAGAGCAGGGTCACCCAGAGCAGGTTGCACAGGAACGCGTCCAGGTGGGTTTTGGATGTCTCTAGAGACGGAGACTCCACCAGCTCTCAGGGCAGCCCATTCCAGTGCTCTGTCACCCTCCATGAGGAAGTTCCTCCTCATGTTTAGATGGAACTTCCTCTCTTCAAGTTGCTGCCCGTTTGTGCGCGGTCCTGTCACTGGGCACCACTGAAAAGAGCCTGGCCCCATCCTCCTGACACCTACCCTTTAAGTATTTCTAAGCACTGATAAGGTCCCCCCTCAGTCTTCTTTTTTCCAGACTGAAAAGACCCAAGTCCCTCAGCCTTTCTTCCTAAGAGAGCTGTTCCAGTCCCCTCATCGTCTCGGTAGCCCTTTGCTGTACCCTCTCCAGCAGTTCCCTGTCCTTGAACCGGGGAGCCCAGAACTGGACACAGTACTGCAGATGCGGCCTCAGCAGGGCAGAGTGGAGGGGGAGGAGGACCTCCCTCGACCTGCTTGCCACGCTCTTCTTGGTGCACCCCAGGATGCCATTGACCTTCTTGGCCACAAAGGCACATTGGCCGGCTCACGGTCATCCTGTTGCCCACCAGGACTCCCAGGTCTCTCTTGGCAGAGCTGCTCTCCAGCAGGTCAGCCCCCAACCTGGACGGCTGCATGGGGTTATTCCTCCCCAGGCGCAGCACCCTACCCTTTTCCCCTCATTGAATTTCATAAGGTTTCTCTCTGCCCAACTCTCCAGCCTCTCTAGGTCTCGCTGTGCGGCGGCACAGCCTTCCGGTGTATCAGCCACCCCTCCCAACTTTGTAGTGTCAGCAAACCTGCTGAGGGTGCAAGTCCCTTCATCCAGGTCCTTGATGAATATATTGAACAGGACTGGACCCCGTACTGACCTCTGGGGAACACCACTCGTCACTGACCTCCAACTAGACTCTGTGCCCCTGATCACGGCCCTCTGAGCTCTACCGTTCAACCAGTTTTCAATCCCTCCCACTCTCCATTCCCTTAAGCCACACTTCCTAAGCTTCCCTGTGAGGATGCTGTGGGAGAGCGTATCGAAAGCCTTGCTGAAGCCAAGGTAGACAACATCCACTGCCCTCCCCTCATCTCTCCATCCAGTCATGCTATCCTACAAGTCAGTCATGCCAGCAAGCCCGGCCCTGGCAGCAAGGCAGCTCCGTGCGGCCCCGTCCCACCACCGTCCTCTCCCTCCTGCCCCGTCCCTCACCTGGCGCCTCTTCTGCAGGCTCGGCAGCCCCTTGTCGGGCTGGGAGTGGCTGTTCGCCTCCTCTTCCATTGGCGTCTTCGGCGTCCTCAGCCGTCGATCTGCTATGGTCACCCAGGGGAGATGCTACCTCTTGAGGGAGCTGCTCTCCTGGGAGTGGGTACCCCCGGGCTCTCGCTCCTTAAATGCCCCCACGGTCACCGGCGTCACAATGGCTTTGGTATGATGCGGCGACCGCGTCACAGAGCCCTGGTGGTCGCCATGGAGATGCCCACGCCTGGGACCGGCTGGGACCAGCTGTGCCGTGGCTCTGAACCAGCTGGGACCGGCCGGGACCAGCTGGGACCGGCACAGGGCAGCCCCTGCTCTCCCCTGGCGGGGGCCCTGCCAGGCCCGAGCCAACAGCTCCCACCCAGCCCGGTGGCAGCGGCCTCTGCAGAGCTCCCTCCTGGGGGCGCTCAGCAGCTCGGGGTGCCCCCGCCCTGGGCCTTGTCCCCAGGCATTGCTCCTGTATCTGGCTCCTCCAGGTGTGCCAGGGTTCCTGTGGGACACGGAGGTGTCCCCAGGTGCGCCGGTGGCTGCTCTGTCCCTGCCCTTCTCCAGCGGTGCTCCTCAAGGAGCCCAAGCGCAAGGCCTTCACCATGGCACCTGGTGCCAACTCTTGTCGCACCCGTCTCGCCGTCCTTGGCAACGTCAGCCTGCACGGACACCAGGCGGGCAGGGGGTTTCTCTCCTGCTGTTGGGGGCTGCTGGCTGAAGCAAAGAGGCCTTGGTGTCCTCTGCAGGCAGCTGCCTTCCCACCCAGTGACGCTCCAGTGCCACCATCAGTTCTGGCTCCGTGCTTGCCATTCTACCTGCTCTGGCTGGCCCCTCTGGGAAGGGGAAGCATCCATGACTTTAGGAATGGGGATGTTTTCAAGAAGCAGCCCTGTGGTTTTTGAAACCTTCTGAGAGCTGGGGGCTGCGCGGTGCTCGGATCTGGGTGGGACCTGAGCAGCTGCTCTGACTGAGACTGCTCTCCCCGCAGGGCCTCTGCTCTCTGGCCATCCCCGTGGGCTCTTTGGTCCAGGGAGGAAAGGGGTGGTGTGGACGAGGGAAAGGCTGTGGACGTTGCCTACCTAGACGTTACCAAAGCCTTTGGCACAGCTTCCCACAGCATTCTCCTGGAGAAACTGGCTGCCCGTGGCGTGGATGGGCGTACGTGGTGGTGAATGGAGTTCAGTCCAGCTGGCGGCCGGTCACAGTGGTGTTCCCCATGGCTCGGTGCTGGGGCCGGTTCTGTTTCATGTCTTTATCGACCACCCGGAGGAGGGGATCGAGTGCACCCTCAGTCAGCTTGCAGAGGACAGCGAGCTGGGTGGGAGTGTCGATCTGCTGGAGGGTCGGAAGGCTCTGCAGAGGGATCTGGACAGGCTGGATCGATGGGACAAGGCCAATGGTGTGAGGTTCAACAAGGCCAAATGCCGTGGGGATGTATGGGGCAGGGCTGGGAGGTGCTGCGAGGGAGGGTTATGGGGCAGGCCCGGGGGAAAGTGTAGGGCAGGGCTGGGGGTAAAGCACAGGGGAGAGCTATAGGGGCTGTGGGGCTTGATCTGAGGGGCCTGCGGCAGGTGGCGGTAGCTGCTGGTGGGGAGGTGCTGCTGGGGCAGGAGGAGGATGGAGGTGCTCAGTGGGGGCCGATGAAGGCAGAGGTGGCCCAAAGCTGACCACGGGGCTATTGCATCCCATGGGCATCGTGCTCAGTATAAAAGCTGAGGGACCAACGGGTCAGCCTCTTCCTTCAACGGCCGGCGTCCGAGGAGGACTCTGATACTGGGTTTGCGTATATTGTATTTTTCCCTTTTTTAGTAGTATGGTCATCTTTTATTGTTACTGTTAAGATTTCATTAAAGTCGTTTAGTTTCTTTCCGACCCATAAGCCTCCGTCTGCCTTATTCTCTCTCGCTTCTCTTCTGGGAGGGGAGAGAGGTTAAAGAGGGCGTGTGTCGTTCGAGTAGTGGCCAGCCCAGCCCAGCCCAGCCCAGCCCAGCGCACAGCAGGTTTTTACGCCTCGGTGCCTCTCCCCGCCGCGGTGTTAATTGCGGGCGGGGCGGGGCGGGGCGGGGCGGGCCGCCCGCGGTGCCCAGCAGAGCCGCGGCGGGGCCGGTGTCGGAGTTTCGTTCCGCTGCGGCCGCGGGAGCCGCGCCGGGGCGCGTTGTGGGATCCCCCGGCCGGAGCCTCGGCGGGCGGGTGCGGGCTCTGCTCTGCCCTGCCCTGCTCTGCCTTGCCCTGCCCTGCCGGGGTGGGCGAGGGCGGCAGCGTCCCCGGGCCGAGCGCTGCCGCGGGGTCGCTGGGGGGGTTTCGGGACCGAGCCCGTGCCCGGCCGGGGGGAGCAGGGGCGGCCCCGCCCGGCTCAGCTGCTCCTGGCTGGGGCCGGGCGGCCTCTGCCGCTCCCGGCGCGGGTCGGGCAGAGGCGGCCCGGGGGGCTCCGGCGGCGGCGGCGGGCGGGTCGCGGCGGCCGCAGGGGCGGGGAAGGGCCCCGGCTGCTGCCGCCGGGGCCGGGGGCTCTCGGGGTTGGGGGGACGCCGGGCGGCGCTGGGCTCGGAGGGGGCGGCTGGGCCCGGCGCGCCCTGCCCTCGAAGTGCCGGACCCCAGGGAGCGCTGCCGGGGGGTCTAGCTGTAGCATGCAGTTTAGGAGGTGTCCTTAAGCAGTGAGGTGTTAGTTGTAAAGCTTTATAAAGAGAGGCAGCTGAATGTAACCGGTTGTTGTGTTTTTTTCCTGATATTTAGACGGCGTGCTCTGAAGTACTTTCTTTCTGTCTGGCTTTCAGTGGCACGTTCCCCTGGCAGCCCAGTAGCATCTCTCTGGGGCAGTGCAGCTGGCTGGATGTCCCTCCTCCTTGGGTGGCACGCAAAAACCCCTGTAGTCCAATTATAACTCTGTATTTTGGAGAGAGCTAATGTAGTGGTATCAACTCACAGCTGTGCGAGCTAAACTGGTGCCAGAGGAAAGTCGAATACTGTTAGAGTGTAAGTATTTTTAATGAGTGTCTGTAAACGTGGGCACACCTTTTTGACATGAAGCGAACGACCGAGCTTTGTTCTTTATTGTTCCTTTTTGCTAGTCAGGGTTTGACCCGTCCCTCTTAGCTGCATCGACCCAGCGAGCGAGGTGGGCAGCGGCAGCAGCGCGAGGGCTGTAGTTGCGGCGGTGGCTCCGTCAGCATCGATTCCGGTTACGGCCCAGCCCGCTCCTGCCGCCCCGCACGCAAGGCAGTGGATCTCCCTGCGGCCGCGCTGGGAGGAAGTGGCCCGGCGTTTCCCAGCGCCAGCCGGAGGGTTTGCCGTTGTGCTAAGGACATGTTCAAAATGGCATCGGTTAGTCTTAATCCTGACTTTAAGAGTTGAGCTGGCGCTGGCTTTTGAAGGTTGTGCTGTATTTGGAGCTGAGGTGTTTCCCTAGAATCCTCCTGTAGCTCAGCTGCTGTCCCATCCCTCGCTCTGACGGAATTCCTCTACTCTCTTCTGTGCTATTTTTTTAGCACGCTGAACTCTAATTGGGGATTTTTGTTTTCCAGGTGCCTCGTTGTACGTGTCTCGTACTGCTCGAGAGATGCCCCAGCCCAGGTTTGCAGGCGGTGGCGGAGCCCCCCTGAGGGGAAGGGGCCAGCCCTGGGTCTGGTCGTTTTGCTCCTTTTTTGGGGGGAATAAGAAAGGGGTGTGTGTGTGTCTGGGGGGGTGGTGCTGTCATTTGGGACACTGCGATGTCACCGGGGCAGCGATGATGTGTCACGAAAGGTTATGGAGCAGATACTCTTGAGTGCCATCAGGCGGCATGTACAGGACGACCAGGCCATCAGGCCCCATCAGCATAGGTTTATGAAAGGCAGGTCCTGCTTGACTGACCGGATCTTCTTCTATGACAAGGTGACCCGCTGAAGCCTGTTGCAAAGCAGCTCCTAGCATAAGGCAGCTGTGTTGCTGTCTCTTTTGGGTGGAATTCATCAGTTCTGAATTTAGCCATGGGCAGGTTAGGGATTTAATGTAAGCTGATCATCTAGGCTCCATCTACAGTCGAGAGAGAGAGAGAGAGAGATCTTCCATCATAAAGCAAGAAGGAATGGATCACCTCTGGAAATTCCTGTCTTCCTCCAGTGATTAGAGAAGGAGCCCTGAGGGCTGACTTAGTTGGGCCCCCGACTCTTAAGATCAGGCTTGCCATACAGAAAAGCCAGTCGATAGCGCTGTTGGTCTGGTTTTAGTCCCATGAGCTCTCTCTGTCTCTGAACTGGCATAGTGAAGCTCATGCATAGTCTAGTCATGCACTGGAGTCCCTTCTCGGTAAGGACCTGAGCAAATCCCCAAATACCAGGGGAGACCCTGCCTCGAAAAAATAGAAAAAAGGTGTCCAGGGCAGCGGGGAGCTGCGAGGGGAAGCACAGCAAGCGGTGGCCTGACCCAGGTGCTTTGCCCCGCGCAGGTGGCGAGAGCGGAGTTTCTCCTGCTGTGCCCATGATGGTGGCCCGGTGCTGGAGAGCGGCACCTACAACAGGTTGAGGGCAGGTGAGTAGGGCAAGGAGAGCCAGGAGCCACATCCTGCTTAGGCCATCTCCGTGGAGGCACCAGCGTCCTGATGGATGGGTTGGTGATGGGTGCCCATGCTGTGGTGAAGGACGGCTGCATCTTGGGTTGTCTCAGTCTCAGGTGGCAGTGATTTCTCCTCTCTGTGCAGCACCGGTGAGGCCATATCTAGGCACTGGGTCCGGTTCCCACTGCCCAGCACCAAGCAGATTGTGACAAACGGGAGTGAGGTCAATGGGGCCGCTGAGCTGGAGGACGAGACGTTTGAAATCTGGATTTGCACAGTGAAAGAGAAGGTCAAGGGGCGTCTTATCGCTGTCTCTGCAACCATCTAATGGGAGAGGGTAGAGAAGACAGAGTCAGATGTCTCTCGGATGTGCAGTAGCAACAGCACAAGCTGTAACCTTGGAAACTTTGGGTGGCCATAAGGAGAGAAAAAGAAATCTTGCCCATGAGGGTGGTCAGATACGGGAAGAGGGGCCCGAGTGGGGAATATCTGCCCTCAGAGATGTTTGAAGCCCTGAGCATCCTGATGTAATTAGCCCTGCTTCAAGCAGAGGTTGGGGCAGAGACCTCCAGACGTCCCCTCCAACACGCATTGCTCTGTGATGCTGTGAAAAGAGAGCCCGGAGGTGCCGAGGCCTCTTGGGTCTGCAAGGCAGGGTGGGATCGGCTGGGGACCCTCCCGTGCACCATGTTTCTGCCCCCATGGAGCTCTGTCATCCAGACAGAATGACACAACCTGGGCTGCCCGTGTTTTCAGCCCGGTTCTGTTTGCTCATGATGGCTGGCAAAAGAACTGCAGATATTTCGGTAGCTCACTGTGTGTCTTCTTTTCCAGAGCTCAGCGACACGCCTGCCATCATGGCCTGACACAGGCAGGGATGGGATGTGGACCTGCCATCTGAATGGGGACTGGAGAGCAGAACCTCCCCTGCTGCCCCTTCCTGCAAGGCAAACCCCAGCCTGCCGAGGGGGCCAGCTGGGAGGGCTCAGATCCGCCTGGTGAGGAAGAGCCGTTTGCCTCCATGACCCCGCCGGAGATGAGCACCGAGCTTCCTCTCCTACGGTTTTCCTTGCAATCCCGTGCCTGGCAGGGATCCCTGGGGTGTAGGGCAGCACAGATGGAGTTGCAGCCGTGAAGCAGCTGTGCACCGTGATGAGATGCAGCAACTGCATGGGAGCCACCATTTCCCTCCGAGACCACTGTCACCCCACAGGACAGTCACCCTGGGATCCCTCCTGCTGTGTGTAAGCCCTCTGTTTCCACAGCTGTGTTTTACACATGCTGCAAACACCTGAGCATCCTCCAGTCCTCCTTGTTCTCAGCTGCCCACGTTTCTCCCGTCAGACCAGCCTCTTCTCCACACAGTCCCGCCCTCCTCGCAGGTCTTCTCCATCCCTGAGAGTGCATCAGCCCCACCACAATGGTTGAGTGCTGCTGGCTGGGTCACTAGGGTCCGTACCTTCTTATAACGCAGGCAGAGGCAGCTTAGGTTTTCCTTCTCCCCCCTCTTGCCCCGCCATAACATAGGCCCTAACAGGACAGTCTCTTCCCCTTGGCTGTGGGTACGGGCATCTCTTCTCACGTGTGCTGAAGGACTTTCTGGTGCCTTGGCCATGTAGCTACTGGAACTATGAGTAGGAGCACACCACTTTTCTTCAGAAGGATTGAGCTGCATGTGGATTGGTCCCACCAAGTGTCCTGTTTGCTTTTCCCTTGGAAAGGTCTGTATACGTGCTCTGCACCCTGGGATTTATTCTGGTTTTAATTTCTCCCCGTGGCTGCTGGCGTACAGGGAGAAGGGGGTCTGTGCCCTGCTCTGCAAGGGAGATGTGAACATCTCCCCGGTTTAAGCCATAGTCCCAGCTGGACCTGAACCACTGACAGCGAGGGCAGGCCCTTGATTTCGGTGGGCTTTTCTCCATCTTTGGTTGGCTGTATTCGTCGGCTGGCTGGTTGTTCCGTCTTCCGCGTGACGGCACGCAGCGTGGACCAGCCGGCTTTGAGCAGAGATGGGACCTGCCAGCACAGAGGAGGCTGGAGCCATGTTGTGTTTAGGGGGTGTGAAATGTGCTTAACCGATTCGTGTCAGTGTGGAACAGTGTTAGGGCCACAGGGTGAAGTGTGACCTTTGGTTGTTTTGTCTGTATGGCCGCAGATGAGACGGTGTGTCTATCGTGTCTGTGTTTTGCAGGAGCCAGCTGGCGAACATTCTAGAATACCAACTTAAGCCGGTCCTGTTGTTATCTGCATAGTGACCTGTAAGAGGGGGGATACACCCATTTTTGGCAAGGGCCAACCATTTTAGAGGCAGTTATGAATATGTATTTGTATAGGAGATAGAAACCAAAAATGGGGTCTGTAAGGCATGTGTCTTGGTTGGGCAGAGACTCCCGGCACACCCAGCGCTGTTTGCTTGCCTTTATTCCTTTAATAAATTATAAATTCTAATTGGAATCCTGTTTGCAATTAAATCGTTTATCACAATTTGGGTGCTCGTCCGGGATTGTCTTAGTTCCTGAATTCTGACTTGATCTAGGAGGGGCGCCCCACCATTAGGTGGCTCCTGATCAGGTCAGGTCAGGACTAACACCATCCTGAACCTGAGTAAAGGCAAGCAAAGAAAAGATTTTGATTTTTATTTTTATGAGCTCCCGTGCCGGCTGCAGCAGTTTATTTTACCCGTAATTCTGCGCGCGAAGATCCGAACGAAGATGACGGAGTCGTAAGTATTTAAAGTGTATACCGTTCGGTTGGGTGGGATTCGGTTGCCTGTGTGTAAGAGTGTGATTGAGACGGAACCTGGTTCCGAAGTGATTGCGGAGGTCTTCTAACCGCGGTTCCAGTCTCCCGCGAGGGACTTGGCCGGTGAAGGACCGAAGCAATTCCTATAGGATTCGTGGGTGGGTGATTGGTCCTAAACCCCCTGCAAGACACTCTTACTGGTAACCAAGGGCTGTAGGAATTGCCACAGTAAAATTCCTAGATGGGTCAGACAAAATCGAAGACCCAGGACCAGAGGAAAGGGAGCAAATTACCAGATATACCATTGGAAAGTCCATTAGGAATAATGATTAGGAATTGGAATGAAAGGGGCCCCAGAAAAGGAAAAAGTAAATTAAAATTAGTTCACTATTGTATGATTGAATGGCCGAAGAAACTTTTAAAACCACATGTCTTTTGGCCTGTTTTTGGATCCTTTGAAGACTGGATTTGCCAGGCTTTAAATCTATATGTTAATTCAAAGGAACCTTTTAGTCAGGAGGAAAGTGATTACGCAGGATTATGGATCAGGACTTCACGTCCTTTTCCGGCTTCAATACTTACATTAAAAACGGATGAAAAGTCTGAGAAAGAAGAAGGAAACAAAGACGAAAAAGGGAAGGAAAAAGATGATAAAGGGGAACCACTGGATAACTTACCACCTCCATATCCTAACAATCCTCCTCCGACGGTGGCTCTCCCTCCAGGGGCCGTAGTACCCCCACCAGTGCCACCGTTACCCCTGCCTCCACCACCGACAGCACCGGAATTAGATCGACCTCCGGCTGCATGTACGAGAAGTAGAACTGCCACATCTGGGGGAGCTTCTCTATATCCCTTACGAGAAGTACCCCTCGGAGGCAATCAGGGAGGCATGGGGTTTGTGGCAGTTCCATTAAATACCACAGATGTAAGGAATTTCAAGAAAGAAATGGGGACCCTATTAGATGATCCCCTTGGAGTAGCAGAAAAACTAGACCAATTTTTAGGGCCTAATACTTATACCTGGGAAGAAATACAATCCATTTTAGGGATCTTATTTACTGCTGAGGAAAAGGGACAAAAATTTTTGTAGCAGAAGGAAAAGAAAGTCAGAAAAATCAGAATCCGTGTAGAGAGAAAAGGGAAAAAAGAATAGAGCAGACACCCAGAGGACAGCCTCATAGGGAGAGATTCACAATTCCTGTCTGTTACTACTGTAACAAGAGGGGACATGTTCAGAGGAACTGTCGTAAGCGAGAACAAGATGAGAAAATGTTCAAAGAAGAATAGGGGTGTCAGGGGCTATATCTTTTGGGGACTTCAACAGAGCCCTTGATAAAATTATTAATAGGTCCCCATAAGGAGGAGGTTTTATTTTTAGTGGATACGGAAGCTGAAAAATCAACCATTCAGAAACTTCCAAAAGGAATAGAGATAGGGAAGAACTATATGTCAGTAGTCGGGGCAAAAGGAGAACCTTTGAAAGTCCCTATCTTGAAAGATGTAGAAGTAGAAACAGAAACGAAAATTTGTCTTAATGATTTACTTTTGCTCCCTGAAGCGGAATACAATTTACTAGGAAGGGATCTGATTTTGAAGTTAAACTTGAGCATTCAGAGTGAGGGGAACAAACTGCAGATCAAATTATATACTTTAACACAGGAGGATGAAGAAGCTATTAACCCCTCGGTGTGGTATAAAGAAGGGGAAACTGGAAAAATAAAAATGGACCCCATAAGCGTTCAAATAATAGATCCACATCGTTCGATTAGAATCAAGCAATACCCTATACCCATGGAGGGTCGAAAAGGATTAAAACCTGTAGTTGACAGACTTTTGGAAAAAGGAACCTTGGAACCATGTATGTCACCTCATAATACACCCATCCTCCCTGTAAAGAAACCGGACGGGTCATACAGAATGGTACAGGATTTCAGAGCTGTAAATCAGCGAACGATTACTAAATTCCCTGTAGTGGCAAATCCCTATACTTTATTAAGTCATATTTCTCCCAGACATACTTGGTATAGTGTGATAGATTTGCAAGATGCTTTTTGGGCCTGTCCTCTGGACGAGGGATCTAGAGATTATTTTGCTTTCGAGTGGGAGGACCCCGAAACGGGACGGAAACAGCAATTAAGATGGACGGTATTACCACAGGGGTTTAAGGAGTCACCAAATTTATTTGGGCAAACTTTAGAGAAAATCTTACAGGATTTTACATTACCCCAGGAGATAAAATTATTGCAATATGTAGATGATTTCTTAGTAGCAGGAGAAACTGAAGAGGGGACCCGAGAAGCTACTATTAAATTGTTAAATTTTCTAGGGGAGAAGGGATTGAAAGTGTCCCGATCAAAACTACAGTTTGTAGAACAGGAAGTAAAATACTTAGGACATTGGCTAAGTAAGGGAAAGAAGAAACTAGCTTCTGGTAGGGTATCTGGGATTCTATCTTTAAGACCCCCACAAACTAAAAAGGAGGTTCGGCAAATATTGGGATTATTAGGATATTGTAGATCATGGCTTGAAAATTATAGTGACAAGGTAAAATTTCTATATGAAAAATTAACTAGTAACCAACTTAAGTGGCTTACAGAAGATGACCAGAAATTCGAGGAAATAAAAAAGGCATTAATACAAGCACCTGTACCGAGCCTCCCAGATTTAGAAAAACCTTTCCATCTTTTTGTGAATACATCAAATCAGACAGCATATGGAGTTCTTACTCGAGACTGGGCAGGAATAAAAAAACCTGTGGGGTACTGTTCTAAATTACTTGATCCAGTAAGTAGAGGATGGCCTGCTTGTCTCCAAGCTTTGGTAGCTACCGCATTATTAATAGAGGAAGTTCGGAAAATTACCTTTAGTGCTCCTTTAAAAGTGTATACCCCACACAATGTCAGGAGTGTTTTACAACAAAAGGCAGAAAAATGCTGAACGGACAGCCGGATCTTGAAATATGAAGCAATATTAATAGACTCCCCCGATTTAGAACTGAGGGTGACTTCTGCTCAGAGTCCAGCACAGTTTTTGTTTGGAGAGCCATCAAAGGAAGTACAACATAATTGTTTAGAGGTAATTGAGACCCAGACTAAGGTGAGGCCAGACTTAAGAGATACTGAGTTAGAAAATGCAGAAGTGTTATTTGTAGATGGCTCCTCCCGTGTGGTGGAAGGGAGGAGAAAATCAGGGTATGCCGTAATTAATAAAAATTTAGAACTTACAGAATCAGGACCTCTGAGTCCATCATGGTCAGCTGAAGCTTGCGAGCTGTATGCCCTTTGTAGAGCCCTGGAATTATTACAAGGAAAAAGCGGGACCATATTTACGGATTCTAAATATGCATATGGAGTAGTCCACACTTTTGGAAAAATTTGGGAGGAAAGAGGTTTAATTAATACCCAAGGAAGGAATCTAATACATCAAGAACTAATAGTGAAAATTTTAAAGGCGTTAAGAAAACCAAAGGACATAGCAGTGGTACATGTGAGAGGACACCAAAAGGGGATTAGATTATCGAACCAGAGGGAATAACCTAGCCGATAGAGAGGCCCAGGAAGCAGCCCTGAGGACTCAGGTCGCTAAAATTAATGTAGTACAAGCACAAGGAGACATTAGTGAAAAAGAACTAGAGGAGAAAGAAAAGAAATTTACCCCTGAGGAACAGGCAAAATTAGAGAAAATAGGAGCTAAGTTAGAACAGGGAAAATGGATGCTGCCCAACGGGCGAGAGATGTTGCCAAAAGCTTATGCCAGGCAAATATTAGAACGATTACACACACAAACACATTGGGGTACAAAGGCGATAAGTGATCATTTCCTTAAACAATTTGGCTGTATTGAGATTTTTGAAATAGCAAAGCAAATCACGCGAGGATGTTTAACTTGTCAAAAAGTAAACAAGAAAGTGTTTCGACAAGCAGCCACGGGAGGAAGGAAAACAGCTTATAGACCTTTTGAAAGAATACAAGTCAATTTTACTGAATTGCCTAAGGTAGGGAGAACAAAATATTTACTAGTAATAGTAGATCATTTAACACAATGGGTAGAAGCTTACCCTGTAGCACGAGCTACGGCACAGATGGTAGTAAAAATCTTATTAGAACACTTAATACCTAGATATGGGATAATCCAGTATATTGATTCTGATCAGGGCACACATTTTACTTCTAAAATAATAAAATTATTATGTCAGTCATTAGGTATTCAATGGGAATACCACACTCCGTGACACCCACAAAGCTCAGGGAAAGTAGAAAGAACGAATCAAACAATAAAACAGCAACTGGCTAAATTAATGATTGAGACACAGATGTCCTGGATGAAATGCCTACCATTGGCACTATTAAACATAAGAACTAAGCCACACAGTGAGACTGGATTATCGCCATATGAAATGTTATATGGAATGCCTTACTCCCAAGGGATGCCCCTGGGGAATAATGTAGTTGAAGATTATAGTATCCAAAAATATATAATATCCATTGGAAAAAGGTTAAAAGAACTACGAGAGATTGCGATGGTGGCTCAAACACCACCATTAGGATTTGACACATGTGTCGCGAGTGAAAGGTCCAGTGAAGGAGTGGAGAGTCACATCTGAGCCCGGAGAAGCCAAGCTAACCATCAGACGAACTTAAAGAGACCTTCATCAAGAAGCATAAGCTAAGTTGCTGTGGGAATTTCATTGTAACTACTCCTGTAGAATTAGTGGACAGGGATAGATACCTATTAGGAAAGGTGATTTAGTCCATTGTGTAAACGGTGGTGTTTATTTTTAAGGGCAAAGTGTTCTACATGTTTTAAAATATATCATTTTCCAAAAAAGAAGTCAAGGATCTAGGAAACAGTTTAGAATTTTTGTGCATTCGCTGTGGGGCCACCACTCCCCTATATAACCTACCATGGGTTAGGCTTTATTGTTGTCAATTTAATCAAAGAGTGTTTCTTGATTGAAGGTTACCCCTTAAAAGATTAAGGAAGAGCGCGAGACCGGAGGGGAACGAGTGGTGCGGCTTGAAAGGTCTGCCAAGGGCTGCAACCCCTTCGGGCTGTGACCGCCGATCACTATGGCCCTGACCGGACCTCTTCTGGTCCTGTTTGGGGTAAGCTCCTTGACTCTGGTTATGGCAAACTGCAGCCAGTGCGTAGTAACTACTAGGAGGGGACGGGTAAGTTCCCAGACTTTGGTTTATAATAGCGAAATAAAAGAATAAGGGAATCGGTACAGCACAGACTACTATTTAACTCATTTTATCATGAAATAGAAACAGGAGAGAAGCCCGGGCAGCGGCAGGGACCCGCAGGGAGCCCGCAGCTCGGCGGCAGCGGCTGAGGCGGCCGGTGCGGAGCCCGCAGCGGCAGCAGCCAGCTCCCATCCCCTCAGAAGGCGGCCCTAGGGAGCGCGGCGCAGCAGTTTGCACGGGAAGGGCTCGGGAGGGAAGCTCAGCCACAGTCTCTATCCGAAAGATGCAGCCTCTGGAGTCGTCTGCACTTGCCAGAGCAGACGTGGCCGTACAAACTGAGCTCCCCTGGAAGCACGCAGCCACCCAGGTCGCTGGCTGCAGGCAGTGCCTTCACCTCTCAGGGCTAGTGGATGGTAGAAGAGGTGACAGCTGCGTGAGGTGTGGCCAGGTAGATGATGTCCTCAGCCTGGTAGCAGAGCTAAAAGAGGAAGTAGAACGGCTGCAGAGCATCAGGGAGAGTGAGAAAGAAATTGATTGTTGGACTCAGACTCTGACCTCCCCGAGTAAAAAACCAGAAAAGCCACCAAAAAGACCCCGAGCTGAAGGAGATCTGGTACCTTGCCCCTGCCAGACTGAAGGCAGTGGACAAAAGGAGGCTAGTGAATGGAGGGTAGTCCATAATAGGGGAGGCAAGCGAACTCCCGCCTTGCCCACATCCCCTAACCAGGTGCCTCTGCACAACAGGTACGAGGCTCTTGGGGAGGTAGGCCAACCCATGGATGGCATGGAAGATGGTTTGGCTACCCCAGAAGAGATGCCGGGAGCAGTAAGGCCTACCCCCGGTTTAAAACCTGCCTCTACAAGGAAGAAGAGGCAGGTTATAGTAGTAGGAGACTCCCTTCTGAGGAGAACAGAAGGCCCAATGTGCTGGGCAGACCCTCTTGACAGGGAGGTTTGCTGCCTCCCTGGGGCCCAGGTTAGGGACGTCACTCAGAAAGTTCCCTGCCTGCTTTGGCCCTCGGACTACTACCCGCTGTTGCTCCTTCACGTGGGTGGTGACGAGGTGGCAACACATGGCCCAAGAGCAATCCAGAGAGACTTGAGGGCGTTGGGAAAGTTAATGAGGCAGTCTGGGGCGCAGGGTGTCTGTTCTTCTGTTCTCCCAGTTACAGGCAGGGACACTGTAAGGAACAGACATGTGCAATCTGTCAACACGTGGCTCCGTGGCTGGTGTCACCGCCACAGTTTTGGGTTTTTTGACAATGGGATGGCCTACGCGGCACCAGGCTCGTTGAATCGAATGGGGCTCATCTCTCTGAAAGGGGGAAGTGGGTCTTTGCTCATGAGCTAGTGGGGCTCGTTGACCGGGCTTTAAACTAGGCTTGTTGGGAGAGGGGGATGCCACATGGAGCTCCACCTGGACATGGATGAAGACCCAGCAGAGAGCTTATGGGTCAAGATTAAAGGGAACGCAGGGGCAGGGGACATTACGGTAGGGGTCTGCTACAGGCCATGTGACCAGGACGACAGAGCGAATGAGGCCCTGCATAGACAGATAGGAGCAGCATTGCGTTCGCAGAGCCTGGTCATCATGGGGGACTTCAACCACCCCGATACCTGTTGGAGGGACAACACAGCAGAGCACAAGAAATCCAGGCAGTTCTTGGAATGTGTCAATGACACATTTTTTCTTCCTCAAATGGTAGAGGAGCCAACAAGGAGAGGAACTATGCTGGACCTTGTCCTTAGCAACAAGGAGGGGCTGGTGGCGAGTGTCAAGCTCAAGGGTAGCCTCGGCTGCAGGGATCGTGAAATGGTAGAATTCAAGATCCTCGGGGCAGCGAGGAGAGCACGCAGCAAGCTCGCTACCTGGACTCCAAGAGAGCAGACTTTGGCCTCTTGAGGGACCTGCTTGGCAGGGTAACATGGGAAAAAGTACTGGAGGGCAGAGGGGCCCAAGAGAGCTGGTTACTATTCAAGGATCACCTCCTCCAAGCTCAGCTCAGGAACGGTGCATCCCAAGAATGAGGAAGTCAGGCAAAAATGCCAGGAGGCCTGCGTGGATTAACAAAGAGCTCCTGGACAAGCTCCAAAGCAAAAAGGAGGCCTACAGAGGGTGGAAGCAAGGACGGGTTGACTGGGTGGAATACAGAGAAACTGTCTGAGTGACCAGGAACCAGATTAGGCAAGCTAAAGCCCAGATAGAATTAAATCTGGCTAGGGGCAGCAAGGATAACAAGAAAAGCTTCTCTAAGTACGTCAGGGGTAAAGGCAAGACTAGGGAAGAGGTGGGCCCTCTCAGGAAGGAGGCAGGAGACGTGGTCAACCAGGATATGGAGAAGGCTGAGGTGCTGAATGACATTTTTGCCTCGGTCTTCACCGGCAAGGGCTCCAACCACACCACCCAAGTAGCAGAATGCAAAGGCAGGGTCTATGAAAATGAAAACCCGCCCACTGTAGGAGAAGATCAGGTTCAGGACCATCTGAGGAACCTGAAGGTGCGTAAGTCCATGGGACCAGATGAAATCCATCCACGGGTCCTGAGGGAGCTGGCAGATGAAGTGGCCAAGCCACTTTCCATTCTATTTGAAAAGTCGTGGCAGTCTGGTGAAGTTCCCGCTGATTGGAAAAGGGGACAGGTAACCTCCGTTTTCAAAAAGGCAAAAAAGGATGAGCCAGCGAACGACAGACCGGTCAGTCTCACCTCTGTGCCCGGCAAGGTCATGGAGCAGATGCTCCTGGAATCTCTGCTAAGGCACATGGAAAATAAGAAGGTGACTGGTGATAGCCAACATGGCTTCATCGAAGGCAGATCGTGCCTGACAGATTTAGTGGCCTTTTATGATGTTGCCACAGCATTGGCGGATACATCATGTACCAGCTCCTGCCAGCCCCTGGCCACCGAGGGCTGTTGGGGTGAGAGGGGCTGTGTTGCCCTCTCCCTGAGGCTCTCCAGCCAAGGCAGACTCGGTGTCCCAAGGTTCTGCAGGTGGTGCTGCTGCCATGGTGTCCACGCATTGTGCCCGGTCGTGCTGGGTGACAGTCACAGCCTTGCCCACGACCTCCGTCACGGTGTACAGGGCTGTGTGGTGCAGAGCCTCGTCGGAGGCTGTGGGGCCGTGTGGGGCAGGTGCCTGGCTCTCGGTGTCCGGAGCTGCTGCTGGTGGTGTTGCTGCTGTTGCTGCCGCCTTGCTTTGGGCCAGGTTGTGCTGGATGACAACCAGAGCGCTGACCACAGCCTTTGTCACCATGCACAGGGCCATGTCCTGCAGAGCCTGGTAGGCTGTGGGGCTGCGCGGGGCAGGTGCCTGGCTCTCTGCCTGTGCTGCTGCGGCAAAGTGCGGAGCGCCAGCTTCTGCCAGAGGGATTTCAGGCACTGAAGCAGCCGCTTCATCTTCGTATGGTGCTGGGAAGATAGCGGCTGTGCTGGTCCCACCGTAGTGGTGTTCAGACATGGGAGAAGCCATGTTTTCTCCATGCTCACGTGCCGATGGGATGAGAGGGGCTGAGCTGGCCTCTCCCCGAGGCTCTCCAGCCAAGGCAGACTCGCCGTCCTGTGGCGCTGCAGGTGGTGTTGCTGCTGCTGCTGCAGCCTTGCTTTTTGCCAGTTTTTCCTGGCTCAGAAGGAGAGAATTTATGAGAGCCTCTCTGACCATGCTCAGGACTGTGTCTTGACGAGCTTCGTCCTTGTAGTCTGGGGGGGTGGTGTATGGGGCAGGTGCCTGCCCCTCTGCCTCTGCTGCAGCCAAGGCAGACTCGGTGCCCTGTGGCGCTGCAGGTGGTGATGCTGCTGTTGCCGAATCCGTACTTTGTGCCTGCAAGCGCTGCCTCACAAGCACAGAATTGATGAGGGCCTCTCTCACCATGCTCAGGGCTGTGTCCTGCAGAGCCTCGTCCTCGTAGGCTGGGGGGGTGTATGGGGCAGGTGCCCGGCTCTCTACTTCTGCTGCAGGGGCCTGCTGGCTGGGGATGGGAGAAGCGGTTGCCTTTGCCTCCTCTTGTGCCGTGGGAGCCAGAGGTGTGCGGTGCCCCTCTTGCTCAGGAGTTCCGGCCACGGCACAAGCTGCCGGCTCAGCATCTGTGGGACCAGGCAGGGCAGGAGACGCGCTCTGCAGGTCACCAGCTATGTCACCTGCCAGCTCTGTGCCCAGGCTGCTGGGCCGGCCACACTCCTCCTGGGGACCATCGTGGGTGTCCTGGAAGAGCTCCGGGACCGAGGCGTTGACCCAGATAGTGTGGATGCTGATGTCTTCCCCTTGGGACAGCTCCTTGTCACTGCTGTCTTTGCACTTCTCCTGCTCCTCGGCCAAGGCCCCTGGCTTTTCCTCCGGGCTGTCCTGCTGCCGCTGCAGGGTGGCATTGCTGAGTTGGGCCAGGCTGCGCCTGGTGCGGGCCAGGCAGCTCCTCTCCAGCTCCTCCAGGGACTCTGTCTTGATGGGCAGGATGGCCGGATCCTCTGCAAAAGCCTTGCCTCCATTGGCTGCTAACACCTTGTCTGATGTTGGTGTCACGGCTTCAGCCCTTCCCCGTGGTGCTGCTGGCTGCTGGCTGGGTCCATGGCTTGCAGTGAAAACTTTACACAAAACCTTGTTTGTGATGTCCCGGGCGGCGTCCTTCCCTGCTGCGCTGTAGGCTGGAGGGAGCTGCCGGGCAGGCCTGAAGCTCCTCACCCTCGCAGGTCTGCCCCGCTCACCGTTGATGCCCCGAGGAGGTGGGACTGGCCATAGGCAGCCGCTGGCTGCAGTGCTGCTGGCCGTTTGCCAGCCCGTGGCAGGAGAGTTCGAGGGTGCTGGTGGCAGAGGCGGCAGCTTGCAGCAGCTGCTGGCGCGTCTTGATGGCCGAGCGGCGGTTGCGTGCCCGGCTGTCGCTGCCTGCCTGTGCTGAGTGTCTTCCTGCAGCACCACCACCCTGTTGCAGGGCAGTGCCTTGCTGCGCACCACGCTGTCTGACTGCAAGAGAAGCCAAGGAGACAGGCTGTGTGACTGTGGCCCTGGTCCCCACGGCTCGGCTGGAAGAGGTCCTGCAGCCGGGCTCCCCCGCCAGTCCCCCGGGCAGCGCTCGTCTCCGCAGGCGGCTGCTGCCAGTCCCAGAGCCAGCTGGGAGAGGACTGGTCCCCTCGCAGACCACGGTGACTCCCGGGAGCGCCCCTGGCATGCCCGGGCGGCCTGCTGGGCATGGCACGGTGGGCCCAGCTTGTGACAGGGGCCGAGCCCGCCTGTCCCCTCCTGCATGTCCCGCCTGCCCATCGGCAGCTCCCGGGGTTGGGAAGACGTTTGGCCCCGTCTCCCGCGGGCTCCCTACCTGTGCGCGGCAGCTCCCGGAGGCCTGCAAAGTCTCTGGGCAGGGGAGCTGTGGCAGCCTGTCCCCATGCAGGGGGGGCTTATCATCTAGCTGGACTTATGCAAAGCGTTTGACACTGTCCCGCACGACATCCTGGTCTCTACATTGGAAAAGCATGGATTTGATGGGTGGAGCATTCGGTGGATAAGGAACTGGCTAGATGGGCCCACTCAAAGGCTTGCAGTGAATGGCTCAATATCCACATGGAAACCAGTGAGGAGTGGTGTTCCTCAGGGGTCAGTACGGGGACCAGTGCTGTTTAACATCTTTGTCAGTGCCATGGGCAGTGGGACTGAGTGCACCCTCAGCAAGTTTGCTGACGACACCAAGCTGTGTGGCACGGTCGACACACTGGAGGGAAGGGACGCCATCCAGAGGGACCTGGAGAAACTTGAGAGGTGGGCCTCTGTGAACCTCATGAAGTTCAACCAGGCCGAGTGCAAGAGCCTGCGCCTGGGTGATGGCAATCCCAGGCACAAATACAGGTTGGGCGGAGAATGGCTTGAGAGCAGCCCTGAGGAGAAGGACTTGCGGGTGCTGGTGGACGAGAAGCTCAACGTGAGCAGGGAATGCGCGCTCGCAGCCCAGAAAGCCAACCGCGTCCTGGGCTGCATCAAAAGAAGCGTGGCCAGCAGGTCGAGGGAGGTGATTCTGCCCCTCTACTCCACTCCCGTGAGACCCCACCTGGAGTCCTGCGTCCAGCTCTGGAGTCCTCAGCACAAGAAGGACGTGGACTTGTTGGAAGGGGTCCAGCGGAGGGCCACGAAGATGATCCGAGGGCTGGAGCACCTCTGCTATGAGGACAGGCGGAGAGAGTTGGGGATGTTCAGCCTGGAGAAGAGAAGGCTCCGGGGAGACCTTAGAGCAGCCTTCCAGTCCCTAAAGGGGCCCTAGAGGAAGGATGGGGAGGGACTCTTTATCAGGGAGTGTAATGACAGGGCACGGGGTAACGGCTTCAAACTGAAAGAGGGTAGATTTAGATTGGATATCAGGTAGAATTTCTTTCTTGTGTATTAAGGGTGGTGAGGCACTGGAACAGGTTGCCCAGGGAAGCTGTCAATGCCCCATCCCTGGAAGTGTTCAAGGCCAGGCTGGATGAGGCTTTGAGCAGCCTGGTGTAGTGGGAGGTGTCCCTGCCGAGAGCCTGGGTGCTTTGGGCCAGGTTGTGCTGGATGACAACCAGAGCGCTGACCACAGCCTTTGTCACCATGCACAGGGCCACGTCCTGCAGAGCCTGGTAGGCTGTGGTCCTGCAATTGTGTCACAACAACCCCATGCAGCGCTCCAGGCCTGGGGAAGAGTGGCTGGAGAGCTGCCTGGTGGAAAAGGACCTGGGGTTGTTGGTCACTAGCTGTCTTTCTCCTGCGACGGACCAGGTACAGACGAGCACTGGGGTAAAATCATCATCTTTTATTGGCCTCAGAAAACGTCCACAGCCGAGCAGACCATGCTCAGGACTGTGTCTTGACGATCTTGTCCTTGTAGTCTGGGGTGGTGCTGTATGGGGCAGGTGCCTGCCCCTCTGCCTCTGCCGCAGCCAAGGCAGACTCGGTGCCCTGTGGCGCTGCAGGTGGTGATATTATTTCAGTCATGGCCACAGCGTTGCATTTTGCACGGTCCCGCAGTGTTGCTGGCTGATGGCTCGGTGCCCCGCTTCCAAGGGAAACCTTGGCCAGGACCTCACTCGTGAGGCACCGGGCTGTGTCCTTTATTGCTCCTCTGTCTATTATTTCAGTCATGGCGGCAGCCTTGCAATGTGCACGGTCCCGCGGTGCTGCTGGCTGCTGGCTGGGTGCCCCGCTTCCAAGGGAAACCTTGGCCAGGACCTCACTCGTGAGGCACCGGGCTGTGTCCTTTATTGCTCCTCTGTCTATTATTTCAGTCATGGCGGCAGCCTTGCAATGTGCACGGTCCCGCGGTGCTGCTGGCTGCTGGCTGGGTGCCCCGCTTCCAAGGGAAACCTTGGCCAGGACCTCACTCGTGAGGCACCGGGCTGTGTCCTTTATAACTCCTCTGTCTATTATTTCAGTCATGGCGGCAGCCTTGCATTGTGCACGGTCCCGCGGTGCTGCTGGCTGCTGGCTGGGTGCCCTGCTTCCAAGGGAAACCTTGGCCAGGACCTCACTCGTGAGGCACCGGGCTGTGTCCTTTATTGCTCCTCTGTCTATTGGTGGCTGGTGGCTCCCAGCGGCCTGCAAAGTCTCTGGGCAGAGGAGCCGTGGCAGCCTGTCCCCATGGAGGGTCAAGGCCTGGCTCTGCCTGTCCTTCGGCGCTACCTCTGGTTGCCTGTGGGCCACCTGTGGGCAGGAGGAGGAGAAGGCCTTGGGTGGAGGTGGCTGCCTTGGCACAGCAGCCCCCACAGAATCACAGAATGATAGGGGTTGGAAGGGACCTCTCGATCAGCTAGTCCAACCCCCTGCCAGAGCAGGGTCACCCAGAGCAGGTTGCACAGGAACGCGTCCAGGTGGGTTTTGGATGTCTCTAGAGACGGAGACTCCACCAGCTCTCGGGGCAGCCCATTCCAGTGCTCTGTCACCCTCCATGAGGAAGTTCCTCCTCATGTTTAGATGGAACTTCCTCTCTTCAAGTTGCTGCCCGTTTGTGCGCGGTCCTGTCACTGGGCACCACTGAAAAGAGCCTGGCCCCATCCTCCTGACACCTACCCTTTAAGTATTTCTAAGCACTGATAAGGTCCCCCCTCAGTCTTCTTTCTTCCAGACTGAAAAGACCCAAGTCCCTCAGCCTTTCTTCCTAAGAGAGCTGTTCCAGTCCCCTCATCGTCTCGGTAGCCCTTTGCTGTACCCTCTCCAGCAGTTCCCTGTCCTTGAACCGGGGAGCCCAGAACTGGACACAGTACTGCAGATGCGGCCTCAGCAGGGCAGAGTGGAGGGGGAGGAGGACCTCCCTCGACCTGCTTGCCACGCTCTTCTTGGTGCACCCCAGGATGCCATTGACCTTCTTGGCCACAAAGGCACATTGGCCGGCTCACGGTCATCCTGTTGCCCACCAGGACTCCCAGGTCTCTCTTGGCAGAGCTGCTCTCCAGCAGGTCAGCCCCCAACCTGGACGGCTGCATGGGGTTATTCCTCCCCAGGCGCAGCACCCTACCCTTTTCCCCTCATTGAATTTCATAAGGTTTCTCTCTGCCCAACTCTCCAGCCTCTCTAGGTCTCGCTGTGCGGCGGCACAGCCTTCCGGTGTATCAGCCACCCCTCCCAACTTTGTAGTGTCAGCAAACCTGCTGAGGGTGCGAGTCCCTTCATCCAGGTCCTTGATGAATATATTGAACAGGACTGGACCCCGTACTGACCTCTGGGGAACACCACTCGTCACTGACCTCCAACTAGACTCTGTGCCCCTGATCACGGCCCTCTGAGCTCTACCGTTCAACCAGTTTTCAATCCCTCCCACTCTCCATTCCCTTAAGCCACACTTCCTAAGCTTCCCTGTGAGGATGCTGTGGGAGAGCGTATCGAAAGCCTTGCTGAAGCCAAGGTAGACAACATCCACTGCCCTCCCCTCATCTCTCCATCCAGTCATGCTATCCTACAAGTCAGTCATGCCAGCAAGCCCGGCCCTGGCAGCAAGGCAGCTCCGTGCGGCCCCGTCCCACCACCGTCCTCTCCCTCCTGCCCCGTCCCTCACCTGGCGCCTCTTCTGCAGGCTCGGCAGCCCCTTGTCGGGCTGGGAGTGGCTGTTCGCCTCCTCTTCCATTGGCGTCTTCGGCGTCCTCAGCCGTCGATCTGCTATGGTCACCCAGGGGAGATGCTGCCTCTTGAGGGAGCTGCTCTCCTGGGAGTGGGTACCCCCGGGCTCTCGCTCCTTAAATGCCCCCACGGTCACCGGCGTCACAATGGCTTTGGTATGATGTGGCGACCGCGTCACAGAGCCCTGGTGGTCGCCATGGAGATGCCCACGCCTGGGACCGGCTGGGACCAGCTGTGCCGTGGCTCTGAACCAGCTGGGACCGGCCGGGACCAGCCGTGCCCGGCACAGGGCAGCCCCTGCTCTCCCCTGGCGGGGGCCCTGCCAGGCCCGAGCCAACAGCTCCCACCCAGCCCTGTGGCAGCGGCCTCTGCAGAGCTCCCTCCTGGGGGCGCTCAGCAGCTCGGGGTGCCCCCGCCCTGGGCCTTGTCCCCAGGCATTGCTCCTGTATCTGGCTCCTCCAGGTGTGCCAGGGTTCCTGTGGGACACGGAGGTGTCCCCAGGTGCGCCGGTGGCTGCTCTGTCCCTGCCCTTCTCCAGCGGTGCTCCTCAAGGAGCCCAAGCGCAAGGCCTTCACCACGGCACCTGGTGCCAACTCTTGTCGCACCCGTCTCGCCGTCCTTGGCAACGTCAGCCTGCACGGACACCAGGCAGGCAGGGGGTTTCTCTCCTGCTGTTGGGGGCTGCTGGCTGAAGCAAAGAGGCCTTGGTGTCCTCTGCAGGCAGCTGCCTTCCCACCCAGTGACGCTCCAGTGCCACCATCAGTTCTGGCTCCGTGCTTGCCATTCTACCTGCTCTGGCTGGCCCCTCTGGGAAGGGGAAGCATCCATGACTTTAGGAATGGGGATGTTTTCAAGAAGCAGCCCTGTGGTTTTTGAAACCTTCTGAGAGCTGGGGGCTGCGCGGTGCTCAGATCTGGGTGGGACCTGAGCAGCTGCTCTGACTGAGACTGCCCTCCCCGCAGGGCCTCTGCTCTCTGGCCATCCCCGTGGGCTCTTTGGTCCAGGGAGGAAAGGGGTGGTGTGGACGAGGGAAAGGCTGTGGACGTTGCCTACCTAGACGTTACCAAAGCCTTTGGCACAGCTTCCCACAGCATTCTCCTGGAGAAACTGGCTGCCCGTGGCGTGGATGGGCGTACGTGGTGGTGAATGGAGTTCAGTCCAGCTGGCGGCCGGTCACAGTGGTGTTCCCCATGGCTCGGTGCTGGGGCCGGTTCTGTTTCATGTCTTTATCGACCACCCGGAGGAGGGGATCGAGTGCACCCTCAGTCAGCTTGCAGAGGACAGCGAGCTGGGTGGGAGTGTCGATCTGCTGGAGGGTCGGAAGGCTCTGCAGAGGGATCTGGACAGGCTGGATCGATGGGACAAGGCCCATGGTGTGAGGTTCAACAAGGCCAAATGCCGTGGGGATGTATGGGGCAGGGCTGGGAGGTGCTGCGAGGGAGGGTTATGGGGCAGGCCCGGGGGAAAGTGTAGGGCAGGGCTGGGGGTAAAGCACAGGGGAGAGCTATAGGGGCTGTGGGGCTTGATCTGAGGGGCCTGCGGCAGGTGGCGGTAGCTGCTGGTGGGGAGGTGCTGCTGGGGCAGGAGGAGGATGGAGGTGCTCAGTGGGGGCCGATGAAGGCAGAGGTGGCCCAAAGCTGACCACGGGGCTATTGCATCCCATGGGCATCGTGCTCAGTATAAAAGCTGAGGGACCAACGGGTCAGCCTCTTCCTTCAACGGCCGGCGTCCGAGGAGGACTCTGATACTGGGTTTGCGTATATTGTATTTTTCCCTTTTTTAGTAGTATGGTCATCTTTTATTGTTACTGTTAAGATTTCATTAAAGTCGTTTAGTTTCTTTCCGACCCATAAGCCTCCGTCTGC
Organism: Larus michahellis; assembly: GCF_964199755.1. Classification (NCBI taxonomy): domain Eukaryota; kingdom Metazoa; phylum Chordata; class Aves; order Charadriiformes; family Laridae; genus Larus; species Larus michahellis. The sequence goes on from NC_133896.1 coordinate 220,224,493, forward strand.
CTTATTCTCTCTCGCTTCTCTTCTGGGAGGGGAGAGAGGTTAAAGAGGGCGTGTGTCGTTCGAGTAGTGGCCAGCCCAGCCCAGCCCAGCCCAGCGCACAGCAGGTTTTTACGCCTCGGTGCCTCTCCCCGCCGCGGTGTTAATTGCGGGCGGGGCGGGGCGGGGCGGGGCGGGGCGGGCCGCCCGCGGTGCCCAGCAGAGCCGCGGCGGGGCCGGTGTCGGAGTTTCGTTCCGCTGCGGCCGCGGGAGCCGCGCCGGGGCGCGTTGTGGGATCCCCCGGCCGGAGCCTCGGCGGGCGGGTGCGGGCCCGGCCCTGCCCTGCCCTGCCCTGCTCTGCCCTGCCCTGCCCTGCCCTGCGCTGCCCTGCCGGGGTGGGCGAGGGCGGCAGCGTCCCCGGGCCGAGCGCTGCCGCGGGGTCGCTGGGGGGGTTTCGGGACCGAGCCCGTGCCCGGCCGGGGGGAGCAGGGGCGGCCCCGCCCGGCTCAGCTGCTCCTGGCTGGGGCCGGGCGGCCTCTGCCGCTCCCGGCGCGGGTCGGGCAGAGGCGGCCCGGGGGGCTCCGGCGGCGGCGGCGGGCGGGTCGCGGCGGCCGCAGGGGCGGGGAAGGGCCCCGGCTGCTGCCGCCGGGGCCGGGGGCTCTCGGGGTTGGGGGGACGCCGGGCGGCGCTGGGCTCGGAGGGGGCGGCTGGGCCCGGCGCGCCCTGCCCTCGAAGTGCCGGACCCCAGGGAGCGCTGCCGGGGGGTCTAGCTGTAGCATGCAGTTTAGGAGGTGTCCTTAAGCAGTGAGGTGTTAGTTGTAAAGCTTTATAAAGAGAGGCAGCTGAATGTAACGGGTTGTTGTGGTTTTTTTCCTGATATTTAGACGGCGTGCTCTGAAGTACTTTCTTTCTGTCTGGCTTTCAGTGGCACGTTCCCCTGGCAGCCCAGTAGCATCTCTGTGGGGCAGTGCAGCTGGCTGGATGTCCCTCCTCCTTGGGTGGCACGCAAAAACCCCTGTAGTCCAATTATAACTCTGTATTTTGGAGAGAGCTAATGTAGTGGTATCAACTCACAGCTGTGCGAGCTAAACTGGTGCCAGAGGAAAGTCGAATACTGTTAGAGTGTAAGTATTTTTAATGAGTGTCTGTAAACGTGGGCACACCTTTTTGACATGAAGCGAACGACCGAGCTTTGTTCTTTATTGTTCCTTTTTGCTAGTCAGGGTTTGACCCGTCCCTCTTAGCTGCATCGACCCAGCGAGCGAGGTGGGCAGCGGCAGCAGCGCGAGGGCTGTAGTTGCGGCGGTGGCTCCGTCAGCATCGATTCCGGTTACGGCCCAGCCCGCTCCTGCCGCCCCGCGCGCAAGGCAGTGGATCTCCCTGCGGCCGCGCTGGGAGGAAGTGGCCCGGCGTTTCCCAGCGCCAGCCGGAGGGTTTGCCGTTGTGCTAAGGACGTGTTCAAAATGGCATCGGTTAGTCTTAATCCTGACTTTAAGAGTTGAGCTGGCGCTGGCTTTTGAAGGTTGTGCTGTATTTGGAGCTGAGGTGTTTCCCTAGAATCCTCCTGTAGCTCAGCTGCTGTCCCATCCCTCGCTCTGACGGAATTCCTCTACTCTCTTCTGTGCTATTTTTTTAGCACGCTGAACTCTAATTGGGGATTTTTGTTTTCCAGGTGCCTCGTTGTACGTGTCTCGTACTGCTCGAGAGATGCCCCAGCCCAGGTTTGCAGGCGGTGGCGGAGCCCCCCTGAGGGGAAGGGGCGAGCCCTGGGTCTGGTCGTTTTGCTCCTTTTTTGGGGGGAATAAGAAAGGGGTGTGTGTGTGTCTGGGGGGGTGGTGCTGTCATTTGGGACACTGCGATGTCACCGGGGCAGCGATGATGTGTCACGAAAGGTTATGGAGCAGATACTCTTGAGTGCCATCAGGCGGCATGTACAGGACGACCAGGCCATCAGGCCCCATCAGCATAGGTTTATGAAAGGCAGGTCCTGCTTGACTGACCGGATCTTCTTCTATGACAAGGTGACCCGCTGAAGCCTGTTGCAAAGCAGCTCCTAGCATAAGGCAGCTGTGTTGCTGTCTCTTTTGGGTGGAATTCATCAGTTCTGAATTTAGCCATGGGCAGGTTAGGGATTTAATGTAAGCTGATCATCTAGGCTCCATCTACAGTCGAGAGAGAGAGAGAGAGAGATCTTCCATCATAAAGCAAGAAGGAATGGATCACCTCTGGAAATTCCTGTCTTCCTCCAGTGATTAGAGAAGGAGCCCTGAGGGCTGACTTAGTTGGGCCCCCGACTCTTAAGATCAGGCTTGCCATACGGAAAAGCCAGTCGATAGCGCTGTTGGTCTGGTTTTAGTCCCATGAGCTCTCTCTGTCTCTGAACTGGCATAGTGAAGCTCATGCATAGTGTAGTCATGCACTGGAGTCCCTTCTCGGTAAGGACCTGAGCAAATCCCCAAATACCAGGGGAGACCCTGCCTCGAAAAAATAGAAAAAAGGTGTCCAGGGCAGCGGGGAGCTGCGAGGGGAAGCACAGCAAGCGGTGGCCTGACCCAGGTGCTTTGCCCCGCGCAGGTGGCGAGAGCGGAGTTTCTCCTGCTGTGCCCATGATGGTGGCCCGGTGCTGGAGAGCGGCACCTACAACAGGTTGAGGGCAGGTGAGTAGGGCAAGGAGAGCCAGGAGCCACATCCTGCTTAGGCCATCTCCGTGGAGGCACCAGCGTCCTGATGGATGGGTTGGTGATGGGTGCCCATGCTGTGGTGAAGGACGGCTGCATCTTGGGTTGTCTCAGTCTCAGGTGGCAGTGATTTCTCCTCTCTGTGCAGCACCGGTGAGGCCATATCTAGGCACTGGGTCCGGTTCCCACTGCCCAGCACCAAGCAGATTGTGACAAACGGGAGTGAGGTCAATGGGGCCGCTGAGCTGGAGGACGAGACGTTTGAAATCTGGATTTGCACAGTGAAAGAGAAGGTCAAGGGGCGTCTTATCGCTGTCTCTGCAACCATCTAATGGGAGAGGGTAGAGAAGACAGAGTCAGATGTCTCTCGGATGTGCAGTAGCAACAGCACAAGCTGTAACCTTGGAAACTTTGGGTGGCCATAAGGAGAGAAAAAGAAATCTTGCCCATGAGGGTGGTCAGATACGGGAAGAGGGGCCCGAGTGGGGAATATCTGCCCTCAGAGATGTTTGAAGCCCTGAGCATCCTGATGTAATTAGCCCTGCTTCAAGCAGAGGTTGGGGCAGAGACCTCCAGACGTCCCCTCCAACACGCATTGCTCTGTGATGCTGTGAAAAGAGAGCCCGGAGGTGCCGAGGCCTCTTGGGTCTGCAAGGCAGGGTGGGATCGGCTGGGGACCCTCCCGTGCACCATGTTTCTGCCCCCATGGAGCTCTGTCATCCAGACAGAATGACACAACCTGGGCTGCCCGTGTTTTCAGCCCGGTTCTGTTTGCTCATGATGGCTGGCAAAAGAACTGCAGATATTTCGGTAGCTCACTGTGTGTCATCTTTTCCAGAGCTCAGCGACACGCCTGCCATCATGGCCTGACACGGGCAGGGATGGGATGTGGACCTGCCATCTCAATGGGGACTGGAGAGCAGAACCTCCCCTGCTGCCCCTTCCTGCAAGGCAAACCCCAGCCTGCCGAGGGGGCCAGCTGGGAGGGCTCAGATCCGCCTGGTGAGGAAGAGCCGTTTGCCTCCATGACCCCGCCGGAGATGAGCACCGAGCTTCCTCTCCTACGGTTTTCCTTGCAATCCCGTGCCTGGCAGGGATCCCTGGGGTGTAGGGCAGCACAGATGGAGTTGCAGCCGTGAAGCAGCTGTGCACCGTGATGAGATGCAGCAACTGCATGGGAGCCACCATTTCCCTCCGAGACCACTGTCACCCCACAGGACAGTCACCCTGGGATCCCTCCTGCCGTGTGTAAGCCCTCTGTTTCCACAGCTGTGTTTTACACATGCTGCAAACACCTGAGCATCCTCCAGTCCTCCTTGTTCTCAGCTGCCCACGTTTCTCCCGTCAGACCAGCCTCTTCTCCACACAGTCCCGCCCTCCTCGCAGGTCTTCTCCATCCCTGAGAGTGCACCAGCCCCACCACAATGGTTGAGTGCTGCTGGCTGGGTCACTAGGGTCCGTACCTTCTTATAACGCAGGCAGAGGCAGCTTAGGTTTTCCTTCTCCCCCCTCTTGCCCCGCCATAACATAGGCCCTAACAGGACAGTCTCTTCCCCTTGGCTGTGGGTACGGGCATCTCTTCTCACGTGTGCTGAAGGACTTTCTGGTGCCTTGGCCATGTAGCTACTGGAACTATGAGTAGGAGCACACCACTTTTCTTCAGAAGGATTGAGCTGCATGTGGATTGGTCCCACCAAGTGTCCTGTTTGCTTTTCCCTTGGAAAGGTCTGTATACGTGCTCTGCACCCTGGGATTTATTCTGGTTTTAATTTCTCCCCGTGGCTGCTGGCGTACAGGGAGAAGGGGGTCTGTGCCCTGCTCTGCAAGGGAGATGTGAACATCTCCCCGGTTTAAGCCATAGTCCCAGCTGGACCTGAACCACTGACAGCGAGGGCAGGCCCTTGATTTCGGTGGGCTTTTCTCCATCTTTGGTTGGCTGTATTCGTCGGCTGGCTGGTTGTTCCGTCTTCCGCGTGACGGCACGCAGCGTGGACCAGCCAGCTTTGAGCAGAGATGGGACGTGCCAGCACAGAGGAGGCTGGAGCCATGTTGTGTTTAGGGGGTGTGAAATGTGCTTAACTGATTCGTGTCAGTGTGGAACAGTGTTAGGGCCACAGGGTGAAGTGTGACCTTTGGTTGTTTTGTCTGTATGGCCGCAGATGAGACGGTGTGTCTATCGTGTCTGTGTTTTGCAGGAGCCAGCTGGCGAACATTCTAGAATACCAACTTAAGCCGGTCCTGTTGTTATCTGCATAGTGACCTGTAAGAGGGGGGATACACCCATTTTTGGCAAGGGCCAACCATTTTAGAGGCAGTTATGAATATGTATTTGTATAGGAGATAGAAACCAAAAATGGGGTCTGTAAGGCATGTGTCTTGGTTGGGCAGAGACTCCCGGCACACCCAGCGCTGTTTGCTTGCCTTTATTCCTTTAATAAATTATAAATTCTAATTGGAATCCTGTTTGCAATTAAATCGTTTATCACAATTTGGGTGCTCGTCCGGGATTGTCTTAGTTCCTGAATTCTGACTTGATCTAGGAGGGGCGCCCCACCATTAGGTGGCTCCTGATCAGGTCAGGTCAGGACTAACACCATCCTGAACCTGAGTAAAGGCAAGCAAAGAAAAGATTTTGATTTTTATTTTTATGAGCTCCCGTGCCGGCTGCAGCAGTTTATTTTACCCGTAATTCTGCGCGCGAAGATCCGAACGAAGATGACGGAGTCGTAAGTATTTAAAGTGTATACCGTTCGGTTGGGTGGGATTCGGTTGCCTGTGTGTAAGAGTGTGATTGAGACGGAACCTGGTTCCGAAGTGATTGCGGAGGTCTTCTAACCGCGGTTCCAGTCTCCCGCGAGGGACTTGGCCGGTGAAGGACCGAAGCAATTCCTATAGGATTCGTGGGTGGGTGATTGGTCCTAAACCCCCTGCAAGACACTCTTACTGGTAACCAAGGGCTGTAGGAATTGCCACAGTAAAATTCCTAGATGGGTCAGACAAAATCGAAGACCCAGGACCAGAGGAAAGGGAGCAAATTACCAGATATACCATTGGAAAGTCCATTAGGAATAATGATTAGGAATTGGAATGAAAGGGGCCCCAGAAAAGGAAAAAGTAAATTAAAATTAGTTCACTATTGTATGATTGAATGGCCGAAGAAACTTTTAAAACCACATGTCTTTTGGCCTGTTTTTGGATCCTTTGAAGACTGGATTTGCCAGGCCTTAAATCTATATGTTAATTGAAAGGAACCTTTTAGTCAGGAGGAAAGTGATTATGCAGGATTATGGATCAGGACTTCACGTCCTTTTCCGGCTTCAATACTTACATTAAAAACGGATGAAAAGTCTGAGAAAGAAGAAGGAAACAAAGACGAAAAAGGGAAGGAAAAAGATGATAAAGGGGAACCACTGGATAACTTACCACCTCCATATCCTAACAATCCTCCGCTATATCTTTTGGGGACTTCAACAGAGCCCTTGATAAAATTATTAATAGGTCCCCATAAGGAGGAGGTTTTATTTTTAGTGGATACGGAAGCTGAAAAATCAACCATTCAGAAACTTCCAAAAGGAATAGAGATAGGGAAGAACTATATGTCAGTAGTCGGGGCAAAAGGAGAACCTTTGAAAGTCCCTATCTTGAAAGATGTAGAAGTAGAAACAGAAACGAAAATTTGTCTTAATGATTTACTTTTGCTCCCTGAAGCGGAATACAATTTACTAGGAAGGGATCTGATTTTGAAGTTAAACTTGAGCATTCAGAGTGAGGGGAACAAACTGCAGATCAAATTATATACTTTAACACAGGAGGATGAAGAAGCTATTAACCCCTCGGTGTGGTATAAAGAAGGGGAAACTGGAAAAATAAAAATGGACCCCATAAGCGTTCAAATAATAGATCCACATCGTTCGATTAGAATCAAGCAATACCCTATACCCATGGAGGGTCGAAAAGGATTAAAACCTGTAGTTGACAGACTTTTGGAAAAAGGAACCTTGGAACCATGTATGTCACCTCATAATACACCCATCCTCCCTGTAAAGAAACCGGACGGGTCATACAGAATGGTACAGGATTTCAGAGCTGTAAATCAGCGAACGATTACTAAATTCCCTGTAGTGGCAAATCCCTATACTTTATTAAGTCATATTTCTCCCAGACATACTTGGTATAGTGTGATAGATTTGCAAGATGCTTTTTGGGCCTGTCCTCTGGACGAGGGATCTAGAGATTATTTTGCTTTCGAGTGGGAGGACCCCGAAACGGGACGGAAACAGCAATTAAGATGGACGGTATTACCACAGGGGTTTACGGAGTCACCAAATTTATTTGGGCAAACTTTAGAGAAAATCTTACAGGATTTTACATTACCCCAGGAGATAAAATTATTGCAATATGTAGATGATTTCTTAGTAGCAGGAGAAACTGAAGAGGGGACCCGAGAAGCTACTATTAAATTGTTAAATTTTCTCGGGGAGAAGGGATTGAAAGTGTCCCGATCAAAACTACAGTTTGTAGAACAGGAAGTAAAATACTTAGGACATTGGCTAAGTAAGGGAAAGAAGAAACTAGCTTCTGGTAGGGTATCTGGGATTCTATCTTTAAGACCCCCACAAACTAAAAAGGAGGTTCGGCAAATATTGGGATTATTAGGATATTGTAGATCATGGCTTGAAAATTATAGTGACAAGGTAAAATTTCTATATGAAAAATTAACTAGTAACCAACTTAAGTGGCTTACAGAAGATGACCAGAAATTCGAGGAAATAAAAAAGGCATTAATACAAGCACCTGTACTGAGCCTCCCAGATTTAGAAAAACCTTTCCATCTTTTTGTGAATACATCAAATCAGACAGCATATGGAGTTCTTACTCGAGACTGGGCAGGAATAAAAAAACCTGTGGGGTACTGTTCTAAATTACTTGATCCAGTAAGTAGAGGATGGCCTGCTTGTCTCCAAGCTTTGGTAGCTACCGCATTATTAATAGAGGAAGTTCGGAAAATTACCTTTAGTGCTCCTTTAAAAGTGTATACCCCACACAATGTCAGGAGTGTTTTACAACAAAAGGCAGAAAAATGCTGAACGGACAGCCGGATCTTGAAATATGAAGCACTATTAATAGACTCCCCCGATTTAGAACTGAGGGTGACTTCTGCTCAGAGTCCAGCACAGTTTTTGTTTGGAGAGCCATCAAAGGAAGTACAACATAATTGTTTAGAGGTAATTGAGACCCAGACTAAGGTGAGGCCAGACTTAAGAGATACTGAGTTAGAAAATGCAGAAGTGTTATTTGTAGATGGCTCCTCCCGTGTGGTGGAAGGGAGGAGAAAATCAGGGTATGCCGTAATTAATAAAAATTTAGAACTTACAGAATCAGGACCTCTGAGTCCATCATGGTCAGCTGAAGCTTGCGAGCTGTATGCCCTTTGTAGAGCCCTGGAATTATTACAAGGAAAAAGCGGGACCATATTTACGGATTCTAAATATGCGTATGGAGTAGTCCACACTTTTGGAAAAATTTGGGAGGAAAGAGGTTTAATTAATACCCAAGGAAGGAATCTAATACATCAAGAACTAATAGTGAAAATTTTAAAGGCGTTAAGAAAACCAAAGGACATAGCAGTGGTACATGTGAGAGGACACCAAAAGGGGATTAGATTATCGAACCAGAGGGAATAACCTAGCCGATAGAGAGGCCCAGGAAGCAGCCCTGAGGACTCAGGTCGCTAAAATTAATGTAGTACAAGCACAAGGAGACATTAGTGAAAAAGAACTAGAGGAGAAAGAAAAGAAATTTACCCCTGAGGAACAGGCAAAATTAGAGAAAATAGGAGCTAAGTTAGAACAGGGAAAATGGATGCTGCCCAACGGGCGAGAGATGTTGCCAAAAGCTTATGCCAGGCAAATATTAGAACGATTACACACACAAACACATTGGGGTACAAAGGCGGTAAGTGATCATTTCCTTAAACAATTTGGCTGTATTGAGATTTTTGAAATAGCAAAGCAAATCACGCGAGGATGTTTAACTTGTCAAAAAGTAAACAAGAAAGTGTTTCGACAAGCAGCCACGGGAGGAAGGAAAACAGCTTATAGACCTTTTGAAAGAATACAAGTCAATTTTACTGAATTGCCTAAGGTAGGGAGAACAAAATATTTACTAGTAATAGTAGATCATTTAACACAATGGGTAGAAGCTTACCCTGTAGCACGAGCTACGGCACAGATGGTAGTAAAAATCTTATTAGAACACTTAATACCTAGATATGGGATAATCCAGTATATTGATTCTGATCAGGGCACACATTTTACTTCTAAAATAATAAAATTATTATGTCAGTCATTAGGTATTCAATGGGAATACCACACTCCGTGGCACCCACAAAGCTCAGGGAAAGTAGAAAGAACGAATCAAACAATAAAACAGCAACTGGCTAAATTAATGATTGAGACACAGATGTCCTGGACGAAATGCCTACCATTGGCACTATTAAACATAAGAACTAAGCCACACAGTGAGACTGGATTATCGCCATATGAAATGTTATATGGAATGCCTTACTCCCAAGGGATGCCCCTGGGGAATAATGTAGTTGAAGATTATAGTATCCAAAAATATATAATATCCATTGGAAAAAGGTTAAAAGAACTACGAGAGATTGCGATGGTGGCTCAAACACCACCATTAGGATTTGACACATGTGTCGCGAGTGAAAGGTCCAGTGAAGGAGTGGAGAGTCACATCTGAGCCCGGAGAAGCCAAGCTAACCATCAGACGAACTTAAAGAGACCTTCATCAAGAAGCATAAGCTAAGTTGCTGTGGGAATTTCATTGTAACTACTCCTGTAGAATTAGTGGACAGGGATAGATACCTATTAGGAAAGGTGATTTAGTCCATTGTGTAAACGGTGGTGTTTATTTTTAAGGGCAAAGTGTTCTACATGTTTTAAAATATATCATTTTCCAAAAAAGAAGTCAAGGATCTAGGAAACAGTTTAGAATTTTTGTGCATTCGCTGTGGGGCCACCACTCCCCTATATAACCTACCATGGGTTAGGCTTTATTGTTGTCAATTTAATCAAAGAGTGTTTCTTGATTGAAGGTTACCCCTTAAAAGATTAAGGAAGAGGGCAAGACCGGAGGGGAACGAGTGGTGCGGCTTGAAAGGTCTGCCAAGGGCTGCAACCCCTTCGGGCTGTGACCGCCGATCACTATGGCCCTGACCGGACCTCTTCTGGTCCTGTTTGGGGTAAGCTCCTTGACTCTGGTTATGGCAAACTGCAGCCAGTGCGTAGTAACTACTAGGAGGGGACGGGTAAGTTCCCAGACTTTGGTTTATAATAGCGAAATAAAAGAATAAGGGAATCGGTACAGCACAGACTACTATTTAACTCATTTTATCATGAAATAGAAACAGGAGAGAAGCCCGGGCAGCGGCAGGGACCCGCAGGGAGCCCGCAGCTCGGCGGCAGCGGCTGAGGCGGCCGGTGCGGAGCCCGCAGCGGCAGCAGCCAGCTCCCATCCCCTCAGAAGGCGGCCCTAGGGAGCGCGGCGCAGCAGTTTGAACGGGAAGGGCTCGGGAGGGAAGCTCAGCCACGGTCTCTATCCGAAAGATGCAGCCTCTGGAGTCGTCTGCACTTGCGAGAGCAGACGTGGCTGTACAAACTGAGCTCCCCTGGAAGCACGCAGCCACCCAGGTCGCTGGCTGCAGGCAGTGCCTTCACCTCTCAGGGCTAGTGGATGGTAGAAGAGGTGACAGCTGCGTGAGGTGTGGCCAGGTAGATGATGTCCTCAGCCTGGTAGCAGAGCTAAAAGAGGAAGTAGAACGGCTGCGGAGCATCAGGGAGAGTGAGAAAGAAATTGATTGTTGGACTCAGACTCTGACCTCCCCGAGTAAAAAACCAGAAAAGCCACCAAAAAGACCCCGAGCTGAAGGAGATCTGGTACCTTGCCCCTGCGAGACTGAAGGCAGTGGACAAAAGGAGGCTAGTGAATGGAGGGTAGTCCGTAATAGGGGAGGCAAGCGAACTCCCTCCTTGCCCACATCCCCTAACCAGGTGCCTCTGCACAACAGGTACGAGGCTCTTGGGGAGGTAGGCCAACCCATGGATGGCATGGAAGATGGTTTGGCTACCCCAGAAGAGATGCCGGGAGCAGTAAGGCCTACCCCCATTTTAAAAACTGCCTCTACAAGGAAGAAGAGGCAGGTTATAGTAGTAGGAGACTCCCTTCTGAGGAGAACAGAAGGCCCAATGTGCTGGGCAGACCCTCTTGACAGGGAGGTATGCTGCCTCCCCGGGGCCCAGGTTAGGGACGTCACTCAAAAACTTCCCCGCCTGCTTCGGCCCTCAGACTACTACCCGCTGTTGCTCCTTCACGTGGGTGGTGACGAGGTGGCAACACATGGCCCAAGAGCAATCCAGAGAGACTTGAGGGCGTTGGGAAAGTTAATGAGGCAGTCTGGGGTGCAGGGTGTCTGTTCTTCTGTTCTCCCAGTTACAGGCAGGGACACTGTAAGGAACAGACGTGTGCAATCTATCAACACGTGGCTCCGTGGCTGGTGTCACCGCCACAGTTTTGGGTTTTTTGACAATGGGATGGCCTACGCGGCACCAGGCTCATTGAATCGAATGGGGCTCATCTCTCTGAAAGGGGGAAGTGGGTCTTTGCTCGTGAGCTAGCGGGGCTCGTTGACCGGGCTTTAAACTAGGCTTGTTGGGAGAGGGGGATGCCACATGGAGCTCCACCTGGGCATGGATGAAGACCCAGCAGAGAGCTTATGGGTCAAGATTAAAGGGAACGCAGGGGCAGGGGACATTACGGTAGGGGTCTGCTACAGGCCATGTGACCAGGACGACAGAGCGAATGAGGCCCTGCACAGACAGATAGGAGCAGCATCGCGTTCCCAGAGGCTGCTCATCATGGGGGACTTCAACCACCCCGATACCTGTTGGAGGGACAACACAGCAGGGCACAAGAAATCCAGGCAGTTCTTGGAATGTGTCAATGACACATTTTTTCTTCCTCAAATGGTGGAGGAGCCAACAAGGAGAGGAACTATGCTGGACCTTGTCCTTAGCAACAAGGAGGGGCTGGTGGCGAGTGTCAAGCTCAAGGGTAGCCTCGGCTGCAGGGATCGTGAAATGGTAGAATTCAAGATCCTCGGGGCAGCGAAGAGAGCACACAGCAAGCTCGCTACCTGGACTCCAAGAGAGCAGACTTTGGCCTCTTGAGGGACCTGCTTGGCAGGGTAACATGGGAAAAAGTACTGGAGGGCAGAGGGGCCCAAGAGAGCTGGTTACTATTCAAGGATCACCTCCTCCAAGCTCAGCTCAGGAACGGTGCATCCCAAGAATGAGGAAGTCAGGCAAAAATGCCAGGAGGCCTGCGTGGATTAACAAAGAGCTCCTGGACAAGCTCCAAAGCAAAAAGGAGGCCTACAGAGGGTGGAAGCAAGGACGGGTTGACTGGGTGGAATACAGAGAAACTGTCCGAGTGACCAGGAACCAGATTAGGCAAGCTAAAGCCCAGATAGAATTAAATCTGGCTAGGGGCAGCAAGGATAACAAGAAAAGCTTCTCTAAGTACGTCAGGGGTAAAGGCAAGACTAGGGAAGAGGTGGGCCCTCTCAGGAAGGAGGCAGGAGACGTGGTCACCCAGGATATAGAGAAGGCTGAGGTGCTGAATGATATTTTTGCCTCGGTCTTCACCGGCAAGGGCTCCAACCACACCACCCAAGTAGCAGAATGCAAAGGCAGGGTCTATGAAAATGAAAACCCGCCCACTGTAGGAGAAGATCAGGTTCAGGACCATCTGAGGAACCTGAAGGTGCGTAAGTCCATGGGACCAGATGAAATCCATCCACGGGTCCTGAGGGAGCTGGCAGATGAAGTGGCCAAGCCGCTTTCCATTCTATTTGAAAAGTCGTGGCAGTCTGGTGAAGTTCCCGCTGATTGGAAAAGGGGACAGGTAACCTCCGTTTTCAAAAAGGCAAAAAAGGATGAGCCAGCGAACGACAGACCGGTCAGTCTCACCTCTGTGCCCGGCAAGGTCATGGAGCAGATGCTCCTGGAATCTCTGCTAAGGCACATGGAAAATAAGAAGGTGACTGGTGATAGCCAACATGGCTTCATCGAAGGCAGATCGTGCCTGACAGATTTAGTGGCCTTTTATGATGTTGCCACAGCATTGGCGGATACATCATGTACCAGCTCCTGCCAGCCCCTGGCCACCGAGGGCTGTTGGGGTGAGAGGGGCTGTGTTGCCCTCTCCCTGAGGCTCTCCAGCCAAGGCAGACTCGGTGTCCCAAGGTTCTGCAGGTGGTGCTGCTGCCATGGTGTCCACGCATTGTGCCCGGTCGTGCTGGGTGACAGTCACAGCCTTGCCCACGACCTCCGTCACGGTGTACAGGGCTGTGTGGTGCAGAGCCTCGTCGGAGGCTGTGGGGCCGTGTGGGGCAGGTGCCTGGCTCTCGGTGTCCTGAGCTGCTGCTGGTGGTGTTGCTGCTGTTGCTGCCGCCTTGCTTTGGGCCAGGTTGTGCTGGATGACAACCAGAGCGCTGACCACAGCCTTTGTCACCATGCACAGGGCCATGTCCTGCAGAGCCTGGTAGGCTGTGGGGCTGCGCGGGGCAGGTGCCTGGCTCTCTGCCTGTGCTGCTGCGGCAAAGTGCGGAGCGCCAGCTTCTGCCAGAGGGATTTCAGGCACTGAAGCAGCCGCTTCATCCTCGTGCGCTGCTGGGAAGATAGCGGCTGTGCTGGTCCCACCGTAGTGGTGTTCAGACATGGGAGAAGCCATGTTTTCTCCATGCTCACGTGCCGATGGGATGAGAGGGGCTGAGCTGGCCTCTCCCCGAGGCTCTCCAGCCAAGGCAGACTCGCTGTCCTGTGGCGCTGCAGGTGGTGTTGCTGCTGCTGCTGCAGCCTTGCTTTTTGCCAGTTTTTCCTGGCTCAGAAGGAGAGAATTTATGAGAGCCTCTCTGACCATGCTCAGGACTGTGTCTTGACGAGCTTCATCCTTGTAGTCTGTGGGGGTGGTGTATGGGGCAGGTGCCTGCCCCTCTGCCTCTGCTGCAGCCAAGGCAGACTCGGTGCCCTGTGGCGCTGCAGGTGGTGATGCTGCTGTTGCCGAATCCGTACTTTGTGCCTGCAAGCGCTGCCTCACAAGCACAGAATTGATGAGAGCCCCTCTCACCATGCTCAGGGCTGTGTCCTGCAGAGCCTCGTCCTCGTAGGCTGGGGGGGTGTATGGGGCAGGTGCCCGGCTCTCTACTTCTGCTGCAGGGGCCTGCTCGCTGGGGATGGGAGGAGCGGTTGCCTTTGCCTCCTCTTGTGCCGTGGGAGCCAGAGGTGTGCGGTGCCCCTCTTGCTCAGGAGTTCCGGCCAGGGCACAAGCTGCCGGCTCAGCATCTGTGGGACCAGGCAGGGCAGGAGACGCGCTCTGCAGGTCACCAGCTATGTCACCTGCCAGCTCTGTGCCCAGGCTGCTGGGCCGGCCGCACTCCTCCTGGGGACCATCGTGGGTGTCCTGGAAGAGCTCCGGGACCGAGGCGTTGACCCAGATAGTGTGGATGCTGATGTCTTCCCCTTGGGACAGCTCCTTGTCACTGCTGTCTTTGCACTTCTCCTGCTCCTCGGCCAAGGCCCCTGGCTTTTCCTCCGGGCTGTCCTGCTGCCGCTGCAGGGTGGCATTGCTGAGTTGGGCCAGGCTGCGCCTGGTGCGGGCCAGGCAGCTCCTCTCCAGCTCCTCCAGGGACTCTGTCTTGATGGGCAGGATGGCCAGATCCTCTGCAAAAGCCTTGCCTCCATTGGCTGCTAACACCTTGTCTGATGTTGGTGTCACGGCTTCAGCCCTTCCCCGTGGTGCTGCTGGCTGCTGGCTGGGTCCATGGCTTGCAGTGAAAACTTTACACAAAACCTTGTTTGTGATGTCCCGGGCGGCGTCCTTCCCTGCTGCGCTGTAGGCTGGAGGGAGCTGCCGGGCAGGCCTGAAGCTCCTCACCCTCGCAGGTCTGCCCCGCTCACCGTTGATGCCCCGAGGAGGTGGGACTGGCCATAGGCAGCCGCTGGCTGCAGTGCTGTTGGCCGTTTGCCAGCCCGTGGCAGGAGCGTTCGAGGGTGCTGGTGGCAGAGGCGGCAGCTTGCAGCAGCTGCTGGCACGTCTTGATGGCCGAGCGGCGGTTGCGTGCCCGGCTGTCGCTGCCTGCCTGTGCTGAGTGTCTTCCTGCAGCACCACCACCCTGTTGCAGGGCAGTGCCTTGCTGCGCACCACGCTGTCTGACTGCAAGAGAAGCCAAGGAGACAGGCTGCGTGACTGTGGCCCTGGTCCCCACGGCTCGGCTGGAAGAGGTCCTGCAGCCGGGCTCCCCCGCCAGTCCCCCGGGCAGCGCTCGTCCCCGCAGGCGGCTGCTGCCAGTCCCAGAGCCAGCTGGGAGAGGACTGGTCCCCTCGCAGACCACGGTGACTCCCGGGAGCGCCCCTGGCATGTCCGGGCGGCCTGCTGGGCATGGCACGGTGGGCCCAGCTTGTGACGGGGGCCGAGCCCGCCTGTCCCCTCCTGCATGTCCCGCCTGCCCATCGGCAGCTCCCGGGGTTGGGAAGACGTTTGGCCCCGTCTCCCGCGGGCTCCCTACCTGTGCGCGGCAGCTCCCGGAGGCCTGCAAAGTCTCTGGGCAGGGGAGCTGTGGCAGCCTGTCCCCATGCAGGGGGGGCTTATCATCTAGCTGGACTTATGCAAAGCGTTTGACACTGTCCCGCACGACATCCTGGTCTCTACATTGGAAAAGCATGGATTTGATGGGTGGAGCATTCGGTGGATAAGGAACTGGCTAGATGGGCCCACTCAAAGGCTTGCAGTGAATGGCTCAATATCCACATGGAAACCAGTGAGGAGTGGTGTTCCTCAGGGGTCAGTACGGGGACCAGTGCTGTTTAACATCTTTGTCAGTGCCATGGGCAGTGGGACTGAGTGCACCCTCAGCAAGTTTGCTGACGACACCAAGCTGTGTGGCACGGTCGACACACTGGAGGGAAGGGACGCCATCCAGAGGGACCTGGAGAGGCTTGAGAGGTGGGCCTCTGTGAACCTCATGAAGTTCAACCAGGCCGAGTGCAAGAGCCTGCGCCTGGGTGATGGCAATCCCAGGCACAAATACAGGTTGGGCGGAGAATAGCTTGAGAGCAGCCCTGAGGAGAAGGACTTGCGGGTGCTGGTGGACGAGAAGCTCAACGTGAGCAGGCAATGCGTGCTCGCAGCCCAGAAAGCCAACCGCATCCTGGGCTGCATCAAAAGAAGCGTGGCCAGCAGGTCGAGGGAGGTGATTCTGCCCCTCTACTCCACTCCCGTGAGACCCCACCTGGAGTCCTGCGTCCAGCTCTGGAGTCCTCAGCACAAGAAGGACGTGGACTTGTTGGAAGGGGTCCAGCAGAGGGCCACGAAGATGATCCGAGGGCTGGAGCACCTCTGCTATGAGGACAGGCGGAGAGAGTTGGGGATGTTCAGCCTGGAGAAGAGAAGGCTCCGGGGAGACCTTAGAGCAGCCTTCCAGTCCCTAAAGGGGCCCTAGAGGAAGGATGGGGAGGGACTCTTTATCAGGGAGTGTAATGACAGGGCACGGGGTAACGGCTTCAAACTGAAAGAGGGTAGATTTAGATTGGATATCAGGTAGAATTTCTTTCTTGTGTATTAAGGGTGGTGAGGCACTGGAACAGGTTGCCCAGGGAAGCTGTCAATGCCCCATCCCTGGAAGTGTTCAAGGCCAGGCTGGATGAGGCTTTGAGCAGCCTGGTGTAGTGGGAGGTGTCCCTGCCGAGAGCCTGGGTGCTTTGGGCCAGGTTGTGCTGGATGACAACCAGAGCGCTGACCACAGCCTTTGTCACCATGCACAGGGCCACGTCCTGCAGAGCCTGGTAGGCTGTGGTCCTGCAATTGTGTCACAACAACCCCATGCAGCGCTCCAGGCCTGGGGAAGAGTGGCTGGAGAGCTGCCTGGTGGAAAAGGACCTGGGGTTGTTGGTCACTAGCTGTCTTTCTCCTGCGACGGACCAGGTACAGACAAGCACTGGGGTAAAATCATCATCTTTTATTGGCCTCAGAAAACGTCCACAGCCGAGCAGACCATGCTCAGGACTGTGTCTTGACGATCTTGTCCTTGTAGTCTGGGGTGGTGCTGTATGGGGCAGGTGCCTGCCCCTCTGCCGCAGCCAAGGCAGACTCGGTGCCCTGTGGCGCTGCAGGTGGTGATATTATTTCAGTCATGGCCACAGCGTTGCATTTTGCACGGTCCCGCAGTGTTGCTGGCTGATGGCTCGGTGCCCCGCTTCCAAGGGAAACCTTGGCCAGGACCTCACTCGTGAGGCACCGGGCTGTGTCCTTTATTGCTCCTCTGTCTATTATTTCAGTCATGGCGGCAGCCTTGCAATGTACACGGTCCCGCGGTGCTGCTGGCTGCTGGCTGGGTGCCCCGCTTCCAAGGGAAACCTTGGCCAGGACCTCACTTGTGAGGCACCGGGCTGTGTCCTTTATAGCTCCTCTGTCTATTACTTCAGTCATGGCGGCAGCCTTGCATTGTGCACGGTCCCGCGGTGCTGCTGGCTGCTGGCTGGGTGCCCTGCTTCCAAGGGAAACCTTGGCCAGGACCTCACTCGTGAGGCACCGGGCTGTGTCCTTTATTGCTCCTCTGTCTATTATTTCAGTCATGGCGGCAGCCTTGCATTGTGCACGGTCCCGCGGTGCTGCTGGCTGCTGGCTGGGTGCCCTGCTTCCAAGGGAAACCTTGGCCAGGACCTCACTCGTGAGGCACCGGGCTGTGTCCTTTATTGCTCCTCTGTCTATTATTTCAGTCATGGCGGCAGCCTTGCAATGTGCACGGTCCCGCGGTGCTGCTGGCTGATGGCTCGGTGCCCCGCTTCCAAGGGAAACCTTGGCCAGGACCTCACTCGTGAGGCACCGGGCTGTGTCCTTTATTGCTCCTCTGTCTATTATTTCAGTCATGGCGGCAGCCTTGCAATGTGCACGGTCCCGCGGTGCTGCTGGCTGCTGGCTGGGTGCCCCGCTTCCAAGGGAAACCTTGGCCAGGACCTCACTCGTGAGGCACCGGGCTGTGTCCTTTATTGCTCCTCTGTCTATTGGTGGCTGGTGGCTCCCAGCGGCCTGCAAAGTCTCTGGGCAGAGGAGCCGTGGCAGCCTGTCCCCATGGAGGGTCAAGGCCTGGCTCTGCCTGTCCTTCGGCGCTACCTCTGGTTGCCTGTGGGCCACCTGTGGGCAGGAGGAGGAGAAGGCCTTGGGTGGAGGTGGCTGCCTTGGCACAGCAGCCCCCACAGAATCACAGAATGATAGGGGCTGGAAGGGACCTCTCGATCAGCTAGTCCAACCCCCTGCCAGAGCAGGGTCACCCAGAGCAGGTTGCACAGGAACGCGTCCAGGTGGGTTTTGGATGTCTCTAGAGACGGAGACTCCACCAGCTCTCGGGGCAGCCCATTCCAGTGCTCTGTCACCCTCCATGAGGAAGTTCCTCCTCATGTTTAGATGGAACTTCCTCTCTTCAAGTTGCTGCCCGTTTGTGCGCGGTCCTGTCACTGGGCACCACTGAAAAGAGCCTGGCCCCATCCTCCTGACACCTACCCTTTAAGTATTTCTAAGCACTGATAAGGTCCCCCCTCAGTCTTCTTTTTTCCAGACTGAAAAGACCCAAGTCCCTCAGCCTTTCTTCCTAAGAGAGCTGTTCCAGTCCCCTCATCGTCTCGGTAGCCCTTTGCTGTACCCTCTCCAGCAGTTCCCTGTCCTTGAACCGGGGAGCCCAGAACTGGACACAGTACTGCAGATGTGGCCTCAGCAGGGCAGAGTGGAGGGGGAGGAGGACCTCCCTCGACCTGCTTGCCACGCTCTTCTTGGTGCACCCCAGGATGCCATTGACCACCTTGGCCACAAAGGCACATTGGCCGGCTCACGGTCATCCTGTTGCCCACCAGGACTCGCAGGTCTCTCTTGGCAGAGCTGCTCTCCAGCAGGTCAGCCCCCAACCTGGACGGCTGCATGGGGTTATTCCTCCCCAGGCGCAGCACCCTACCCTTTTCCCCTCATTGAATTTCATAAGGTTTCTCTCTGCCCAACTCTCCAGCCTCTCTAGGTCTCGCTGTGCGGCGGCACAGCCTTCCGGTGTATCAGCCACCCCTCCCAACTTTGTAGTGTCAGCAAACCTGCTGAGGGTGCGAGTCCCTTCATCCAGGTCCTTGATGAATATATTGAACAGGACTGGACCCCGTACTGACCTCTGGGGAACACCACTCGTCACTGACCTCCAACTAGACTCTGTGCCCCTGATCACGGCCCTCTGAGCTCTACCGTTCAACCAGTTTTCAATCCCTCCCACTCTCCATTCCCTTAAGCCACACTTCCTAAGCTTCCCTGTGAGGATGCTGTGGGAGAGCGTATCGAAAGCCTTGCTGAAGCCAAGGTAGACAACATCCACTGCCCTCCCCTCATCTCTCCATCCAGTCATGCTATCCTACAAGTCAGTCATGCCAGCAAGCCCGGCCCTGGCAGCAAGGCAGCTCCGTGCGGCCCCGTCCCACCACCGTCCTCTCCCTCCTGCCCCGTCCCTCACCTGGCGCCTCTTCTGCAGGCTCGGCAGCCCCTTGTCGGGCTGGGAGTGGCTGTTTGCCTCCTCTTCCATTGGCGTCTTCGGCGTCCTCAGCCGTCGATCTGCTATGGTCACCCAGGGGAGATGCTACCTCTTGAGGGAGCTGCTCTCCTGGGAGTGGGTACCCCCGGGCTCTCGCTCCTTAAATGCCCCCACGGTCACCGGCGTCACAATGGCTTCGGTATGATGCGGCGACCGCGTCACAGAGCCCTGGTGGTCGCCATGGAGATGCCCACGCCTGGGACCGGCTGGGACCGGCTGTGCCGTGGCTCTGAACCAGCTGGGACCGGCCGGGACCAGCTGGGACCGGCACAGGGCAGCCCCTGCTCTCCCCTGGCGGGGGCCCTGCCAGGCCCGAGCCAACAGCTCCCACCCAGCCCGGTGGCAGCGGCCTCTGCAGAGCTCCCTCCTGGGGGCGCTCAGCAGCTCGGGGTGCCCCCGCCCTGGGCCTTGTCCCCAGGCATTGCTCCTGTATCTGGCTCCTCCAGGTGTGCCAGGGTTCCTGTGGGACACGGAGGTGTCCCCAGGTGCGCCGGTGGCTGCTCTGTCCCTGCCCTTCTCCAGCGGTGCTCCTCAAGGAGCCCAAGCGCAAGGCCTTCACCATGGCACCTGGTGCCAACTCTTGTCGCACCCGTCTCGCCGTCCTTGGCAACGTCAGCCTGCACGGACACCAGGTGGGCAGGGGGTTTCTCTCCTGCTGTTGGGGGCTGCTGGCTGAAGCAAAGAGGCCTTGGTGTCCTCTGCAGGCAGCTGCCTTCCCACCCAGTGACGCTCCAGTGCCACCATCAGTTCTGGCTCCGTGCTTGCCATTCTACCTGCTCTGGCTGGCCCCTCTGGGAAGGGGAAGCATCCATGACTTTAGGAATGGGGATGTTTTCAAGAAGCAGCCCTGTGGTTTTTGAAACCTTCTGAGAGCTGGGGGCTGCGCGGTGCTCGGATCTGGGTGGGACCTGAGCAGCTGCTCTGACTGAGACTGCCCTCCCCGCAGGGCCTCTGCTCTCTGGCCATCCCCGTGGGCTCTTTGGTCCAGGGAGGAAAGGGGTGGTGTGGACGAGGGAAAGGCTGTGGACGTTGCCTACCTAGACGTTACCAAAGCCTTTGGCACAGCTTCCCACAGCATTCTCCTGGAGAAACTGGCTGCCCGTGGCGTGGATGGGCGTACGTGGTGGTGAATGGAGTTCAGTCCAGCTGGCGGCCGGTCACAGTGGTGTTCCCCATGGCTCGGTGCTGGGGCCGGTTCTGTTTCATGTCTTTATCGACCACCCGGAGGAGGGGATCGAGTGCACCCTCAGTCAGCTTGCAGAGGACAGCGAGCTGGGTGGGAGTGTCGATCTGCTGGAGGGTCGGAAGGCTCTGCAGAGGGATCTGGACAGGCTGGATCGATGGGACAAGGCCCATGGTGTGAGGTTCAACAAGGCCAAATGCCGTGGGGATGTATGGGGCAGGGCTGGGAGGTGCTGCGAGGGAGGGTTATGGGGCAGGCCCGGGGGAAAGTGTAGGGCAGGGCTGGGGGTAAAGCACAGGGGAGAGCTATAGGGGCTGTGGGGCTTGATCTGAGGGGCCTGCGGCAGGTGGCGGTAGCTGCTGGTGGGGAGGTGCTGCTGGGGCAGGAGGAGGATGGAGGTGCTCAGTGGGGGCCGATGAAGGCAGAGGTGGCCCAAAGCTGACCACGGGGCTATTGCATCCCATGGGCATCGTGCTCAGTATAAAAGCTGAGGGACCAACGGGTCAGCCTCTTCCTTCAACGGCCGGCGTCCGAGGAGGACTCTGATACTGGGTTTGCGTATATTGTATTTTTCCCTTTTTTAGTAGTATGGTCATCTTTTATTGTTACTGTTAAGATTTCATTAAAGTCGTTTAGTTTCTTTCCGACCCATAAGCCTCCGTCTGCCTTATTCTCTCTCGCTTCTCTTCTGGGAGGGGAGAGAGGTTAAAGAGGGCGTGTGTCGTTCGAGTAGTGGCCAGCCCAGCCCAGCGCACAGCAGGTTTTTACGCCTCGGTGCCTCTCCCCGCCGCGGTGTTAATTGCGGGCGGGGCGGGGCGGGCCGCCCGCGGTGCCCAGCAGAGCCGCGGCGGGGCCGGTGTCGGAGTTTCGTTCCGCTGCGGCCGCGGGAGCCGCGCCGGGGCGCGTTGTGGGATCCCCCGGCCGGAGCCTCGGCGGGCGGGTGCGGGCTCTGCTCTGCTCTGCCCTGCTCTGCCTTGCCCTGCCCTGCCGGGGTGGGCGAGGGCGGCAGCGTCCCCGGGCCGAGCGCTGCCGCGGGGTCGCTGGGGGGGTTTCGGGACCGAGCCCGTGCCCGGCCGGGGGGAGCAGGGGCGGCCCCGCCCGGCTCAGCTGCTCCTGGCTGGGGCCGGGCGGCCTCTGCCGCTCCCGGCGCGGGTCGGGCAGAGGCGGCCCGGGGGGCTCCGGCGGCGGCGGCGGGCGGGTCGCGGCGGCCGCAGGGGCGGGGAAGGGCCCCGGCTGCTGCCGCCGGGGCCGGGGGCTCTCGGGGTTGGGGGGACGCCGGGCGGCGCTGGGCTCGGAGGGGGCGGCTGGGCCCGGCGCGCCCTGCCCTCGAAGTGCCGGACCCCAGGGAGCGCTGCCGGGGGGTCTAGCTGTAGCATGCAGTTTAGGAGGTGTCCTTAAGCAGTGAGGTGTTAGTTGTAAAGCTTTATAAAGAGAGGCAGCTGAATGTAACGGGTTGTTGTGGTTTTTTTCCTGATATTTAGACGGCGTGCTCTGAAGTACTTTCTTTCTGTCTGGCTTTCAGTGGCACGTTCCCCTGGCAGCCCAGTAGCATCTCTGTGGGGCAGTGCAGCTGGCTGGATGTCCCTCCTCCTTGGGTGGCACGCAAAAACCCCTGTAGTCCAATTATAACTCTGTATTTTGGAGAGAGCTAATGTAGTGGTATCAACTCACAGCTGTGCGAGCTAAACTGGTGCCAGAGGAAAGTCGAATACTGTTAGAGTGTAAGTATTTTTAATGAGTGTCTGTAAACGTGGGCACACCTTTTTGACATGAAGCGAACGACCGAGCTTTGTTCTTTATTGTTCCTTTTTGCTAGTCAGGGTTTGACCCGTCCCTCTTAGCTGCATCGACCCAGCGAGCGAGGTGGGCAGCGGCAGCAGCGCGAGGGCTGTAGTTGCGGCGGTGGCTCCGTCAGCATCGATTCCGGTTACGGCCCAGCCCGCTCCTGCCGCCCCGCACGCAAGGCAGTGGATCTCCCTGCGGCCGCGCTGGGAGGAAGTGGCCCGGCGTTTCCCAGCGCCAGCCGGAGGGTTTGCCGTTGTGCTAAGGACGTGTTCAAAATGGCATCGGTTAGTCTTAATCCTGACTTTAAGAGTTGAGCTGGCGCTGGCTTTTGAAGGTTGTGCTGTATTTGGAGCTGAGGTGTTTCCCTAGAATCCTCCTGTAGCTCAGCTGCTGTCCCATCCCTCGCTCTGACGGAATTCCTCTACTCTCTTCTGTGCTATTTTTTTAGCACGCTGAACCCTAATTGGGGATTTTTGTTTTCCAGGTGCCTCGTTGTACGTGTCTCGTACTGCTCGAGAGATGCCCCAGCCCAGGTTTGCAGGCGGTGGCGGAGCCCCCCTGAGGGGAAGGGGCCAGCCCTGGGTCTGGTCGTTTTGCTCCTTTTTTGGGGGGAATAAGAAAAGGGTGTGTGTGTGTCTGGGGGGGTGGTGCTGTCATTTGGGACACTGCGATGTCACCGGGGCAGCGATGATGTGTCACGAAAGGTTATGGAGCAGATACTCTTGAGTGCCATCAGGCGGCATGTACAGGACGACCAGGCCATCAGGCCCCATCAGCATAGGTTTATGAAAGGCAGGTCCTGCTTGACTGACCGGATCTTCTTCTATGACAAGGTGACCCGCTTAGTGGGCGCGGGAAAGGCTGTGGATGTTGCCTACCTAGACGTTACCAAAGCCTTTGGCACAGCTTCCCACAGCATTCTCCTGGAGAAACTGGCTGCCCGTGGCTTGGATGGACATACACTTTGTTGGGTGAAAAACCGCCTGGCTGGCCGGGCGCAAAGAGTGCTGTGGTGAATGGCGTTCAATCCAGTTGGCGGCCGGTCACAGTGGTCTGCAGGGCTCGGTGCTGGGGCCAGTTCTGTTTAATGTCTTTATCAACGATGTGGAGGAGGGGATCGAGGGGATTTAATGGAATCCATAGTGGTGTTGAAATACACAAGTCTCACTGTGAGTGCTCTTGATACGCAAGCAGGCAGGAGGATTTTGGATTTACTCGCTTCCTGGTGCGGAGTAGATGTAACTTAGTGTCTTCTCTGCATAGATTAAAGCCATTTTATTTGCAGCAGCTTTTGGCCTTGGGTTTTTTCCTAGGTGTGAGAACTTGCAGAGACGTCTGACAAAGAACCCTCTCTTCTGGAAAACGTGAGCTTAAATTATGTCATTTGAAGCGCTTTCTAAACAGTGTTTTATCCTGTGTTTCGTCATTTAAGGAATGGAAACACAGTCATCATTACTACTGAAAACTGGCTTCCAGAAGAACCAGGAAGATGTGGAACGATTTGTTAAAAAAAAAAAAAAAAAATTGAGGCCGCGTCCTTGGGTGGAAGAGGTTAGGGATGGCTTATTAAGGTGTTGATCTGTAGGATCCCCCTGAAGAATGCTTAGGCCCTTGGTCCCATTTTTACTTGGCACTTAGTTCTCAGCAGACAGATGACGTCCGAGAAGAGCTTGCCATCACCACTGTGATGGTACCAAACTGAGCAAGAAGACGAAGAACAGGCTGAGCCGCTTCCTCGCTTTTTTGCTTAAAAAGTGAACTCTCGCCTCCTAATTATGGGAGCGTTTGCTGTTGCTGAAGCCTGTTGCAAAGCAGCTCCTAGCATAAGGCAGCTGTGTTGCTGTCTCTTTTGGGTGGAATTCATCAGTTCTGAATTTAGCCATGGGCAGGTTAGGGATTTAATGTAAGCTGATCATCTAGGCTCCATCTACAGTCGAGAGAGAGAGAGATCTTCCATCATAAAGCAAGAAGGAATGGATCACCTCTGGAAATTCCTGTCTTCCTCCAGTGATTAGAGAAGGAGCCCTGAGGGCTGACTTAGTTGGGCCCCCGACTCTTAAGATCAGGCTTGCCATACAGAAAAGCCAGTCGATAGCGCTGTTGGTCTGGTTTTAGTCCCATGAGCTCTCTCTGTCTCTGAACTGGCATAGTGAAGCTCATGCATAGTCTAGTCATGCACTGGAGTCCCTTCTCGGTAAGGACCTGAGCAAATCCCCAAATACCAGGGGAGACCCTGCCTCGAAAAAATAGAAAAAAGGTGTCCAGGGCAGCGGGGAGCTGCGAGGGGAAGCACAGCAAGCGGTGGCCTGACCCAGGTGCTTTGCCCCGCGCAGGTGGCGAGAGCGGAGTTTCTCCTGCTGTGCCCATGATGGTGGCCCGGTGCTGGAGAGCGGCACCTACAACAGGTTGAGGGCAGGTGAGTAGGGCAAGGAGAGCCAGGAGCCACATCCTGCTTAGGCCATCTCCGTGGAGGCACCAGGGTCCTGATGGATGGGTTGGTGATGGGTGCCCATGCTGTGGTGAAGGACGGCTGCATCTTGGGTTGTCTCAGTCTCAGGTGGCAGTGATTTCTCCTCTCTGTGCAGCACCGGTGAGGCCATATCTAGGCACTGGGTCCGGTTCCCACTGCCCAGCACCAAGCAGATTGTGACAAACGGGAGTGAGGTCAATGGGGCCGCTGAGCTGGAGGACGAGACGTTTGAAATCTGGATTTGCACAGTGAAAGAGAAGGTCAAGGGGCGTCTTATCGCTGTCTCTGCAACCATCTAATGGGAGAGGGTAGAGAAGACAGAGTCAGATGTCTCTCGGATGTGCAGTAGCAACAGCACAAGCTGTAACCTTGGAAACTTTGGGTGGCCATAAGGAGAGAAAAAGAAATCTTGCCCATGAGGGTGGTCAGATACGGGAAGAGGGGCCCGAGTGGGGAATATCTGCCCTCAGAGATGTTTGAAGCCCTGAGCATCCTGATGTAATTAGCCCTGCTTCAAGCAGAGGTTGGGGCAGAGACCTCCAGACGTCCCCTCCAACACGCATTGCTCTGTGATGCTGTGAAAAGAGAGCCCGGAGGTGCCGAGGCCTCTTGGGTCTGCAAGGCAGGGTGGGATCGGCTGGGGACCCTCCCGTGCACCATGTTTCTGTCCCCATGGAGCTCTGTCATCCAGACAAAATGACACAACCTGGGCTGCCCGTGTTTTCAGCCCGGTTCTGTTTGCTCATGATGGCTGGCAAAACAACTGCAGATATTTCGGTAGCTCACTGTGTGTCATCTTTTCCAGAGCTCAGCGACATGCCTGCCATCATGGCCTGACACAGGCAGGGATGGGATGTGGACCTGCCATCTGAATGGGGACTGGAGAGCAGAACCTCCCCTGCTGCCCCTTCCTGCAAGGCAAACCCCAGCCTGCCGAGGAAGTAGAACGGCTGCGGAGCATCAGGGAGAGTGAGAAAGAAATTGATTGTTGGACTCAGACTCTGACCTCCCCGAGTAAAAAACCAGAAGAGCCACCAAAAAGACCCCGAGCTGAAGGAGATCTGGTACCTTGCCCCTGCCAGACTGAAGGCAGTGGACAAAAGGAGGCTAGTGAATGGAGGGTAGTCCGTAATAGGGGAGGCAAGCGAACTCCCTCCTTGCCCACATCCCCTAACCAGGTGCCTCTGCACAACAGGTACGAGGCTCTTGGGGAGGTAGGCCAACCCATGGATGGCATGGAAGATGGTTTGGCTACCCCAGAAGAGATGCCGGGAGCAGTAAAGCCTACCCCCAGTTTAAAACCTGCCTCTACAAGGAAGAAGAGGCAGGTTATAGTAGTAGGAGACTCCCTTCTGAGGAGAACAGAAGGCCCAATGTGCTGGGCAGACCCTCTTGACAGGGAGGTATGCTGCCTCCCCGGGGCCCAGGTTAGGGACGTCACTCAGAAACTTCCCTGCCTGCTTCGGCCCTCGGACTACTACCCGCTGTTGCTCCTTCACGTGGGTGGTGACGAGGTGGCAACACATGGCCCAAGAGCAATCCAGAGAGACTTGAGGGCCTTGGGAAAGTTAATGAGGCAGTCTGGGGCGCAGGGTGTCTGTTCTTCTGTTCTCCCAGTTACAGGCAGGGACACTGTAAGGAACAGATGTGTGCAATCTGTCAACACGTGGCTCCGTGGCTGGTGTCACCGCCACAGTTTTGGGTTTTTTGACAATGGGATGGCCTACGCGGCACCAGGCTCATTGAATCGAATGGGGCTCATCTCTCTGAAAGGGGGAAGTGGGTCTTTGCTCGTGAGCTAGCGGGGCTCGTTGACCGGGCTTTAAACTAGGCTTGTTGGGAGAGGGGGATGCCACATGGAGCTCCACCTGGGCATGGATGAAGACCCAGCAGAGAGCTTATGGGTCAAGATTAAAGGGAACGCAGGGGCAGGGGACATTACGGTAGGGGTCTGCTACAGGCCATGTGACCAGGACGACAGAGCGAATGAGGCCCTGCACAGACAGATAGGAGCAGCATCGCGTTCCCAGAGGCTGCTCATCATGGGGGACTTCAACCACCCCGATACCTGTTGGAGGGACAACACAGCAGGGCACAAGAAATCCAGGCAGTTCTTGGAATGTGTCAATGACACATTTTTTCTTCCTCAAATGGTAGAGGAGCCAACAAGGAGAGGAACTATGCTGGACCTTGTCCTTAGCAACAAGGAGGGGCTGGTGGCGAGTGTCAAGCTCAAGGGTAGCCTCGGCTGCAGGGATCGTGAAATGGTAGAATTCAAGATCCTCGGGGCAGCGAGGAGAGCACGCAGCAAGCTCGCTACCTGGACTCCAAGAGAGCAGACTTTGGCCTCTTGAGGGACCTGCTTGGCAGGGTAACATGGGAAAAAGTACTGGAGGGCAGAGGGGCCCAAGAGAGCTGGTTACTATTCAAGGATCACCTCCTCCAAGCTCAGCTCAGGAACGGTGCATCCCAAGAATGAGGAGGTCAGGCAAAAATGCCAGGAGGCCTGCGTGGATTAACAAAGAGCTCCTGGACAAGCTCCAAAGCAAAAAGGAGGCCTACAGAGGGTGGAAGCAAGGACGGGTTGACTGGGTGGAATACAGAGAAACTGTCTGAGTGACCAGGAACCAGATTAGGCAAGCTAAAGCCCAGATAGAATTAAATCTGGCTAGGGGCAGCAAGGATAACAAGAAAAGCTTCTCTAAGTACGTCAGGGGTAAAGGCAAGACTAGGGAAGAGGTGGGCCCTCTCAGGAAGGAGGCAGGAGACGTGGTCACCCAGGATATGGAGAAGGCTGAGGTGCTGAATGACTTTTTTGCCTCGGTCTTCACCGGCAATCACCTTCGATCTTCACCGGATCCCAAGAGTTGACTGTACTGGAGGCAGAAGTGAGCCTAACTGGGAATGAGTGGCAAAAACATCCCATTGTGACTGGCC
The DNA here is from genome assembly GCF_964199755.1 of Larus michahellis. Lineage (NCBI taxonomy): Eukaryota > Metazoa > Chordata > Aves > Charadriiformes > Laridae > Larus > Larus michahellis. The sequence goes on from NC_133896.1 coordinate 220,252,209, forward strand.
CAGAGGCTCCATGCATCCTTGGTATAGATTACCTCAGGAGAGGGTATTTTAAGGACCCAAAAGGGTACCGCTGGGCCTTTGGCATAGCTGCCTTGGAGACGGAGGAAGTTAAACAGTTGTCTACCTTGCCTGGTCTCTCAGAGGACCCTTCTGTTGTGGGGTTGTTGAGGGTCGAAGAACAACAGGTGCCGATTGCTACCACAACAGTGCATCGGCGGCAGTATCGCACTAACCGAGACTCTCTGATTCCCATCCATAAGCTGATTCGTCAACTAGAGGTGCAAGGAGTGATCAGCAAGACTCGCTCACCCTTTAACAGTCCCATATGGCCGGTGCGAAAATCTAATGGAGAGTGGAGGCTAACTGTAGACTATCGTGGTCTGAATGAAGTCACGCCACCGCTGAGTGCTGCCGTGCCGGACATGCTAGAACTCCAGTACGAACTGGAGTCCAAGGCAGCCAAGTGGTATGCCACGATTGATATAGCGAATGCATTCTTCTCAATCCCTTTGGCAGCAGAGTGCAGGCCACAGTTTGCTTTCACTTGGAGGGGCGTCCAATACACCTGGAATCGACTGCCCCAGGGGTGGAAACACAGCCCCACCATTTGCCATGGACTGATCCAGACTGCACTGGAACAGGGTGAAGCTCCAGAACATCTGCAGTACATTGATGACATCATTGTATGGGGAAACACAGCAGAAGAAGTTTTTGAGAAAGGGAGTAAAATAGTCCAAATCCTTCTGAAAGCTGGTTTTGCCATAAAACGAAGTAAGGTCAAGGGACCTGCGCAGGAGATCCAGTTTTTAGGAGTAAAATGGCAAGATGGACGCCGTCAGATTCCAATGGATGTGATCAACAAAATAGCAGCTATGTCTCCACCAACTAGTAAAAAGGAAACACAGGCTTTTTTAGGTATTGTGGGTTTTTGGAGAATGCATATCCCAGATTACAGTCTCATTGTAAGCCCTCTGTATCAAGTAACCCAGAAGAAGAATGATTTTAAATGGGGTCCTGAGCAACGACAAGCTTTTGAACAAATCAAACAGGAAATAGTCCATGCAGTGGCCCTGGGGCCAGTCCGGGCAGGACAAGATGTTAAAAATGTGCTCTACACCGCAGCCGGGGAGAACGGTCCTACCTGGAGCCTCTGGCAGAAAGCACCAGGGGAGACCCGAGGTCGACCCCTAGGGTTTTGGAGTCGGGGATACAGAGGATCCGAAGCCCGCTACACTCCAACAGAAAAAGAGATATTGGCAGCATATGAAGGGGTTCGAGCTGCTTCGGAAGTGGTTGGTACAGAAGCACAGCTCCTCTTAGCACCTTGACTGCCGGTGCTGGGTTGGATGTTCAAAGAAAGGGTCCCCACCACACATCATGCGACTGATGCTACATGGAGTAAGTGGATTGCACTGATCACACAGCGAACTCAAATGGGAAACCCCAGTCGCCCAGGAATTCTGGAAGTGATCATGGACTGGCCAGAAGGCAAGGATTTTGGAATGTCACCAGAGGAGGAGGTGACGCGTGCGGAAGAGGCCCCACCATATAATAAACTGCCAGAAAATGAGAAGAAATATGCCCTGTTCACTGATGGGTCCTGCCGGATTGTGGGAAAGCATGGAAAGTGGAAGGCTGCTGTGTGGAGTCCTACACGACAAGTTGCAGAAGCCAGTGAAGGACAAGGTGAATCGAGCCAGTTTGCAGAGGTGAAAGCCATTCAGCTGGCTATGGACATTGCTGAGCGAGAAAAATGGCCAGTACTTTATCTCTGCACTGATTCATGGATGGTGGCAAATGCTCTCTGGGGGTGGTTACAGCAGTGGAAGCAGGGCAGCTGGCAGCGCAGAGGCAAACCCATCTGGGCTGCTGAACTATGGCAAGATATTGCTGCCCGGATAGAGAATCTGGTTGTGAAAGTACGCCATGTAGATGCCCATGTACCGAAGAATTGGGCCACGGAGGAACATCAGAACAACCAGCAGGTGGATCGGGCTGCTAGGATTGAAGTGGCTCAGGTGGATCTGGACTGGCAACAGAAGGGTGAACTATTCATAGCTCGGTGGACCCATGACTCCTCAGGCCATCAAGGAAGAGATGCGACATATAGATGGGCTCATGACCGAGGGGTGGACTTGACCATGGACACTATTGCACAGGTCGTCCATGAATGTGAGACATGCGCTGCAATCAAGCAAGCCAAGCGTTTGAAGCCTCTTTGGTATGGAGGGCGATGGCTGAAATATAACTATGGGGAGGCCTGGCCGATTGATTACATCACACTGCCACAAACCCGTCAAGGCAAGCGCTATGTGCTCACAATGGTGGAAGCAACCACCGGATGGCTGGAAACATACCCTGTGCCCCATGCCACTGCCCGGAACACTATCCTGGGCCTTGAAAAGCAAGTCCTGTGGCGACATGGTACCCCAGAGAGAACTGAGTCAGACAACGGGACTCATTTCCGAAACAGCCTCATAGACACCTGGGCCAAAGAGCATGGTATCGAGTGGGTATATCACATCCCCTATCACGCCCCAGCCTCTGGGAAGATAGAACGATACAATGGATTGTTAAAAACTACACTGAGAGCAATGGGTGGTGTGACTTTAAAACATTGGGATACACATTTAGCAAAAGCTACCTGGCTAGTTAACACCAGGGGATCTACCAGTCGGGCTGGCCCTGCCCAATCAAAACTTCCACGTACTGTAGAAGGGGATAAAGTCCCCGTAGTGCACATGAAGAATATGCTACGGAAGACAGCCTGGGTTAGTCCTGCCTCAGGCAAATGCAAACCCGTCCGTGGGATTGCTTTTGCCCGAGGACCTGGGTGCACTTGGTGGGTGATGCGGAAGGATGGGGAAGTCCAATGTGTACTTCATGGGGATCTGATTTTGGGTGAGAATAGCCAATGAATCAAATTGTGTGTTGTTAATTACTAAGTAACACTGTCACTGTATGTCCTCATTGCTATACTTGCTATCGGTTGTACTACGAGTAAGGCACCGGGATGATGGGATAAGAACTGGCCTCAGCAGCTGGCGCCCAGCAACTTCCTCCAGATCTACATCTTCAGTCCACGGACTGTGTGCATGAGCCACACTGGGTGCACCAGTCACAAGCTCCAAAAAATACAGCATGCAACAGACCAGCACCACACAGCATCTCACCTGCCCTGAGAGGGTGTTCTAACAGATGGAGCCCAAAGCCATGGATTACAAGAACTCAACGGACACTTTGGAGGGACGGCCCATAAACTAAGGGCATTATATCTGCATGAATATATACGTGTATATATATATGACAGGGGAAAGTGGTGGCAATTCATTGGAACCTGTAAGAACTGGGCATGGCATAGATGGTATGGAATAAGGGGTGGATAATGTCCTGGTTCCAGCGGGGACAGGGTTAATTTTTCCTGGTATTCCATGCCATGTGAGCCATGCCCACCCTGAGCTGCCGGGGGAGGGGGCAGGAAGTCGCCCCTTGGAGCGGGCTGGGGCATCCCGGGTCGGGTCGGTTGGTCGGGGAGCGGCGGGGAGCGGCGGTTCTGTAATCGTGTTTGTATATGCCTCTATCCGTGTTATTATTGTTGTTTTGCTTGTTCCCTTTGCTGTTCTGTTAAACTGCCTTTGTCTCAACCCAAGAGTCTTCCCTTTTTCTTCCGATTCTTCCTGTATTAGGAAGGCCCGAGCGAGCGGCACGTGGTGCTTTGTTGCCGTCTGAGGCTAAACCATGACAATGGGGCAGGTGCCTGCCTCTCTGCCTGTGCTGCAGGGGCGTGCTCACTGAAGATGGGAGAAGCAGGTGGATCTTGCTGTGCCGCTTGTTCTTGGTGTCCTGGCCCCGCATGCCTGCCCAGGGAAGCTGGTGCAGGGGCCCTGCTGGCAGCACCAGTGGCCCCCTGTGTCCCCCTCAGTTTGGGACAGGCTGCGGGGGCCTTGCTGCTGTTGGCTGCCAACACCTTGTCTATTATTTCAGTCATGGTCACAGCCTTGCAATGTGCACGGTCCCGCGGTGCTGCTGGCTGCTGGCTGGGTCCAACCACACCACCCAAGTAGCAGAATGCAAAGGCAGGGTCTATGAAAATGAAAACCCGCCCACTGTAGGAGAAGATCAGGTTCGGGACCATCTGAGGAACCTGAAGGTGCGTAAGTCCATGGGACCAGATGAAATCCATCCACGGGTCCTGAGGGAGCTGGCAGATGAAGTGGCCAAGCCGCTTTCCATTCTATTTGAAAAGTCGTGGCAGTCTGGTGAAGTTCCCGCTGATTGGAAAAGGGGACAGGTAACCTCCGTTTTCAAAAAGGCAAAAAAGGATGAGCCAGCGAACGACAGACCGGTCAGTCTCACCTCTGTGCCCGGCAAGGTCATGGAGCAGATGCTCCTGGAATCTCTGCTAAGGCACATGGAAAATAAGAAGGTGACTGGTGATAGCCAACATGGCTTCATCGAAGGCAGATCGTGCCTGACAGATTTAGTGGCCTTTTATGATGTTGCCACAGCATTGGCGGATACATCATCTACCAGCTCCTGCTGCTGCAGCCTTGCTTTTTGCCAGTTTTCCCTGGCTCAGAAGGACAGTGTTGGGGACGGCTAGCAGAAAAGTACAAGTATGCAAGAAATTCGAGGGCATGCTGACCTTGCAGACCTGAGACAAATAAATCTGAGGAGCCAGGGAACAACTGGCCTTGCAGGTCTGAGATAAATAACCTTGAAGAAGTAGGGAGTAGGCAACAAGTTATCACTGTAGCTTTTAGCACATTCCAAAATTGTAGCTTCTAGCATGTAGCGAAACCGCAAGTAGGAGGGATTATTGTAATGAAACATTTAGAGCTAAACCAATTAGAAATGATAGAATTTGAGTAATTTATGTAACTGTTAAGTAGCTGTATAAAAAGCTTTCCGACGCGTCTAATAAACCGACATCTTGCTTGCATCAAGCAGCGTCCTGTCTCTCAATCGCGGCAAATTGGTGACCCCGACGTGATGGGGTGGTGAACCGCCTAGCTGAGCGGCTTGCTGCGAGTCCCACGGATCTTTGAATGAGCTGCTGAAAGGAAGCAGGAACTGGCCAGGAATCCCTCTGGATTTAAGAGGTGAGCTGTGGGAAACATGGGGAATCAGATGTCCCCCGCAGAGAGAGACGTATATGAAGTTATGAAAACACTCCTCCAGAAACATAAAAAAGATATTTCCGGGCAGGACTTAAAGATCATGCTTAAGTGGGTACAAATGAAGATCCCCACTGTTACGGCCTCCAGTATTTTTACCTGGGAACTTTGGGACGATGTGGGGGTAAAATTGTGGGACTTAGCGACGTCAGGGAATGCCGAGGCTCAGTGTTTGCTTCCGTGGTGGAGAAATATCTTTGAGGCTATTAAGGCACAGGAAAGGGGCCATAAAGACTCTCCAGATACTAAGGGGGAACCTTCATCAGCTCAGCCTTTGCTTCCCCCTCCGCTACCTCCGCGACGCGCTAAGTCGCCCGGACCCTTAAAGGTCTGTGCCGCAGGCTACCCTCCTGAGGAAGATCCGCTTGACCCGGGGCCCGTTGATCGCGATAAAGAGCCTGACTTGTACCCCCCTGACCCTCATGATACGTGGGCGAATATTAGACGTCAAGCTTTAAAAGAAGGTGACTTGGAAATAGCGCGAACGATAGTCGCCCCTGTTATTTATCAAGGCCAGGGAGTGCAGTGGGAGGCTTTGTCCTTCCCGGTGATTAAAGAGCTGCGCCGTACCGTCACAGAACACAGGCTCTCTTCCCCATATTTTGCGAACCTGCTGTCTTCTGTCTTTGATACGTACGTTATGACTCCCCATGATTTAAAATCGCTAGCGCAATTGTTATTAACCCCTTCCCAGTATTCCCTGTGGGAGTCGCGTTGGAGGGGGGGCCTTCAAATTCTCCTCACCAGCTACGTGGGTCATAATAATGCTGCTCTTGCCGCACTGACCATGGAGCACCTTATGGGTGCGGGTCAGCACTCTAATCCAGCGGCACAGGCTCGAGATTGCCCACGAGAGGCCCTGGAAGCGATCCGCGAAGAAGCAAAAAAGGCTTTACTTAAAATACCCGATTCCAGTAAACCTCAAAAGGCATTCACCTCTATTATGCAGGAACCTTGGGAGCCGTACATGCAATTCATTGATAGACTTAAGCAAGCTTTAGAACGCCAAATAGATAATACCGAAGCTCGAGAAATTTTGCTATTAAAATTAGCAGTTGAAAATGCTAACGCCGACTGTAAAAAATTACTTAAATCTCTCCCTAACCCAGCTCCGACTTTGGTTGAAATGGTAGAGGCTTGTAATCGTATCGGTACTGTGGACCATAAATTTGAAGCGATGGCAGCTGCTTTCGCAGCTATGAGAGGCATGTCTGGGGGAGGAAATTGTTACGGTTGTGGTAAACCAGGCCACATCAAACGAAATTGTCTCGCTTCTAATGGGGGGGCTAAAGCCCAAGCCCCTGGGATCTGCCCCCGATGCAGGAAAGGGCGTCATTATGCTAATCAATGTCGTTCTAAGTATAATTTTCAAGGGCAGCCGATACAGGGAAACCGCTTGCGGAGCGCGGGGCAGCGACGCGCACAGACACAAGTTGCTGAACTTGGAGTTGTCACTGAGGCCGAGACGGATTAAGCCTCGTATAACAACATCTTCGGTTAGGAAAGAAAGACGGGTCCTTGTAGTAGGGGACTCGATTCTGAAGGGAGTAGAAGGTCCCATATGTAGACCAGACCCAATCTGTAGGGAGGTCTGCTGTCTCCCTGGGGCCAAAGTTAAGGATGTCCGGAAGAAACTCCCTACCCTAGTTAAGCCTGCTGACTACTACCCTTTATTGATTTTTCACTTAGGCAATGATGAAATTTCAGGAAGAAGCCTGAGGGCAATGAAGAAAGACTTCAGGGCCCTGGGACGGATGGTTAGGGGATCAGGAGCACAAATAGTGTTTGCTTCTATCCCAACAGTTGCAAGGATAGATGAGAAGATTAATAGGAAATGCCAGCTGTTCAATGCCTGGCTCAGAGACTGGTGTCATCGGCAGGACTTGGGGTTCTTTGCTTATGGGCTGCTATTCAGGACGCAAGGCCTGCTGGCAACAGACGGCAAAAGCCTGTCTCAGAGGGGGAAAAGGGTTTTAGGGCAAGAGTCGGCGGGGCTCATTGACAGGGCTTTAAACTAGATTTGAAGGGGGATGGGGATAGATCCATGCTTGCTAGCAAAAAGCCTGAAGGTGGCATGCTGGCACTAGACTTGGAAAAGATAGGGGGCATAACCAGGCTCCTTAGGAATAAGTCTGGGGGTGGCAGAATTTCGGCTCCCGCCAGTAAAAAGGAGAAAGGACCTGTAGCCCAGCTGAAGTGCTTATACACTAATGCACGTAGCATGGGTAACAAACAGGAGGAGCTGGAAGCCATTGTGCAGCAGGATAATTATGATGTAGTCGCCATCACAGAAACGTGGTGGGATGACTCACATAGCTATAGTGCTGCCATGGATGCCTATAGGCTCTTCAGGAAGGATAGGCAAGCAAGGAGAGGCGGGGGTGTGGCCCTGTATGTTAAGGAGTGTTATGAATGCTTTGAACTAAATGATGGTGATAATGAGACTGAATGTTTATGGGTAAGAATCAGGGGCAGGGCTAACAAGGCAGATATCGTAGTAGGAGTCTGTTATAGACCGCCCAATCAGGATGAGGAGGCAGATGAAATATTCTATAAACGGCTGGGAGAAGTCTCAAGATCGCGAGCTCTTGTCCTCGTGGGGGACTTCAATTTGCCGGACATCTGCTGGGAATACAATACAGCAGGGAGGGAACAGTCTAGAAGGTTCCTGGAATGTGCTGGGGATAACTTCCTGACACAGCTAGTGAGAGAGCCAACTAGGGAAGGTGCCCTGCTGGATCTGTTGTTTGTAAACAGGGAAGGTCTTGTGGGGGATGTGAAGGTTGGAGGCTGTCTTGGGAACAGTGACCATGAAATGATAGAGTTTTCGATTCTGCGAGAAGCAAGGAGAGGGGTCAGCAGAACTGCTACCTTGGACTTCCGGAGGGCGGACTTTGGGCTTTTCAGGAGCCTGGTTGACAAAGTCCCCTGGGAGGCAGTCCTGCAGGGCAAAGGAGCCCAGGAAGCCTGGATGATTTTCAAGAAGGAAGTCTTAAAGGCGCAGGAGCAGGCTGTCCCCATGTGCCAGAAGACAAGCCGTCGGGGAAAAAGGCCGGCCTGGCTAAACAGGGAGCTAGTGTTGCAACTTAGGGAAAAAAAGAGGATCTATGGCCTCTGGAAGGAAGGGCAGGCCACTCAAGACGACTACAAAGAGGTAGTTAAGCTATGTAGGGAAAAAATCAGGAGGGCCAAAGCCCAGCTGGAACTAAACCTGGCTTCTGTTGTCAAGGACAACAAAAAAAGCTTCTATAAATATATTAGCAATAGGAAGAGGACTAAGGATTATCTCTGTCCTCTAGTAGATGGGGCTGGCAACATAGTGACCAAGGATGAGGAAAAGGCTGAGGTACTTAATGAAGTCTTTGCCTCAGTCTTCAGCAGTAGGACCAGTTGTTCCCTGAGTACCCAGACCCCTGAGCTAGAAGACAGGGATGGGGAGCAGAATGAAGCCCCTCTAATCCAAAGGGAAATGGTGAGGGACCTGCTTCAGCACCTGGAGGTGCGCAAATCTATGGGGCCGGATGGGATCCACCCAAGGGTATTGAAAGAGCTGGCGGAGGTGCTCGCCAGGCCACTTGGTATCATTTATGAGCAGTCCTGGACAACCGGGGGGGTCCCAGCTGACTGGAGGTTAGCAAATGTGACACCCATCCACAAGAAGGGCCGGAAGGAGGATCCGGGGAACTACAGGCCAGTCAGTCTGACCTCGGTGCCTGGGAAGGTCATGGAACAGATCCTCCTCAGTACCATTACACGGCACATGCAGGAGAACAGGGTGATCAGGCCCAGTCAGCATGGGTTTGTGAAGGGCAGGTCATGCCTATCAAACCTAATATCCTTCTATGATAAGGTGACCCACTTAGTGGATGAGGGAAAAGCTGTGGATGTTATCTACTTGGATTTTTGCAAAGCTTTTGACACTGTTTCCCACAGCATTCTCCTGGAGAAACTGGCTGCTCATGGCCTGGACAGGTGTACTCTTCGCTGGGTAAAAAACTGGCTGGATGGCCGTGCCCAGAGAGTGGTGGTAAATGGAGTTCAATCCAGTTGGTGTCCAGTCACAAGTGGTGTCCCACAGGGTTCGGTGCTGGGGCCGGTTCTCTTTAATATCTTTATCAATGATCTGGATGAAGGGATCGAATGCACCCTCAGTAAGTTCGCAGATGACACTAAGCTGGGCGGGCGTGTTGATCTGCTTGAGGGTAGGTTGGCTCTGCAGAGGGATCTGGACAGGCTGGACCGATGGGCTGAGACCAATGGTATGAGGTTCAACAAGGCCAAATGCCGGGTCCTGCACTTGGGACACAACAACCCCATGCAGCGCTACAGGATTGGGGCAGAGTGGCTTGAAAGCAGCTCGACAGAAAAGGACTTGGTTGACTGCCGGCTGAATATGAGCCAGCAGTGTGCCCAGGTGGCCAAGAAGGCCAACAGCATCCTAGCCTGTATCAGGAATAGTGTGGTGAGCCGGACTAGGGAAGTGATCATCCCCCTGTACTCGGCACTGGTGAGGCCCCACCTCGAGTACTGCGTTCAGTTTTGGGCCCCTCGCTACAAGAGGGACATTGAGGTGTTGGAGCGTGTCCAGAGAAGGGCTACAAAGCTGGTGAGGGGTCTGGAGGACAAACCTTATGAAGAACGACTGAGGGAGCTGGGGTTGTTTAGCCTGGAGAAGAGGAGGCTGAGGGGAGACCTTATCACCCTCTACAACTACCTGAAAGGAGGTGGTGACTCTTCTCCCTGGTGACAAGTGATAGGACAAGGGGAAACGGGTTCAAGTTATGTCAGGGGAGGTTTAGATTAGATATTAGGAGACATTTTTTCACTGAAAGGGTTATTAAACATTGGAATAGGCTGCCCAGGGAGGTGGTGGATTCACCATCCCTGGAGGTGTTTAAAAAAAGGGTAGATGGGGCACTTAGGGACATGGTTTAGAAGTGGCTCTTGTCAGGGTAGGCTAAAGGTTGGACTCGATGATCTTAAAGGTCCCTTCCCAACCTCAACAATTCTATGATTCTATGATTCTAAGTATCGTCGCCGGTGGATCGAGCCATGCAGATGGGTGTGACCTCGCCACAAGTCTTCGCCCAGCAACAGCTGGTAGCACCGGATTGGACCTGGCAACCTCACACGCAGTAACGTTGCTTGATTCCTCTGTTCATTTATTAGCAACTAATGTTTCAGGTCCTTTATCCCCGAAAACACAAGGGCTACTATTAGGGAGATCATCAGTTACCTTAGCCGGACTTTTTGTATTGCCTGGAGTAATTGATGCGGATACCGTTGGGGAAATTAAAATCATGGCCTGGACCCCATTTCCCCCTTGCACAGTACCCAAAGGAAGCCGCATTGCACAATTACTACTGATCCCGCAGAACGCAAGCTCTCTTTCGCCTCACCCACCTCCGCAGCAAAGACAAGGAGGTTTTGGATCTACTGGGGATCCACAGATTCTCTGGGTACAGTCCATTTCCCAGAAGCGACCACTTTGTCAATGTACTCTTATTCATGGCACTCAGCACGTAATCCTAAATGGGATTACTGACACAGGGGCCGATGTTACCGTAATTTCACAGGCGAAGTGGCCTCCACAATGGCCTTTGGCAGCTGTGCCTCAGGCGCTAGCCGGAATCGGAGGAGTTGGTAGAAGCCACCAGTCCTCGGAATTGATCCAAATCAAAGGCCCAGAAGGACGAGTGGCTTCCGTCAAGCCTTTTGTGCTGCCTGTTCCTATGGTCTCATGGGGACGTGATGTGCTATCACGATGGGGAACTTCCATTCAGTCGCATTTTTAGGGGGGGCCATTGAGGTGCGCGACACCCTAAAACTGACTTGGAAAACTCAGACGCCCATTTGGGTAGATCAATGGCCCCTACCACTCGAAAAGCTTCGCGCTCTCCAAGAACTGGTTACGGAACAATTAGCAAAAGGACATATAGTACCTACTACTAGTCCTCGTAATTCACCTGTCTCTGTTATTAAGAAGCAATCTGGCAAGTGGCGCCTGCTCCATGATCTCAGAAAAATCAATCATGCTATGGTAGATATGGGAGCTCTGCAGCCAGGGCTCCCTTCTCCAACTGTGATCCCCCGCAATTGGCATCTCACCATTATTGACCTTAAGGATTGCTTTTTTAATATTCCACTACACCCTGATGACGCTGCCAAATTTGCTTTTTCAGTCCCAAGTGTCAATATGCAAGCCCCTGTGCAACGATATCAGTGGGTTGTACTGCCACAGGGAATGAAAAATAGCCCGACAATTTGTCAATGGTATGTTGCTAAGGTACTTAGCCCTGTCAGGGTTGCGTTGCCTCAAGTTCTGTTATATCATTATATGGATGATATCTTGATGGCTGCGCCTCACCTTGAGCTCATGGAAAAGGCCGTAGCCCTTGTCACGGCCGCTGTCAATTCGGCAGGCCTCTGTATTGCGCCTGAAAAAGTCCAGAAAATGCCCCCTTGGACCTACTTGGGTTGGCGCATCAGGACCCAGACGATAGTTCCCCAACCTGTGCATATACAGGCGGACATTAAAAATTTGCACGATGTTCAAAAATTATTAGGGACCATTACCTGGGTCCGACCCTTGTTAGGAATCTCCAATTCAGACTTAAGCCCTTTGTTTGAACTCCTCAAGGGAGATTCCGATTTACGCACCCCTCGTCGACTTGGTCCTGAAGCCGCTGCCTCATTACAAAAAGTAGCGGAAGCCATCGCCCTACGGCAAGCACACCGCTGTGCGCCTGAATTGCCCTTCAATTTAATTATTTTGAACCCTGCACGTCAGCCATATGCTTTGATTTTTCAATGGGACCCTAACAATCCTGATCCCTTATTAATCATTGAGTGGGTCTTTTTACCCAACCAGCCCACTAAAACAATTTGGGCACAACATGAAATGTTTGCTTCCTTGATAATTAAAGCACGGCAGCGCTTGCTTGCCCTGTCAGGGATGGACTTTGCTTCTATCTGTTTACCTGTAACTAATATGTACCTACAATGGTTATTCCAACAGTCTGATGCTTTCGTGTTTGCCTTAACAGATTATACGGGTCAACTAACCTCACATCCTCCGTCCCACAAGCTTCTACATGCTCATTTTAACTTAATATCCATACCAAAGAGATGTCACCAGCCCCTCCAAGGCCTTACTGTGTTCACCGATGGGTCTGGAAAAACACACAAGTCAGTGATTGTCTGGTGGGATGACCGCTCTCAACAATGGGAGTCGGACGTTGAGACAGTCTCCAGGTCCCCTCAAATCGTAGAGCTGCCGCTGTTGTTCGAGCATTTTGTAAGTGGTCTACACCACTGAATCTTATTACTGATTCTGCTTATGTTGCAGGCGTCGTCGAACGGGCAGAGGCCTCGGTGCTGCGTCATACTTCGCATGCTGATTTGTTTGCTTTGTTGCAGGAACTTGTTTTCCTTTTAATCTCTCGAACACATCCCTATTTTGTTTTACATGTTAGATCGCACACCTCTTTACCTGGGTTTATTGCAGAAGGCAATCGACGGGCCGATACGCTCACTCTGCCGGTACAAGTTTTACCTGACCGTATTGCACAAGCTAAGCTTAGTCATTCCTTTTTCCTTCAGAATGCAGGGGGCCTCAAACGTCAGTTTGGCCTCACTTCTCAGCAAGCGGCGAACATTATCGCTGTCTGCCCTGATTGTCAAAAACATTCTTTTCCTACGGCACCAGGTGGGGTTAATCCCAGAGGCTTACAAAGCCTGCAATTATGGCAGAACGGATGTCACACACTATCCAGAATTTGGGAGATTAAAATACGTCCATTCCTCTATTGACACCTTTTCAGGCGCTCTATTTGCCTCCTGCCATGTGGGGGAGGCGGTGAAAGATGTTCGCAGGCATCTGCTGCGTGCTTTTGCTACCTTAGGCATCCCTGCACAAATCAAAACAGACAATGGCCCTGCTTATATCTCGGCTGCACTTAAAACCTTTTTTATCTCTTGGGGGATCACTCACATCACTGGGATCCCGCATTCCCCTACGGGCCAGTCCCTGATTGAACGCTCTCATCAGTCTTTAAAGCGCTTGTTACAACAACAGAAAGGGGGAGTAGGGACAGCCACCCCTGAAGAACGTCTACAGAAAGCCCTGTATGTTTTTAACTTTTTAAATTGTTCTTTAATAGATAACAACCCTCCGATCGTTCGCCACTTTAACACAAACACTTCTTTCGAAGCCAGCGTAAAAGCTCCAGTCCTGATCCGCGACCCTGAGACAGGTAAGGTCTTGGGGCCATACCCCCTTGTCACATGGGGCAGAGGCTATGCTTGTGTTTCCACAGAACGAGGCCCCAGGTGGATCCCAGCAAAGAGCGTGCGACCTTTCCGTGAACCCCTACCACAATCGGACGGCCACAACACCAATCCACAGCTAGATCATTCCCCTGAACGGCATACCGAAGAACATTCGGAGGACTGATGCAGTGCTTTTATGGACAATAGAGCAGAGACTCCAGTAGAACATATTCATTGCATCGCCTGTGGTCATGGTCGGGGGCCCGAAAAGAGGGGCGCTTAGTAAAGGATTCTCCACCGACCGTCATCTCACCTATTGGTAATGCTACCCTCTGGCAACAACAATGGTGTTTGAGCATTGCTCGAGACGCCACTCACTCAGCCCCCGGTACCATGCTCCCTAGGCGGCTCCCCTTGGGGTTCTTTTTTATTTGTGGAAATAGAGCTTGGTCTGGGAACCCTTCTAACCCTAGAGGAGGCCCGTGTACTATTGGACAGCTTAGTCTTGGCACTGCTCACTATCATCCAAGCCCAAAACAGCGGTTACGTTTTACTCGTGACACAACACAAGCATTAGAAAATACCTGTGACGATAATGTTAAGCTATGGAATCGCTGGGAGGTTTTTTTCGCCTCGCTATTTACCCCTGGGGTGGCAGCAGCGAGAGCCCACAGAAACGTAGATGCAATTGCCTGTTGGGTTGTTAAGCAAGCAAATGCTACCAGCCGCATACTATCTGAGATGGCTGAAGACTTGTCTATGGTACAACATGCAGTCCTGCAAAACAGAGCCACTATTGACTTCTTGCTACTAGCCCACGGACATGGCTGTGAGGATTTTGACGGAATGTGCTGCATGGACTTAGAGGACCACTCTTCTTCGATACATAAGCAAATTACACAACTCCTCGCGCATTCACAAAAGGTACAATCTGATACGGACTTCTTCGGATTGGGTACTTTGGGTGATTGGTTTGGGCTAAAGGGCTGGCTTAGGAGCCTGGTACAATCTGCTGTACTCATATTAGTTATTATATTGGTAGGCCTTTTGATTCTAAGCTGCGCTCTTTCCTGTGTTAGGTTTATGGTGACTAAAGTTGTTCGACATACATGGTTTATTCAAAACGGCGATATTCCGAAGATTTACGGTAGTGTTAGTTCTGTCCAGCTCACTGAGTATGATGACGTTTAAACCCGCGCCTCAGTTCTGCCTTTAAAGAAAGAAAAAAGGGGGAGATGTTGGGGGCGGCTAGCAGAAAAGTACAAGTATGCAAGAAATTCGAGGGCATGCTGACCTTACAGACCTGAGACAAATAAATCTGAGGAGCCAGGGAACAACTGGCCTTGCAGGTCTGAGATAAATAACCTTGAAGAAGTAGGGAGTAGGCAACAAGTTATCACTGTAGCTTTTAGCACATTCCAAAATTGTAGCTTCTAGCATGTAGCGAAACCGCAAGTAGGAGGGATTATTGTAATGAAACATTTAGAGCTAAACCAATTAGAAATGATAGAATTTGTGTAATTTATGTAACTGTTAAGTAGCTGTATAAAAAGCTTTCCGATGCGTCTAATAAACCGACATCTTGCTTGCATCAAGCAGCGTCCCGTCTCTCAATCACGGCAGGACAGAATTTATGAGAGCCTCTCTGACCATGCTCAGGACTGTGTCTTGACGATCTTCATCCTTGTAGTCTGGGGGGGTGGTGTAAGGGGCAGGTGCCTGCACCTCTGCCTCTGCTGCAGCCAAGGCAGACTCGGTGCCCTGTGGCGCTGCAGGTGGTGATGCTGCTGTTGCCGAATCCGTACTTTGTGCTTGCAAGTGCTGCCTCACAAGCACAGAATTGATGAGAGCCTCTCTCACCATGCTCAGGGCTGTGTCCTGCAGAGCCTCGTCCTCGTAGGCTGGGGGGGTGTATGGGGCAGGTGCCCATACACCAACCGAGGCGTTGACCCAGATAGTGTGGATGCTGATGTCTTCCCCCTGGGACAGCTCCTTGTCACTGCTGTCTTTGCACTTCTCCTGCTCCTCGGCCAAGGCCCCTGGCTTTTCCTCCAGGTTGTCCTGCTGCCACTGCAGGGTGGCACTGCTGAGTTGGGCCAGGCTGCGCCTGGTGCGGGCCAGGCAGCTCCTCTCCAGCTCCTCCAGGGACTCTGTCTTGATGGGTAGGATGGCCGGATCCTCTGCGAAAGCCTTGCCTCCATTGGCCGCTAACACCTTCTCTGTTGGTGTCACGGCCTCAGCCCTTCCCCGTGGTGCTGCTGGCTGCTGGCTGGGTCCATGGTTTACAGGGAAAACTTTGCACAGGACCTTGTTTGTGATGTCCCGGGCGGCGTCCTTCCCTGCTGCGCTGTAGGCTGGAGGGAGCTGCTGGGCAGGCCTGAAGCTCCTCACCCTCGCAGGTCTGCCCCGCTCACTGTTGATGCCCCGAGCAGGTGGGACTGGCTGTAGGCAGCCTCTGGCTGCAGTGCTGCTGGCTGTTTCCCAGCCCGCGGCAGGAGAGGTCGAGGGTGCTGGTGGCAGAGGCGGCAGCTTGCAGCAGCTGCTGGCGCGTCTTGATGGCCGAGCGGCGGTTGCGTGCCCGGCTGTCGCTGCCTGCCTGTGCTGAGTGTCTTCCTGCAGCACCACCACCCTGTTGCAGGGCAGTGCCTTGCTGCGCACCACGCTGTCCGGCTGCAAGAGAAGCCGAGGAGAGAGGCTGCGTGACTGTGGCCCTGGTCCCCACGGCTCGGCTGGAAGAGGTCCTGCAGCCGGGCTCCCCCGCCAGTCCCCTGGGCAGCGCTCGTCCCCGCAGGCGGCTGCTGCCAGTCCCAGAGCCAGCTGGGAGAGGACTGGTCCCCTCGCAGACCACGGTGACTCCCGGGAGCGTCCCTGGCATGCCCGGGCGCCCTGCTGGTCATGGCATGGTGGGCCCAGCTTGTGACGGGGGCCGAGCCCGCCTGTCCCCTCCTGCATGTCCCGCCTGCCCATCGGCAGCTCCCGGGGTTGGGAAGATGTTTGGCCCCGTCTCCCGCGGGCTCCCTACCTGTGCGCGGCGGCTCCCAGCGGCCTGCAAAGTCTCTGGGCAGGGGAGCCGTGGCAGCCTGTCCCCATGCAGGGGGGGCTTATCATCTAGCTGGACTTATGCAAAGCGTTTGACACTGTCCCGCACAACATCCTGGTCTCTACATTGGAAAAGCATGGATTTGATGGATGGAGCATTCGGTGGATAAGGAACTGGCTAGATGGGCCCACTCAAAGGCTTGCAGTGAATGGCTCAATATCCACATGGAAACCAGTGAGGAGTGGTGTTCCTCAGGGGTCAGTACGGGGACCAGTGCTGTTTAACATCTTTGTCAGTGCCATGGACAGTGGGACTGAGTGCACCCTCAGCAAGTTTGCTGATGACACCAAGCTGTGTGGCACGGTCGACACACTGGAGGGAAGGGACGCCATCCAGAGGGACCTGGAGAAACTTGAGAGGTGGGCCTCTGTGAACCTCATGAAGTTCAACCAGGCCGAGTGCAAGAGCCTGCGCCTGGGTGATGGCAATCCCAGGCACAAATACAGGTTGGGCGGAGAATGGCTTGAGAGCAGCCCTGAGGAGAAGGACTTGCGGGTGCTGGTGGACGAGAAGCTCAATGTGAGCAGGCAATGCGCGCTCGCAGCCCAGAAAGCCAACCGCGTCCTGGGCTGCATCAAAAGAAGCGTGTCCAGCAGGTCGAGGGAGGTGATTCTGCCCCTCTACTCCATTCCCGTGAGACCCCACCTGGAGTCCTGCGTCCAGCTCTGGAGTCCTCAGCACAAGAAGGACGTGGACTTGTTGGAAGGGGTCCAGCGGAGGGCCACGAAGATGATCCGAGGGCTGGAGCACCTCTGCTATGAGGACAGGCGGAGAGAGTTGGGGATGTTCAGCCTGGAGAAGAGAAGGCTCCGGGGAGACCTTAGAGCAGCCTTCCAGTCCCTAAAGGGGCCCTAGAGGAAGGATGGGGAGGGACTCTTTATCAGGGAGTGTAATGACAGGGCACGGGGTAACGGCTTCAAACTGAAAGAGGGTAGATTTAGATTGGATATCAGGTAGAATTTCTTTCTTGTGTATTAAGGGTGGTGAGGCACTGGAACAGGTTGCCCAGGGAAGCTGTCAATGCCCCATCCCTGGAAGTGTTCAAGGCCAGGCTGGATGAGGCTTTGAGCAGCCTGGTGTAGTGGGAGGTGTCCCTGCCGAGAGCCTGGGTGCTTTGGGCCAGGTTGTGCTGGATGACAACCAGAGCGCTGACCACAGCCTTTGTCACCATGCACAGGGCCACGTCCTGCAGAGCCTGGTAGGCTGTGGTCCTGCAATTGTGTCACAACAACCCCATGCAGCGCTCCAGGCCTGGGGAAGAGTGGCTGGAGAGCTGCCTGGTGGAAAAGGACCTGGGGTTGTTGGTCACTAGCTGTCTTTCTCCTGCGACGGACCAGGTACAGACGAGCACTGGGGTAAAATCATCATCTTTTATTGGCCTCAGAAAACGTCCACAGCCGAGCAGACCATGCTCAGGACTGTGTCTTGACGATCTTGTCCTTGTAGTCTGGGGTGGTGCTGTATGGGGCAGGTACCTGCCCCTCTGCCTCTGCTGCAGCCAAGGCAGACTTGGTGCCCTGTGGCGCTGCAGGTGGTGATATTATTTCAGTCATGGCCACAGCGTTGCATTTTGCACGGTCCCGCGGTGCTGCTGGCTGATGGCTCGGTGCCCCGCTTCCAAGGGAAACCTTGGCCAGGACCTCACTCGTGAGGCACCGGGCTGTGTCCTTTATAGCTCCTCTGTCTATTATTTCAGTCATGGCGGCAGCCTTGCAATGTGCACGGTCCCGCGGTGCTGCTGGCTGCTGGCTGGGTGCCCCGCTTCCAAGGGAAACCTTGGCCAGGACCTCACTTGTGAGGCACCGGGCTGTGTCCTTTATAGCTCCTCTGTCTATTATTTCAGTCATGGCGGCAGCCTTGCATTGTGCACGGTCCCGCGGTGCTGCTGGCTGCTGGCTGGGTGCCCTGCTTCCAAGGGAAACCTTGGCCAGGACCCCACTCGTGAGGCACCGGGCTGTGTCCTTTATTGCTCCTCTGTCTATTGGTGGCTGGTGGCTCCCAGCGGCCTGCAAAGTCTCTGGGCAGAGGAGCCGTGGCAGCCTGTCCCCATGGAGGGTCAAGGCCTGGCTCTGCCTGTCCTTCGGCGCTACCTCTGGTTGCCTGTGGGCCACCTGTGGGCAGGAGGAGGAGAAGGCCTTGGGTGGAGGTGGCTGCCTTGGCACAGCGGCCCCCACAGAATCACAGAATGATAGGGGTTGGAAGGGACCTCTCGATCAGCTAGTCCAACCCCCTGCCAGAGCAGGGTCACCCAGAGCAGGTTGCACAGGAACGCGTCCAGGTGGGTTTTGGATGTCTCTAGAGACGGAGACTCCACCAGCTCTCGGGGCAGCCCATTCCAGTGCTCTGTCACCCTCCATGAGGAAGTTCCTCCTCATGTTTCGATGGAACTTCCTCTCTTCAAGTTGCTGCCCGTTTGTGCGCGGTCCTGTCACTGGGCACCACTGAAAAGAGCCTGGCCCCATCCTCCTGACACCTACCCTTTAAGTATTTCTAAGCACTGATAAGGTCCCCCCTCAGTCTTCTTTTTTCCAGACTGAAAAGACCCAAGTCCCTCAGCCTTTCTTCCTAAGAGAGCTGTTCCAGTCCCCTCATCGTCTCGGTAGCCCTTTGCTGTACCCTCTCCAGCAGTTCCCTGTCCTTGAACCGGGGAGCCCAGAACTGGACACAGTACTGCAGATGCGGCCTCAGCAGGGCAGAGTGGAGGGGGAGGAGGACCTCCCTCGACCTGCTTGCCACGCTCTTCTTGGTGCACCCCAGGATGCCATTGACCTTCTTGGCCACAAAGGCACATTGGCCGGCTCACGGTCATCCTGTTGCCCACCAGGACTCCCAGGTCTCTCTTGGCAGAGCTGCTCTCCAGCAGGTCAGCCCCCAACCTGGACGGCTGCATGGGGTTATTCCTCCCCAGGCGCAGCACCCTACCCTTTTCCCCTCATTGAATTTCATAAGGTTTCTCTCTGCCCAACTCTCCAGCCTCTCTAGGTCTCGCTGTGCGGCGGCACAGCCTTCCGGTGTATCAGCCACCCCTCCCAACTTTGTAGTGTCAGCAAACCTGCTGAGGGTGCGAGTCCCTTCATCCAGGTCCTTGATGAATATATTGAACAGGACTGGACCCCGTACTGACCTCTGGGGAACACCACTCGTCACTGACCTCCAACTAGACTCTGTGCCCCTGATCACGGCCCTCTGAGCTCTACCGTTCAACCAGTTTTCAATCCCTCCCACTCTCCATTCCCTTAAGCCACACTTCCTAAGCTTCCCTGTGAGGATGCTGTGGGAGAGCGTATCGAAAGCCTTGCTGAAGCCAAGGTAGACAACATCCACTGCCCTCCCCTCATCTCTCCATCCAGTCATGCTATCCTACAAGTCAGTCATGCCAGCAAGCCCGGCCCTGGCAGCAAGGCAGCTCCGTGCGGCCCCGTCCCACCACCGTCCTCTCCCTCCTGCCCCGTCCCTCACCTGGCGCCTCTTCTGCAGGCTCGGCAGCCCCTTGTCGGGCTGGGAGTGGCTGTTCGCCTCCTCTTCCATTGGCGTCTTCGGCGTCCTCAGCCGTCGATCTGCTATGGTCACCCAGGGGAGATGCTACCTCTTGAGGGAGCTGCTCTCCTGGGAGTGGGTACCCCCGGGCTCTCGCTCCTTAAATGCCCCCACGGTCACCGGCGTCACAATGGCTTCGGTATGATGCGGCGACCGCGTCACAGAGCCCAGTGACGCTCCAGTGCCACCATCAGTTCTGGCTCCGTGCTTGCCATTCTACCTGCTCTGGCTGGCCCCTCTGGGAAGGGGAAGCATCCATGACTTTAGGAATGGGGATGTTTTCAAGAAGCAGCCCTGTGGTTTTTGAAACCTTCTGAGAGCTGGGGGCTGCGCGGTGCTCGGATCTGGGTGGGACCTGAGCAGCTGCTCTGACTGAGACTGCCCTCCCCGCAGGGCCTCTGCTCTCTGGCCATCCCCGTGGGCTCTTTGGTCCAGGGAGGAAAGGGGTGGTGTGGACGAGGGAAAGGCTGTGGACGTTGCCTACCTAGACGTTACCAAAGCCTTTGGCACAGCTTCCCACAGCATTCTCCTGGAGAAACTGGCTGCCCGTGGCTTGGATGGACGTACACTTTGCTGGGTGAAAAACCGCCTGGCTGGCCGGGCGCAAAGAGTGCTGTGGTGAATGGCGTTCAATCCAGTTGGCGGCCGGTCACAGTGGTCTGCAGGGCTCGGTGCTGGGGCCAGTTCTGTTTAATGTCTTTATCAACGATGTGGAGGAGGGGATCGAGGGGATTTAATGGAATCCATAGTGGTGTTGAAATACACAAGTCTCACTGTGAGTGTTCTTGATACGCAAGCAGGCAGGAGGATTTTGGATTTACTCGCTTCCTGGTGCGGAGTAGATGTAACTTAGTGTCTTCTCTGCATAGATTAAAGCCATTTTATTTGCAGCAGCTTTTGGCCTTGGGTTTTTTCCTAGGTGTGAGAACTTGCAGAGACGTCTGACAAAGAACCCTCTCTTCTGGAAAACGTGAGCTTAAATTACGTCATTTGAAGCGCTTTCTAAACAGTGTTTTATCCCGTGTTTCGTCATTTAAGGAATGGAAACACAGTCATCATTACTACTGAAAACTGGCTTCCAGAAGAACCAGGAAGATGTGGAATGATTTGTTAAAAAAAAAAAAAAAAAAAATTGAGGCCGCGTCCTTGGGTGGAAGAGGTTAGGGACGGCTTATTAAGGTGTTGATCTGTAGGATCCCCCTGAAGAATGCTTAGGCCCTTGGTCCCATTTTTACTTGGCACTTAGTTCTCAGCAGACAGATGACGTCCGAGAAGAGCTTGCCATCACCACTGTGATGGTACCAAACTGAGCAAGAAGACGAAGAACAGGCTGAGCCGCGTCCTCGCTTTTTTGCTTAAAAAGTGAACTCTCGCCTCCTAATTATGGGAGCGTTTGCTGTTGCTGAAGCCTGTTGCAAAGCAGCTCCTAGCATAAGGCAGCTGTGTTGCTGTCTCTTTTGGGTGGAATTCATCAGTTCTGAATTTAGCCATGGGCAGGTTAGGGATTTAATGTAAGCTGATCATCTAGGCTCCATCTACAGTCGAGAGAGATCGATCTTCCATCATAAAGCAAGAAGGAATGGATCACCTCTGGAAATTCCTGTCTTCCTCCAGTGATTAGAGAAGGAGCCCTGAGGGCTGACTTAGTTGGGCCCCCGACTCTTAAGATCAGGCTTGCCATACGGAAAAGCCAGTCGATAGCGCTGTTGGTCTGGTTTTAGTCCCATGAGCTCTCTCTGTCTCTGAACTGGCATAGTGAAGCTCATGCATAGTCTAGTCATGCACTGGAGTCCCTTCTCGGTAAGGACCTGAGCAAATCCCCAAATACCAGGGGAGACCCTGCCTCGAAAAAATAGAAAAAAGGTGTCCAGGGCAGCGGGGAGCTGCGAGGGGAAGCACAGCAAGCGGTGGCCTGACCCAGGTGCTTTGCCCCGCGCAGGTGGCGAGAGCGGAGTTTCTCCTGCTGTGCCCATGATGGTGGCCCGGTGCTGGAGAGCGGCACCTACAACAGGTTGAGGGCAGGTGAGTAGGGCAAGGAGAGCCAGGAGCCACATCCTGCTTAGGCCATCTCCGTGGAGGCACCAGCGTCCTGATGGATGGGTTGGTGATGGGTGCCCATGCTGTGGTGAAGGACGGCTGCATCTTGGGTTGTCTCAGTCTCAGGTGGCAGTGATTTCTCCTCTCTGTGCAGCACCGGTGAGGCCATATCTAGGCACTGGGTCCGGTTCCCACTGCCCAGCACCAAGCAGATTGTGACAAACGGGAGTGAGGTCAATGGGGCCGCTGAGCTGGAGGACGAGACGTTTGAAATCTGGATTTGCACAGTGAAAGAGAAGGTCAAGGGGCGTCTTATCGCTGTCTCTGCAACCATCTAATGGGAGAGGGTAGAGAAGACAGAGTCAGATGTCTCTCGGATGTGCAGTAGCAACAGCACAAGCTGTAACCTTGGAAACTTTGGGTGGCCATAAGGAGAGAAAAAGAAATCTTGCCCATGAGGGTGGTCAGATACGGGAAGAGGGGCCCGAGTGGGGAATATCTGCCCTCAGAGATGTTTGAAGCCCTGAGCATCCTGATGTAATTAGCCCTGCTTCAAGCAGAGGTTGGGGCAGAGACCTCCAGACGTCCCCTCCAACATGCATTGCTCTGTGATGCTGTGAAAAGAGAGCCCGGAGGTGCCGAGGCCTCTTGGGTCTGCAAGGCAGGGTGGGATCGGCTGGGGACCCTCCCGTGTACCATGTTTCTGCCCCCATGGAGCTCTGTCATCCAGACAGAATGACGCAACCTGGGCTGCCCGTGTTTTCAGCCCGGTTCTGTTTGCTCATGATGGCTGGCAAAAGAACTGCAGATATTTCGGTAGCTCACTGTGTGTCTTCTTTTCCAGAGCTCAGCGACATGCCTGCCATCATGGCCTGACACGGGCAGGGATGGGATGTGGACCTGCCATCTCAATGGGGACTGGAGAGCAGAACCTCCCCTGCTGCCCCTTCCTGCAAGGCAAACCCCAGCCTGCCGAGGGGGCCAGCTGGGAGGGCTCAGATCCGCCTGGTGAGGAAGAGACGTTTGCCTCCATGACCCCGCCGGAGATGAGCACCGAGCTTCCTCTCCTACGGTTTTCCTTGCAATCCCGTGCCTGGCAGGGATCCCTGGGGTGTAGGGCAGCACAGATGGAGTTGCAGCCGTGAAGCAGCTGTGCACCGTGATGAGATGCAGCAACCGCATGGGAGCCACCATTTCCCTCCGAGACCACTGTCACCCCACAGGACAGTCACCCTGGGATCCCTCCTGCCGTGTGTAAGCCCTCTGTTTCCACAGCTGTGTTTTACACATGCTGCAAACACCTGAGCATCCTCCAGTCCTCCTTGTTCTCAGCTGCCCACGTTTCTCCCGTCAGACCAGCCTCTTCTCCACACAGTCCCGCCCTCCTCGCAGGTCTTCTCCATCCCTGAGAGTGCACCAGCCCCACCACAATGGTTGAGTGCTGCTGGCTGGGTCACTAGGGTCTGTACCTTCTTATAACGCAGGCAGAGGCAGCTTAGGTTTTCCTTCTCCCCACTCTTGCCCCGCCATAACATAGGCCCTAACAGGACAGTCTCTTCCCCTTGGCTGTGGGTACGGGCATCTCTTCTCACGTGTGCTGAAGGACTTTCTCGTGCCTTGGCCATGTAGCTACTGGAACTATGAGTAGGAGCACACCACTTTTCTTCAGAAGGATTGAGCTGCATGTGAATTGGTCCCACCAAGTGTCCTGTTTGCTTTTCCCTTGGAAAGGTCTGTATACGTGCTCTGCACCCTGGGATTTATTCTGGTTTTAATTTCTCCCCGTGGCTGCTGGCGTACAGGGAGAAGGGGGTCTGTGCCCTGCTCTGCAAGGGAGATGTGAACATCTCCCCGGTTTAAGCCATAGTCCCAGCTGGACCTGAACCACTGACAGCGAGGGCAGGCCCTTGATTTCGGTGGGCTTTTCTCCATCTTTGGTTGGCTGTATTCGTCGCTGGCTGGTTGTTCCGTCTTCCGCGTGACGGCACGCAGTGTGGACCAGCCGGCTTTGAGCAGAGATGGGACCTGCCAGCACAGAGGAGGCTGGAGCCATGTTGTGTTTAGGGGGTGTGAAATGTGCTTAACTGATTCGTGTCAGTGTGGAACAGTGTTAGGGCCACAGGGTGAAGTGTGACCTTTGGTTGTTTTGTCTGTATGGCCGCAGATGAGACGGTGTGTCTATCGTGTCTGTGTTTTGCAGGAGCCACCTGGCGAACATTCTAGAATACCAACTTAAGCCGGTCCTGTTGTTATCTGCATAGTGACCTGTAAGAGGGGGGATACACCCATTTTTGGCAAGGGCCAACCATTTTAGAGGCAGTTATGAATATGTATTAGTATAGGAGATATAAACCAAAAATGGGGGCTGTAAGGCGTGTGTCTTGGTTGGGCAGAGACTCCCGGCACACCCAGCGCTGTTTGCTTGCCTTTATTCCTTTAATAAATTATAAATTCTAATTGGAATCCTGTTTGCAATTAAATCGTTTATCACAATTTGGGGGCTCGTCCGGGATTGTCTTAGTTCCTGAATTCTGACTTGATCTAGGAGGGGTGCCCCACCATTAGGTGGCTCCTGATCAGGTCAGGTCAGGACTAACACCATCCTGAACCTGAGTAAAGGCAAGCAAAGAAAAGATTTTGATTTTTATTTTTATGAGCTCCCGTGCCGGCTGCAGCAGTTTATTTTACCCGTAATTCTGCGCGCGAAGATCCGAACGAAGATGACGGAGTCGTAAGTATTTAAAGTGTATACCGTTCGGTTGGGTGGGATTCGGTTGCCTGTGTGTAAGAGTGTGATTGAGACGGAACCTGGTTCCGAAGTGATTGCGGAGGTCTTCTAACCGCGGTTCCAGTCTCCCGCGAGGGACTTGGCCGGTGAAGGACCGAAGCAATTCCTATAGGATTCGTGGGTGGGTGATTGGTCCTAAACCCCCTGCAAGACACTCTTACTGGTAACCAAGGGCTGTAGGAATTGCCACAGTAAAATTCCTAGATGGGTCAGACAAAATCGAAGACCCAGGACCAGAGGAAAGGGAGCAAATTACCAGATATACCATTGGAAAGTCCATTAGGAATAATGATTAGGAATTGGAATGAAAGGGGCCCCAGAAAAGGAAAAAGTAAATTAAAATTAGTTCACTATTGTATGATTGAATGGCCGAAGAAACTTTTAAAACCACATGTCTTTTGGCCTGTTTTTGGATCCTTTGAAGACTGGATTTGCCAGGCCTTAAATCTATATGTTAATTCAAAGGAACCTTTTAGTCAGGAGGAAAGTGATTATGCAGGATTATGGATCAGGACTTCACGTCCTTTTCCGGCTTCAATACTTACATTAAAAACGGATGAAAAGTCTGAGAAAGAAGAAGGAAACAAAGACGAAAAAGGGAAGGAAAAAGATGATAAAGGGGAACCACTGGATAACTTACCACCTCCATATCCTAACAATCCTCCGCTATATCTTTTGGGGACTTCAACAGAGCCCTTGATAAAATTATTAATAGGTCCCCATAAGGAGGAGGTTTTATTTTTAGTGGATACGGAAGCTGAAAAATCAACCATTCAGAAACTTCCAAAAGGAATAGAGATAGGGAAGAACTATATGTCAGTAGTCGGGGCAAAAGGAGAACCTTTGAAAGTCCCTATCTTGAAAGATGTAGAAGTAGAAACAGAAACGAAAATTTGTCTTAATGATTTACTTTTGCTCCCTGAAGCGGAATACAATTTACTAGGAAGGGATCTGATTTTGAAGTTAAACTTGAGCATTCAGAGTGAGGGGAACAAACTGCAGATCAAATTATATACTTTAACACAGGAGGATGAAGAAGCTATTAACCCCTCGGTGTGGTATAAAGAAGGGGAAACTGGAAAAATAAAAATGGACCCCATAAGCGTTCAAATAATAGATCCACATCGTTCGATTAGAATCAAGCAATACCCTATACCCATGGAGGGTCGAAAAGGATTAAAACCTGTAGTTGACAGACTTTTGGAAAAAGGAACCTTGGAACCATGTATGTCACCTCATAATACACCCATCCTCCCTGTAAAGAAACCGGACGGGTCATACAGAATGGTACAGGATTTCAGAGCTGTAAATCAGCGAACGATTACTAAATTCCCTGTAGTGGCAAATCCCTATACTTTATTAAGTCATATTTCTCCCAGACATACTTGGTATAGTGTGATAGATTTGCAAGATGCTTTTTGGGCCTGTCCTCTGGACAAGGGATCTAGAGATTATTTTGCTTTCGAGTGGGAGGACCCCGAAACGGGACGGAAACAGCAATTAAGATGGACGGTATTACCACAGGGGTTTACGGAGTCACCAAATTTATTTGGGCAAACTTTAGAGAAAATCTTACAGGATTTTACATTACCCCAGGAGATAAAATTATTGCAATATGTAGATGATTTCTTAGTAGCAGGAGAAACTGAAGAGGGGACCCGAGAAGCTACTATTAAATTGTTAAATTTTCTAGGGGAGAAGGGATTGAAAGTGTCCCGATCAAAACTACAGTTTGTAGAACAGGAAGTAAAATACTTAGGACATTGGCTAAGTAAGGGAAAGAAGAAACTAGCTTCTGGTAGGGTATCTGGGATTCTATCTTTAAGACCCCCACAAACTAAAAAGGAGGTTCGGCAAATATTGGGATTATTAGGATATTGTAGATCATGGCTTGAAAATTATAGTGACAAGGTAAAATTTCTATATGAAAAATTAACTAGTAACCAACTTAAGTGGCTTACAGAAGATGACCAGAAATTCGAGGAAATAAAAAAGGCATTAATACAAGCACCTGTACCGAGCCTCCCAGATTTAGAAAAACCTTTCCATCTTTTTGTGAATACATCAAATCAGACAGCATATGGAGTTCTTACTCGAGACTGGGCAGGAATAAAAAAACCTGTGGGGTACTGTTCTAAATTACTTGATCCAGTAAGTAGAGGATGGCCTGCTTGTCTCCAAGCTTTGGTAGCTACCGCATTATTAATAGAGGAAGTTCGGAAAATTACCTTTAGTGCTCCTTTAAAAGTGTATACCCCACACAATGTCAGGAGTGTTTTACAACAAAAGGCAGAAAAATGCTGAACGGACAGCCGGATCTTGAAATATGAAGCACTATTAATAGACTCCCCCGATTTAGAACTGAGGGTGACTTCTGCTCAGAGTCCAGCACAGTTTTTGTTTGGAGAGCCATCAAAGGAAGTACAACATAATTGTTTAGAGGTAATTGAGACCCAGACTAAGGTGAGGCCAGACTTAAGAGATACTGAGTTAGAAAATGCAGAAGTGTTATTTGTAGATGGCTCCTCCCGTGTGGTGGAAGGGAGGAGAAAATCAGGGTATGCCGTAATTAATAAAAATTTAGAACTTACAGAATCAGGACCTCTGAGTCCATCATGGTCAGCTGAAGCTTGCGAGCTGTATGCCCTTTGTAGAGCCCTGGAATTATTACAAGGAAAAAGCGGGACCATATTTACGGATTCTAAATATGCGTATGGAGTAGTCCACACTTTTGGAAAAATTTGGGAGGAAAGAGGTTTAATTAATACCCAAGGAAGGAATCTAATACATCAAGAACTAATAGTGAAAATTTTAAAGGCGTTAAGAAAACCAAAGGACATAGCAGTGGTACATGTGAGAGGACACCAAAAGGGGATTAGATTATCGAACCAGAGGGAATAACCTAGCCGATAGAGAGGCCCAGGAAGCAGCCCTGAGGACTCAGGTCGCTAAAATTAATGTAGTACAAGCACAAGGAGACATTAGTGAAAAAGAACTAGAGGAGAAAGAAAAGAAATTTACCCCTGAGGAACAGGCAAAATTAGAGAAAATAGGAGCTAAGTTAGAACAGGGAAAATGGATGCTGCCCAACGGGCGAGAGATGTTGCCAAAAGCTTATGCCAGGCAAATATTAGAACGATTACACACACAAACACATTGGGGTACAAAGGCGATAAGTGATCATTTCCTTAAACAATTTGGCTGTATTGAGATTTTTGAAATAGCAAAGCAAATCACGCGAGGATGTTTAACTTGTCAAAAAGTAAACAAGAAAGTGTTTCGACAAGCAGCCACGGGAGGAAGGAAAACAGCTTATAGACCTTTTGAAAGAATACAAGTCGATTTTACTGAATTGCCTAAGGTAGGGAGAACAAAATATTTACTAGTAATAGTAGATCATTTAACACAATGGGTAGAAGCTTACCCTGTAGCACGAGCTACGGCACAGATGGTAGTAAAAATCTTATTAGAACACTTAATACCTAGATATGGGATAATCCAGTATATTGATTCTGATCAGGGCACACATTTTACTTCTAAAATAATAAAATTATTATGTCAGTCATTAGGTATTCAATGGGAATACCACACTCCGTGACACCCACAAAGCTCAGGGAAAGTAGAAAGAACGAATCAAACAATAAAACAGCAACTGGCTAAATTAATGATTGAGACACAGATGTCCTGGACGAAATGCCTACCATTGGCACTATTAAACATAAGAACTAAGCCACACAGTGAGACTGGATTATCGCCATATGAAATGTTATATGGAATGCCTTACTCCCAAGGGATGCCCCTGGGGAATAATGTAGTTGAAGATTATAGTATCCAAAAATATATAATATCCGTTGGAAAAAGGTTAAAAGAACTACGAGAGATTGCGATGGTGGCTCAAACACCACCATTAGGATTTGACACATGTGTCGCGAGTGAAAGGTCCAGTGAAGGAGTGGAGAGTCACATCTGAGCCCGGAGAAGCCAAGCTAACCATCAGACGAACTTAAAGAGACCTTCATCAAGAAGCATAAGCTAAGTTGCTGTGGGAATTTCATTGTAACTACTCCTGTAGAATTAGTGGACAGGGATAAATACCTATTAGGAAAGGTGATTTAGTCCATTGTGTAAACGGTGGTGTTTATTTTTAAGGGCAAAGGGTTCTACATGTTTTAAAATATATCATTTTCCAAAAAAGAAGTCAAGGATCTAGGAAACAGTTTAGAATTTTTGTGCATTCGCTGTGGGGCCACCACTCCCCTATATAACCTACCATGGGTTAGGCTTTATTGTTGTCAATTTAATCAAAGAGTGTTTCTTGATTGAAGGTTACCCCTTAAAAGATTAAGGAAGAGGGCGAGACCGGAGGGGAACGAGTGGTGCGGCTTGAAAGGTCTGCCAAGGGCTGCAACCCCTTCGGGCTGTGACCGCCGATCACTATGGCCCTGACCGGACCTCTTCTGGTCCTGTTTGGGGTAAGCTCCTTGACTCTGGTTATGGCAAACTGCAGCCAGTGCGTAGTAACTACTAGGAGGGGACGGGTAAGTTCCCAGACTTTGGTTTATAATAGCGAAATAAAAGAATAAGGGAATCGGTACAGCACAGACTACTATTTAACTCATTTTATCATGAAATAGAAACAGGAGAGAAGCCCGGGCAGCGGCAGGGACCCGCAGGGAGCCCGCAGCTCGGCGGCAGCGGCTGAGGCGGCCGGTGCGGAGCCCGCAGCGGCAGCAGCCAGCTCCCATCCCCTCAGAAGGCGGCCCTAGGGAGCGCGGCGCAGCAGTTTGCACGGGAAGGGCTCGGGAGGGAAGCTCAGCCACAGTCTCTATCCGAAAGATGCAGCCTCTGGAGTCGTCTGCACTTGCCAGAGCAGACGTGGCCGTACAAACTGAGCTCCCCTGGAAGCACGCAGCCACCCAGGTCGCTGGCTGCAGGCAGTGCCTTCACCTCTCAGGGCTAGTGGATGGTAGAAGAGGTGACAGCTGCGTGAGGTGTGGCCAGGTAGATGATGTCCTCAGCCTGGTAGCAGAGCTAAAAGAGGAAGTAGAACGGCTGCGGAGCATCAGGGAGAGTGAGAAAGAAATTGATTGTTGGACTCAGACTCTGACCTCCCCGAGTAAAAAACCAGAAAAGCCACCAAAAAGACCCCGAGCTGAAGGAGATCTGGTACCTTGCCCCTGCCAGACTGAAGGCAGTGGACAAAAGGAGGCTAGTGAATGGAGGGTAGTCCATAATAGGGGAGGCAAGCGAACTCCCGCCTTGCCCACATCCCCTAACCAGGTGCCTCTGCACAACAGGTATGAGGCTCTTGGGGAGGTAGGCCAACCCATGGATGGCATGGAAGATGGTTTGGCTACCCCAGAAGAGATGCCGGGAGCAGTAAGGCCTACCCCCGGTTTAAAACCTGCCTCTACAAGGAAGAAGAGGCAGGTTATAGTAGTAGGAGACTCCCTTCTGAGGAGAACAGAAGGCCCAATGTGCTGGGCAGACCCTCTTGACAGGGAGGTTTGCTGCCTCCCTGGGGCCCAGGTTAGGGACGTCACTCAGAAAGTTCCCTGCCTGCTTTGGCCCTCGGACTACTACCCGCTGTTGCTCCTTCACGTGGGTGGTGACGAGGTGGCAACACATGGCCCAAGAGCAATCCAGAGAGACTTGAGGGCCTTGGGAAAGTTAATGAGGCAGTCTGGGGCGCAGGGTGTCTGTTCTTCTGTTCTCCCAGTTACAGGCAGGGACACTGTAAGGAACAGACATGTGCAATCTGTCAACACGTGGCTCCGTGGCTGGTGTCACCGCCACAGTTTTGGGTTTTTTGACAATGGGATGGCCTACGCGGCACCAGGCTCGTTGAATCGAACGGGGCTCATCTCTCTGAAAGGGGGAAGTGGGTCTTTGCTCGTGAGCTAGCGGGGCTCGTTGACCGGGCTTTAAACTAGGCTTGTTGGGAGAGGGGGATGCCACATGGAGCTCCACCTGGACATGGATGAAGACCCAGCAGAGAGCTTATGGGTCAAGATTAAAAGGAACGCAGGGGCAGGGGACATTACGGTAGGGGTCTGCTACAGGCCATGTGACCAGGACGACAGAGCGAATGAGGCCCTGCATAGACAGATAGGAGCAGCATCGCGTTCGCAGAGCCTGGTCATCATGGGGGACTTCAACCACCCCGATACCTGTTGGAGGGACAACACAGCAGAGCACAAGAAATCCAGGCAGTTCTTGGAATGTGT
The DNA here is from genome assembly GCF_964199755.1 of Larus michahellis. Taxonomy (NCBI): domain Eukaryota; kingdom Metazoa; phylum Chordata; class Aves; order Charadriiformes; family Laridae; genus Larus; species Larus michahellis. Next base: position 220,283,346 of record NC_133896.1, read on the forward strand.
CAATGACACATTTTTTCTTCCTCAAATGGTAGAGGAGCCAACAAGGAGAGGAACTATGCTGGACCTTGTCCTTAGCAACAAGGAGGGGCTGGTGGCGAGTGTCAAGCTCAAGGGTAGCCTCGGCTGCAGGGATCGTGAAATGGTAGAATTCAAGATCCTCGGGGCAGCGAGGAGAGCACGCAGCAAGCTCGCTACCTGGACTCCAAGAGAGCAGACTTTGGCCTCTTGAGGGACCTGCTTGGCAGGGTAACATGGGAAAAAGTACTGGAGGGCAGAGGGGCCCAAGAGAGCTGGTTACTATTCAAGGATCACCTCCTCCAAGCTCAGCTCAGGAACGGTGCATCCCAAGAATGAGGAAGTCAGGCAAAAATGCCAGGAGGCCTGCGTGGATTAACAAAGAGCTCCTGGACAAGCTCCAAAGCAAAAAGGAGGCCTACAGAGGGTGGAAGCAAGGACGGGTTGACTGGGTGGAATACAGAGAAACTGTCTGAGTGACCAGGAACCAGATTAGGCAAGCTAAAGCCCAGATAGAATTAAATCTGGCTAGGGGCAGCAAGGATAACAAGAAAAGCTTCTCTAAGTACGTCAGGGGTAAAGGCAAGACTAGGGAAGAGGTGGGCCCTCTCAGGAAGGAGGCAGGAGACGTGGTCAACCAGGATATGGAGAAGGCTGAGGTGCTGAATGACATTTTTGCCTCGGTCTTCACCGGCAAGGGCTCCAACCACACCACCCAAGTAGCAGAATGCAAAGGCAGGGTCTATGAAAATGAAAACCCGCCCACTGTAGGAGAAGATCAGGTTCGGGACCATCTGAGGAACCTGAAGGTGCGTAAGTCCATGGGACCAGATGAAATCCATCCACGGGTCCTGAGGGAGCTGGCAGATGAAGTGGCCAAGCCACTTTCCATTCTATTTGAAAAGTCGTGGCAGTCTGGTGAAGTTCCCGCTGATTGGAAAAGGGGACAGGTAACCTCCGTTTTCAAAAAGGCAAAAAAGGATGAGCCAGCGAATGACAGACCGGTCAGTCTCACCTCTGTGCCCGGCAAGGTCATGGAGCAGATGCTCCTGGAATCTCTGCTAAGGCACATGGAAAATAAGAAGGTGACTGGTGATAGCCAACATGGCTTCATCGAAGGCAGATCGTGCCTGACAGATTTAGTGGCCTTTTATGATGTTGCCACAGCATTGGCGGATACATCATGTACCAGCTCCTGCCAGCCCCTGGCCACCGAGGGCTGTTGGGGTGAGAGGGGCTGTGTTGCCCTCTCCCTGAGGCTCTCCAGCCAAGGCAGACTCGGTGTCCCAAGGTTCTGCAGGTGGTGCTGCTGCCATGGTGTCCACGCATTGTGCCCGGTCGTGCTGGGTGACAGTCACAGCCTTGCCCACGACCTCCGTCACGGTGTACAGGGCTGTGTGGTGCAGAGCCTCGTCGGAGGCTGTGGGGCCGTGTGGGGCAGGTGCCTGGCTCTCGGTGTCCGGAGCTGCTGCTGGTGGTGTTGCTGCTGTTGCTGCCGCCTTGCTTTGGGCCAGGTTGTGCTGGATGACAACCAGAGTGCTGACCACAGCCTTTGTCACCATGCACAGGGCCATGTCCTGCAGAGCCTGGTAGGCTGTGGGGCTGCGCGGGGCAGGTGCCTGGCTCTCTGCCTGTGCTGCTGCGGCAAAGTGCGGAGCGCCAGCTTCTGCCAGAGGGATTTCAGGCACTGAAGCAGCCGCTTCATCCTCGTATGGTGCTGGGGAGATAGCGGCTGTGCTGGTCCCACCGTAGTGGTGTTCAGACATGGGAGAAGCCGTGTTTTCTCCATGCTCACGTGCCGATGGGATGAGAGGGGCTGAGCTGGCCTCTCCCCGAGGCTCTCCAGCCAAGGCAGACTCGCCGTCCTGTGGCGCTGCAGGTGGTGTTGCTGCTGCTGCTGCAGCCTTGCTTTTTGCCAGTTTTCCCTGGCTCAGAAGGAGAGAATTTATGAGAGCCTCTCTGACCATGCTCAGGACTGTGTCTTGACGATCTTCGTCCTTGTAGTCTGGGGGGGTGGTGTATGGGGCAGGTGCCTGCCCCTCTGCCTCTGCTGCAGCCAAGGCAGACTCGGTGCCCTGTGGCGCTGCAGGTGGTGATGCTGCTGTTGCCGAATCCGTACTTTGTGCCTGCAAGCGCTGCCTCACAAGCACAGAATTGATGAGGGCCTCTCTCACCATGCTCAGGGCTGTGTCCTGCAGAGCCTCGTCCTCGTAGGCTGGGGGGGTGTATGGGGCAGGTGCCCGGCTCTCTACTTCTGCTGCAGGGGCCTGCTGGCTGGGGATGGGAGAAGCGGTTGCCTTTGCCTCCTCTTGTGCCGTGGGAGCCAGAGGTGTGCGGTGCCCCTCTTGCTCAGGAGTTCCGGCCAGGGCACAAGCTGCTGGCTCAGCATCTGTGGGACCAGGCAGGGCAGGAGACGCGCTCTGCAGGTCACCAGCTATGTCACCTGCCAGCTCTGTGCCCAGGCTGCTGGGCCGGCCGCACTCCTCCTGGGGACCATCGTGGGTGTCCTGGAAGAGCTCCGGGACCGAGGCGTTGACCCAGATAGTGTGGATGCTGATGTCTTCCCCTTGGGACAGCTCCTTGTCACTGCTGTCTTTGCACTTCTCCTGCTCCTCGGCCAAGGCCCCTGGCTTTTCCTCCGGGCTGTCCTGCTGCCGCTGCAGGGTGGCATTGCTGAGTTGGGCCAGGCTGCGCCTGGTGCGGGCCAGGCAGCTCTTCTCCAGCTCCTCCAGGGACTCTGTCTTGATGGGCAGGATGGCCGGATCCTCTGCAAAAGCCTTGCCTCCATTGGCTGCTAACACCTTGTCTGATGTTGGTGTCACGGCTTCAGCCCTTCCCCGTGGTGCTGCTGGCTGCTGGCTGGGTCCATGGCTTGCAGTGAAAACTTTACACAAAACCTTGTTTGTGATGTCCCGGGCGGCGTCCTTCCCTGCTGCGCTGTAGGCTGGAGGGAGCTGCCGGGCAGGCCTGAAGCTCCTCACCCTCGCAGGTCTGCCCCGCTCACCGTTGATGCCCCGAGGAGGTGGGACTGGCCATAGGCAGCCGCTGGCTGCAGTGCTGCTGGCCGTTTGCCAGCCCGTGGCAGGAGCGTTCGAGGGTGCTGGTGGCAGAGGCGGCAGCTTGCAGCAGCTGCTGGCGCGTCTTGATGGCCGAGCGGCGGTTGCGTGCCCGGCTGTCGCTGCCTGCCTGTGCTGAGTGTCTTCCTGCAGCACCACCACCCTGTTGCAGGGCAGTGCCTTGCTGCGCACCACGCTGTCTGACTGCAAGAGAAGCCAAGGAGACAGGCTGTGTGACTGTGGCCCTGGTCCCCACGGCTCGGCTGGAAGAGGTCCTGCAGCCGGGCTCCACCGCCAGTCCCCCGGGCAGCGCTCGTCTCCGCAGGCGGCTGCTGCCAGTCCCAGAGCCAGCTGGGAGAGGACTGGTCCCCTCGCAGACTACGGTGACTCCCGGGAGTGCCCCTGGCATGCCCGGGCGGCCTGCTGGGCATGGCACGGTGGGCCCAGCTTGTGACGGGGGCCGAGCCCGCCTGTCCCCTCCTGCATGTCCCGCCTGCCCATCGGCAGCTCCCGGGGTTGGGAAGACGTTTGGCCCCGTCTCCCGCGGGCTCCCTACCTGTGCGCGGCAGCTCCCGGAGGCCTGCAAAGTCTCTGGGCAGGGGAGCTGTGGCAGCCTGTCCCCATGCAGGGGGGGCTTATCATCTAGCTGGACTTATGCAAAGCGTTTGACACTGTCCCGCACGACATCCTGGTCTCTACATTGGAAAAGCATGGATTTGATGGGTGGAGCATTCGGTGGATAAGGAACTGGCTAGATGGGCCCACTCAAAGGCTTGCAGTGAATGGCTCAATATCCACATGGAAACCAGTGAGGAGTGGTGTTCCTCAGGGGTCAGTACGGGGACCAGTGCTGTTTAACATCTTTGTCAGTGCCATGGGCAGTGGGACTGAGTGCACCCTCAGCAAGTTTGCTGACGACACCAAGCTGCGTGGCACGGTCGACACACTGGAGGGAAGGGACGCCATCCAGAGGGACCTGGAGAGGCTTGAGAGGTGGGCCTCTGTGAACCTCATGAAGTTCAACCAGGCCGAGTGCAAGAGCCTGCGCCTGGGTGATGGCAATCCCAGGCACAAATACAGGTTGGGCGGAGAATAGCTTGAGAGCAGCCCTGAGGAGAAGGACTTGCGGGTGCTGGTGGACGAGAAGCTCAACGTGAGCAGGGAATGCGCGCTCGCAGCCCAGAAAGCCAACCGCATCCTGGGCTGCATCAAAAGAAGCGTGGCCAGCAGGTCGAGGGAGGTGATTCTGCCCCTCTACTCCACTCCCGTGAGACCCCACCTGGAGTCCTGCGTCCAGCTCTGGAGTCCTCAGCACAAGAAGGACGTGGACTTGTTGGAAGGGGTCCAGCGGAGGGCCACGAAGATGATCCGAGGGCTGGAGCACCTCTGCTATGAGGACAGGCGGAGAGAGTTGGGGATGTTCAGCCTGGAGAAGAGAAGGCTCCGGGGAGACCTTAGAGCAGCCTTCCAGTCCCTAAAGGGGCCCTAGAGGAAGGATGGGGAGGGACTCTTTATCAGGGAGTGTAATGACAGGGCACGGGGTAACGGCTTCAAACTGAAAGAGGGTAGATTTAGATTGGATATCAGGTAGAATTTCTTTCTTGTGTATTAAGGGTGGTGAGGCACTGGAACAGGTTGCCCAGGGAAGCTGTCAATGCCCCATCCCTGGAAGTGTTCAAGGCCAGGCTGGATGAGGCTTTGAGCAGCCTGGTGTAGTGGGAGGTGTCCCTGCCGAGAGCCTGGGTGCTTTGGGCCAGGTTGTGCTGGATGACAACCAGAGCGCTGACCACAGCCTTTGTCACCATGCACAGGGCCACGTCCTGCAGAGCCTGGTAGGCTGTGGTCCTGCAATTGTGTCACAACAACCCCATGCAGCGCTCCAGGCCTGGGGAAGAGTGGCTGGAGAGCTGCCTGGTGGAAAAGGACCTGGGGTTGTTGGTCACTAGCTGTCTTTCTCCTGCGACGGACCAGGTACAGACGAGCACTGGGGTAAAATCATCATCTTTTATTGGCCTCAGAAAACGTCCACAGCCGAGCAGACCATGCTCAGGACTGTGTCTTGACGATCTTGTCCTTGTAGTCTGGGGTGGTGCTGTATGGGGCAGGTGCCTGCCCCTCTGCCTCTGCCGCAGCCAAGGCAGACTCGGTGCCCTGTGGCGCTGCAGGTGGTGATATTATTTCAGTCATGGCCACAGCGTTGCATTTTGCACGGTCCCGCAGTGTTGCTGGCTGATGGCTCGGTGCCCCGCTTCCAAGGGAAACCTTGGCCAGGACCTCACTCGTGAGGCACCGGGCTGTGTCCTTTATTGCTCCTCTGTCTATTATTTCAGTCATGCCGGCAGCCTTGCAATGTGCACGGTCCCGCGGTGCTGCTGGCTGCTGGCTGGGTGCCCTGCTTCCAAGGGAAACCTTGGCCAGGACCTCACTCGTGAGGCACCGGGCTGTGTCCTTTATTGCTCCTCTGTCTATTATTTCAGTCATGGCGGCAGCCTTGCAATGTGCACGGTCCCGCGGTGCTGCTGGCTGCTGGCTGGGTGCCCCGCTTCCAAGGGAAACCTTGGCCAGGACCTCACTTGTGAGGCACCGGGCTGTGTCCTTTATTGCTCCTCTGTCTATTATTTCAGTCATGGCGGCAGCCTTGCAATGTGCACGGTCCCGCGGTGCTGCTGGCTGCTGGCTGGGTGCCCTGCTTCCAAGGGAAACCTTGGCCAGGACCTCACTCGTGAGGCACCGGGCTGTGTCCTTTATTGCTCCTCTGTCTATTATTTCAGTCATGGCGGCAGCCTTGCAATGTGCACGGTCCCGTGGTGCTGCTGGCTGCTGGCTGGGTGCCCCGCTTCCAAGGGAAACCTTGGCCAGGACCTCACTTGTGAGGCACCGGGCTGTGTCCTTTATAGCTCCTCTGTCTATTATTTCAGTCATGGCGGCAGCCTTGCATTGTGCACGGTCCCGCGGTGCTGCTGGCTGATGGCTGGGTGCCCCGCTTCCAAGGGAAACCTTGGCCAGGACCTCACTCGTGAGGCACCGGGCTGTGTCCTTTATTGCTCCTCTGTCTATTGGTGGCTGGTGGCTCCCAGCGGCCTGCAAAGTCTCTGGGCAGAGGAGCCGTGGCAGCCTGTCCCCATGGAGGGTCAAGGCCTGGCTCTGCCTGTCCTTCGGCGCTACCTCTGGTTGCCTGTGGGCCACCTGTGGGCAGGAGGAGGAGAAGGCCTTGGGTGGAGGTGGCTGCCTTGGCACAGCAGCCCCCACAGAATCACAGAATGATAGGGGTTGGAAGGGACCTCTCGATCAGCTAGTCCAACCCCCTGCCAGAGCAGGGTCACCCAGAGCAGGTTGCACAGGAACGCGTCCAGGTGGGTTTTGGATGTCTCTAGAGACGGAGACTCCACCAGCTCTCGGGGCAGCCCATTCCAGTGCTCTGTCACCCTCCATGAGGAAGTTCCTCCTCATGTTTAGATGGAACTTCCTCTCCAAGTTGCTGCCCGTTTGTGCGCGGTTCTGTCACTGGGCACCACTGAAAAGAGCCTGGCCCCATCCTCCTGACACCTACCCTTTAAGTATTTCTAAGCACTGATAACGTCCCCCCTCAGTCTTCTTTTTTCCAGACTGAAAAGACCCAAGTCCCTCAGCCTTTCTTCCTAAGAGAGCTGTTCCAGTCCCCTCATCGTCTCGGTAGCCCTTTGCTGTACCCTCTCCAGCAGTTCCCTGTCCTTGAACCGGGGAGCCCAGAACTGGACACAGTACTGCAGATGTGGCCTCAGCAGGGCAGAGTGGAGGGGGAGGAGGACCTCCCTCGACCTGCTTGCCACGCTCTTCTTGGTGCACCCCAGGATGCCATTGACCTTCTTGGCCACAAAGGCACATTGGCCGGCTCACGGTCATCCTGTTGCCCACCAGGACTCCCAGGTCTCTCTTGGCAGAGCTGCTCTCCAGCAGGTCAGCCCCCAACCTGGACGGCTGCATGGGGTTATTCCTCCCCAGGCGCAGCACCCTACCCTTTTCCCCTCATTGAATTTCATAAGGTTTCTCTCTGCCCAACTCTCCAGCCTCTCTAGGTCTCGCTGTGCGGCGGCACAGCCTTCCGGTGTATCAGCCACCCCTCCCAACTTTGTAGTGTCAGCAAACCTGCTGAGGGTGCAAGTCCCTTCATCCAGGTCCTTGATGAATATATTGAACAGGACTGGACCCCGTACTGACCTCTGGGGAACACCACTCGTCACTGACCTCCAACTAGACTCTGTGCCCCTGATCACGGCCCTCTGAGCTCTACCGTTCAACCAGTTTTCAATCCCTCCCACTCTCCATTCCCTTAAGCCACACTTCCTAAGCTTCCCTGTGAGGATGCTGTGGGAGAGCGTATCGAAAGCCTTGCTGAAGCCAAGGTAGACAACATCCACTGCCCTCCCCTCATCTCTCCATCCAGTCATGCTATCCTACAAGTCAGTCATGCCAGCAAGCCCGGCCCTGGCAGCAAGGCAGCTCCGTGCGGCCCCGTCCCACCACCGTCCTCTCCCTCCTGCCCCGTCCCTCACCTGGCGCCTCTTCTGCAGGCTCGGCAGCCCCTTGTCGGGCTGGGAGTGGCTGTTCGCCTCCTCTTCCATTGGCGTCTTCGGCGTCCTCAGCCGTCGATCTGCTATGGTCACCCAGGGGAGATGCTACCTCTTGAGGGAGCTGCTCTCCTGGGAGTGGGTACCCCCGGGCTCTCGCTCCTTAAATGCCCCCACGGTCACCGGCGTCACAATGGCTTTGGTATGATGCGGCGACCGCGTCACAGAGCCCTGGTGGTCGCCATGGAGATGCCCACGCCTGGGACTGGCTGGGACCAGCTGTGCCGTGGCTCTGAACCAGCTGGGACCGGCTGGGACCAGCCGTGCCCAGCACAGGGCAGCCCCTGCTCTCCCCTGGCGGGGGCCCTGCCAGGCCCGAGCCAACAGCTCCCACCCAGCCCGGTGGCAGCGGCCTCTGCAGAGCTCCCTCCTGGGGGCGCTCAGCAGCTCGGGGTGCCCCCGCCCTGGGCCTTGTCCCCAGGCATTGCTCCTGTATCTGGCTCCTCCAGGTGTGCCAGGGTTCCTGTGGGACACGGAGGTGTCCCCAGGTGCGCCGGTGGCTGCTCTGTCCCTGCCCTTCTCCAGCGGTGCTCCTCAAGGAGCCCAAGCGCAAGGCCTTCACCACGGCACCTGGTGCCAACTCTTGTCGCACCCGTCTCGCCGTCCTTGGCAACGTCAGCCTGCACGGACACCAGGCGGGCAGGGGGTTTCTCTCCTGCTGTTGGGGGCTGCTGGCTGAAGCAAAGAGGCCTTGGTGTCCTCTGCAGGCAGCTGCCTTCCCACCCAGTGACGCTCCAGTGCCACCATCAGTTCTGGCTCCGTGCTTGCCATTTTACCTGCTCTGGCTGGCCCCTCTGGGAAGGGGAAGCATCCATGACTTTAGGAATGGGGATGTTTTCAAGAAGCAGCCCTGTGGTTTTTGAAACCTTCTGAGAGCTGGGGGCTGCGCGGTGCTCGGATCTGGGTGGGACCTGAGCAGCTGCTCTGACTGAGACTGCCCTCCCCGCAGGGCCTCTGCTCTCTGGCCATCCCCGTGGGCTCTTTGGTCCAGGGAGGAAAGGGGTGGTGTGGACGAGGGAAAGGCTGTGGACGTTGCCTACCTAGACGTTACCAAAGCCTTTGGCACAGCTTCCCACAGCATTCTCCTGGAGAAACTGGCTGCCCGTGGCGTGGATGGGCGTACGTGGTGGTGAATGGAGTTCAGTCCAGCTGGCGGCCGGTCACAGTGGTGTTCCCCATGGCTCGGTGCTGGGGCCGGTTCTGTTTCATGTCTTTATCGACCACCCGGAGGAGGGGATCGAGTGCACCCTCAGTCAGCTTGCAGAGGACAGCGAGCTGGGTGGGAGTGTCGATCTGCTGGAGGGTCGGAAGGCTCTGCAGAGGGATCTGGACAGGCTGGATCGATGGGACAAGGCCAATGGTGTGAGGTTCAACAAGGCCAAATGCCGTGGGGATGTATGGGGCAGGGCTGGGAGGTGCTGCGAGGGAGGGTTATGGGGCAGGCCCGGGGGAAAGTGTAGGGCAGGGCTGGGGGTAAAGCACAGGGGAGAGCTATAGGGGCTGTGGGGCTTGATCTGAGGGGCCTGCGGCAGGTGGCGGTAGCTGCTGGTGGGGAGGTGCTGCTGGGGCAGGAGGAGGATGGAGGTGCTCAGTGGGGGCCGATGAAGGCAGAGGTGGCCCAAAGCTGACCACGGGGCTATTGCATCCCATGGGCATCGTGCTCAGTATAAAAGCTGAGGGACCAACGGGTCAGCCTCTTCCTTCAACGGCCGGCGTCCGAGGAGGACTCTGATACTGGGTTTGCGTATATTGTATTTTTCCCTTTTTTAGTAGTATGGTCATCTTTTATTGTTACTGTTAAGATTTCATTAAAGTCGTTTAGTTTCTTTCCGACCCATAAGCCTCCGTCTGCCTTATTCTCTCTCGCTTCTCTTCTGGGAGGGGAGAGAGGTTAAAGAGGGCGTGTGTCGTTCGAGTAGTGGCCAGCCCAGCCCAGCGCACAGCAGGTTTTTACGCCTCGGTGCCTCTCCCCGCCGCGGTGTTAATTGCGGGCGGGGCGGGGCGGGCCGCCCGCGGTGCCCAGCAGAGCCGCGGCGGGGCCGGTGTCGGAGTTTCGTTCCGCTGCGGCCGCGGGAGCCGCGCCGGGGCGCGTTGTGGGATTCCCCGGCCGGAGCCTCGGCGGGCGGGTGCGGGCCCGGCCCTGCCCTGCCCTGCCCTGCCCTGCCGGGGTGGGCGAGGGCGGCAGCGTCCCCGGGCCGAGCGCTGCCGCGGGGTCGCTGGGGGGGTTTCGGGACCGAGCCCGTGCCCGGCCGGGGGGAGCAGGGGCGGCCCCGCCCGGCTCAGCTGCTCCTGGCTGGGGCCGGGCGGCCTCTGCCGCTCCCGGCGCGGGTCGGGCAGAGGCGGCCCGGGGGGCTCCGGCGGCGGCGGCGGGCGGGTCGCGGCGGCCGCAGGGGCGGGGAAGGGCCCCGGCTGCTGCCGCCGGGGCCGGGGGCTCTCGGGGTTGGGGGGACGCCGGGCGGCGCTGGGCTCGGAGGGGGCGGCTGGGCCCGGCGCGCCCTGCCCTCGAAGTGCCGGACCCCAGGGAGCGCTGCCGGGGGGTCTAGCTGTAGCATGCAGTTTAGGAGGTGTCCTTAAGCAGTGAGGTGTTAGTTGTAAAGCTTTATAAAGAGAGGCAGCTGAATGTAACGGGTTGTTGTGTTTTTTTTCCTGATATTTAGACGGCGTGCTCTGAAGTACTTTCTTTCTGTCTGGCTTTCAGTGGCACGTTCCCCTGGCAGCCCAGTAGCATCTCTCTGGGGCAGTGCAGCTGGCTGGATGTCCCTCCTCCTTGGGTGGCACGCAAAAACCCCTGTAGTCCAATTATAACTCTGTATTTTGGAGAGAGCTAATGTAGTGGTATCAACTCACAGCTGTGCGAGCTAAACTGGTGCCAGAGGAAAGTCGAATACTGTTAGAGTGTAAGTATTTGTAATGAGTGTCTGTAAACGTGGGCACACCTTTTTGACATGAAGCGAACGACCGAGCTTTGTTCTTTATTGTTCCTTTTTGCTAGTCAGGGTTTGACCCGTCCCTCTTAGCTGCATCGACCCAGCGAGCGAGGTGGGCAGCGGCAGCAGCGCGAGGGCTGTAGTTGCGGCGGTGGCTCCGTCAGCATCGATTCCGGTTACGGCCCAGCCCGCTCCTGCCGCCCCGCACGCAAGGCAGTGGATCTCCCTGCGGCCGCGCTGGGAGGAAGTGGCCCGGCGTTTCCCAGCGCCAGCCAGAGGGTTTGCCGTTGTGCTAAGGACGTGTTCAAAATGGCATCGGTTAGTCTTAATCCTGACTTTAAGAGTTGAGCTGGCGCTGGCTTTTGAAGGTTGTGCTGTATTTGGAGCTGAGGTGTTTCCCTAGAATCCTCCTGTAGCTCAGCTGCTGTCCCATCCCTCGCTCTGACGGAATTCCTCTACTCTCTTCTGTGCTATTTTTTTAGCACGCTGAACTCTAATTGGGGATTTTTGTTTTCCAGGTGCCTCGTTGTACGTGTCTCGTACTGCTCGAGAGATGCCCCAGCCCAGGTTTGCAGGCGGTGGCGGAGCCCCCCTGAGGGGAAGGGGCCAGCCCTGGGTCTGGTCGTTTTGCTCCTTTTTTGGGGGGAATAAGAAAGGGGTGTGTGTGTGTCTGGGGGGGTGGTGCTGTCATTTGGGACACTGCGATGTCACCGGGGCAGCGATGATGTGTCACGAAAGGTTATGGAGCAGATACTCTTGAGTGCCATCAGGCGGCATGTACAGGACGACCAGGCCATCAGGCCCCATCAGCATAGGTTTATGAAAGGCAGGTCCTGCTTGACTGACCGGATCTTCTTCTATGACAAGGTGACCCGCTTAGTGGGCGCGGGAAAGGCTGTGGATGTTGCCTACCTAGACGTTACCAAAGCCTTTGGCACAGCTTCCCGCAGCATTCTCCTGGAGAAACTGGCTGCCCGTGGCTTGGATGGACATACACTTTGCTGGGTGAAGAACCGCCTGGCTGGCCGGGCGCAAAGAGTGCTGTGGTGAATGGCGTTCAATCCAGTTGGCGGCCGGTCACAGTGGTCTGCAGGGCTCGGTGCTGGGGCCAGTTTTGTTTAATGTCTTTATCAACGATGTGGAGGAGGAGATCGAGGGGATTTAATGGAATCCATAGTGGTGTTGAAATACACAAGTCTCACTGTGAGTGTTCTTGATACGCAAGCAGGCAGGAGGATTTTGGATTTACTCGCTTCCTGGTGCGGAGTAGATGTAACTTAGTGTCTTCTCTGCATAGATTAAAGCCATTTTATTTGCAGCAGCTTTTGGCCTTGGGTTTTTTCCTAGGTGTGAGAACTTGCAGAGATGTCTGACAAAGAACCCTCTCTTCTGGAAAACGTGAGCTTAAATTATGTCATTTGAAGCGCTTTCTAAACAGTGTTTTATCCTGTGTTTCGTCATTTAAGGAATGGAAACACAGTCATCATTACTACTGAAAACTGGCTTCCAGAAGAACCAGGAAGATGTGGAACGATTTGTTAAAAAAAAAAAAAAAAAATTGAGGCCGCGTCCTTGGGTGGAAGAGGTTAGGGATGGCTTATTAAGGTGTTGATCTGTAGGATCCCCCTGAAGAATGCTTAGGCCCTTGGTCCCATTTTTACTTGGCACTTAGTTCTCAGCAGACAGATGACGTCCGAGAAGAGCTTGCCATCACCACTGTGATGGTACCAAACTGAGCAAGAAGACGAAGAATAGGCTGAGCCGCTTCCTCGCTTTTTTGCTTAAAAAGTGAACTCTCGCCTCCTAATTATGGGAGCGTTTGCTGTTGCTGAAGCCTGTTGCAAAGCAGCTCCTAGCATAAGGCAGCTGTGTTGCTGTCTCTTTTGGGTGGAATTCATCAGTTCTGAATTTAGCCATGGGCAGGTTAGGGATTTAATGTAAGCTGATCATCTAGGCTCCATCTACAGTCGAGAGAGATCGATCTTCCATCATAAAGCAAGAAGGAATGGATCACCTCTGGAAATTCCTGTCTTACTCCAGTGATTAGCGAAGGAGCCCTGAGGGCTGACTTAGTTGGGCCCCCGACTCTTAAGATCAGGCTTGCCATACAGAAAAGCCAGTTGATAGCGCTGTTGGTCTGGTTTTAGTCCCATGAGCTCTCTCTGTCTCTGAACTGGCATAGTGAAGCTCATGCATAGTGTAGTCATGCACTGGAGTCCCTTCTCGGTAAGGACCTGAGCAAATCCCAAATACCAGGGGAGACCCTGCCTCGAAAAAATAGAAAAAAGGTGTCCAGGGCAGCGGGGAGCTGTGAGGGGAAGCACAGCAAGCGGTGGCCTGACCCAGGTGCTTTGCCCCGCGCAGGTGGCGAGAGCGGAGTTTCTCCTGCTGTGCCCATGATGGTGGCCCGGTGCTGGAGAGCGGCACCTACAACAGGTTGAGGGCAGGTGAGTAGGGCAAGGAGAGCCAGGAGCCACATCCTGCTTAGGCCATCTCCGTGGAGGCACCAGCGTCCTGATGGATGGGTTGGTGATGGGTGCCCATGCTGTGGTGAAGGACGGCTGCATCTTGGGTTGTCTCAGTCTCAGGTGGCAGTGATTTCTCCTCTCTGTGCAGCACCGGTGAGGCCATATCTAGGCACTGGGTCCGGTTCCCACTGCCCAGCACCAAGCAGATTGTGACAAACGGGAGTGAGGTCAATGGGGCCGCTGAGCTGGAGGACGAGACGTTTGAAATCTGGATTTGCACAGTGAAAGAGAAGGTCAAGGGGCGTCTTATCGCTGTCTCTGCAACCATCTAATGGGAGAGGGTAGAGAAGACAGAGTCAGATGTCTCTCGGATGTGCAGTAGCAACAGCACAAGCTGTAACCTTGGAAACTTTGGGTGGCCATAAGGAGAGAAAAAGAAATCTTGCCCATGAGGGTGGTCAGATACGGGAAGAGGGGCCCGAGTGGGGAATATCTGCCCTCAGAGATGTTTGAAGCCCTGAGCATCCTGATGTAATTAGCCCTGCTTCAAGCAGAGGTTGGGGCAGAGACCTCCAGACGTCCCCTCCAACACGCATTGCTCTGTGATGCTGTGAAAAGAGAGCCCGGAGGTGCCGAGGCCTCTTGGGTCTGCAAGGCAGGGTGGGATCGGCTGGGGACCCTCCCGTGCACCACGTTTCTGCCCCCATGGAGCTCTGTCATCCAGACAGAATGACGCAACCTGGGCTGCCCGTGTTTTCAGCCCGGTTCTGTTTGCTCATGATGGCTGGCAAAAGAACTGCAGATATTTCGGTAGCTCACTGTGTGTCTTCTTTTCCAGAGCTCAGCGACACGCCTGCCATCATGGCCTGACACGGGCAGGGATGGGATGTGGACCTGCCATCTCAATGGGGACTGGAGAGCAGAACCTCCCCTGCTGCCCCTTCCTGCAAGGCAAACCCCAGCCTGCCGAGGGGGCCAGCTGGGAGGGCTCAGATCCGCCTGGTGAGGAAGAGCCGTTTGCCTCCATGACCCCGCCGGAGATGAGCACCGAGCTTCCTCTCCTACGGTTTTCCTTGCAATCCCGTGCCTGGCAGGGATCCCTGGGGTGTAGGGCAGCACAGATGGAGTTGCAGCCGTGAAGCAGCTGTGCACCGTGATGAGATGCAGCAACTGCATGGGAGCCACCATTTCCCTCCGAGACCACTGTCACCCCACAGGACAGTCACCCTGGGATCCCTCCTGCCGTGTGTAAGCCCTCTGTTTCCACAGCTGTGTTTTACACATGCTGCAAACACCTGAGCATCCTCCAGTCCTCCTTGTTCTCAGCTGCCCACGTTTCTCCCGTCAGACCAGCCTCTTCTCCACACAGTCCCGCCCTCCTCGCAGGTCTTCTCCATCCCTGAGAGTGCACCAGCCCCACCACAATGGTTGAGTGCTGCTGGCTGGGTCACTAGGGTCCGTACCTTCTTATAACGCAGGCAGAGGCAGCTTAGGTTTTCCTTCTCCCCACTCGTGCCCCGCCATAACATAGGCCCTAACAGGACAGTCTCTTCCCCTTGGCTGTGGGTACGGGCATCTCTTCTCACGTGTGCTGAAGGACTTTCTGGTGCCTTGGCCATGTAGCTACTGGAACTATGAGTAGGAGCACACCACTTTTCTTCAGAAGGATTGAGCTGCATGTGGATTGGTCCCACCAAGTGTCCTGTTTGCTTTTCCCTTGGAAAGGTCTGTATATGTGCTCTGCACCCTGGGATTTATTCTGGTTTTAATTTCTCCCCGTGGCTGCTGGCGTACAGGGAGAAGGGGGTCTGTGCCCTGCTCTGCAAGGGAGATGTGAACATCTCCCCGGTTTAAGCCATAGTCCCAGCTGGACCTGAACCACTGACAGCGAGGGCAGGCCCTTGATTTCGGTGGGCTTTTCTCCATCTTTGGTTGGCTGTATTCGTCGGCTGGCTGGTTGTTCCGTCTTCCGCGTGACGGCACGCAGTGTGGACCAGCCGGCTTTGAGCAGAGATGGGACCTGCCAGCACAGAGGAGGCTGGAGCCATGTTGTGTTTAGGGGGTGTGAAATGTGCTTAACTGATTCGTGTCAGTGTGGAACAGTGTTAGGGCCACAGGGTGAAGTGTGACCTTTGGTTGTTTTGTCTGTATGGCCGCAGATGAGACGGTGTGTCTATCGTGTCTGTGTTTTGCAGGAGCCAGCTGGCGAACATTCTAGAATACCAACTTAAGCCGGTCCTGTTGTTATCTGCATAGTGACCTGTAAGAGGGGGCATACACCCATTTTTGGCAAGGGCCAACCATTTTAGAGGCAGTTATGAATATGTATTTGTATAGGAGATAGAAACCAAAACTGGGGGCTGTAAGGCATGTGTCTTGGTTGGGCAGAGACTCCCGGCACACCCAGCGCTGTTTGCTTGCCTTTATTCCTTTAATAAATTATAAATTCTAATTGGAATCCTGTTTGCAATTAAATCGTTTATCACAATTTGGGTGCTCGTCCGGGATTGTCTTAGTTCCTGAATTCTGACTTGATCTAGGAGGGGCGCCCCACCATTAGGTGGCTCCTGATCAGGTCAGGTCAGGACTAACACCATCCTGAACCTGAGTAAAGGCAAGCAAAGAAAAGATTTTGATTTTTATTTTTATGAGCTCCCGTGCCGGCTGCAGCAGTTTATTTTACCCGTAATTCTGCGCGCGAAGATCCGAACGAAGATGACGGAGTCGTAAGTATTTAAAGTGTATACCGTTCGGTTGGGTGGGATTCGGTTGCCTGTGTGTAAGAGTGTGATTGAGACGGAACCTGGTTCCGAAGTGATTGCGGAGGTCTTCTAACCGCGGTTCCAGTCTCCCGCGAGGGACTTGGCCGGTGAAGGACCGAAGCAATTCCTATAGGATTCGTGGGTGGGTGATTGGTCCTAAACCCCCTGCAAGACACTCTTACTGGTAACCAAGGGCTGTAGGAATTGCCACAGTAAAATTCCTAGATGGGTCAGACAAAATCGAAGACCCAGGACCAGAGGAAAGGGAGCAAATTACCAGATATACCATTGGAAAGTCCATTAGGAATAATGATTAGGAATTGGAATGAAAGGGGCCCCAGAAAAGGAAAAAGTAAATTAAAATTAGTTCACTATTGTATGATTGAATGGCCGAAGAAACTTTTAAAACCACATGTCTTTTGGCCTGTTTTTGGATCCTTTGAAGACTGGATTTGCCAGGCCTTAAATCTATATGTTAATTCAAAGGAACCTTTTAGTCAGGAGGAAAGTGATTATGCAGGATTATGGATCAGGACTTCACGTCCTTTTCCGGCTTCAATACTTACATTAAAAACGGATGAAAAGTCTGAGAAAGAAGAAGGAAACAAAGACGAAAAAGGGAAGGAAAAAGATGATAAAGGGGAACCACTGGATAACTTACCACCTCCATATCCTAACAATCCTCCGCTATATCTTTTGGGGACTTCAGCAGAGCCCTTGATAAAATTATTAATAGGTCCCCATAAGGAGGAGGTTTTATTTTTAGTGGATACGGAAGCTGAAAAATCAACCATTCAGAAACTTCCAAAAGGAATAGAGATAGGGAAGAACTATATGTCAGTAGTCGGGGCAAAAGGAGAACCTTTTAAAGTCCCTATCTTGAAAGATGTAGAAGTAGAAACAGAAACGAAAATTTGTCTTAATGATTTACTTTTGCTCCCTGAAGCGGAATACAATTTACTAGGAAGGGATCTGATTTTGAAGTTAAACTTGAGCATTCAGAGTGAGGGGAACAAACTGCAGATCAAATTATATACTTTAACACAGGAGGATGAAGAAGCTATTAACCCCTCGGTGTGGTATAAAGAAGGGGAAACTGGAAAAATAAAAATGGACCCCATAAGCGTTCAAATAATAGATCCACATCGTTCGATTAGAATCAAGCAATACCCTATACCCATGGAGGGTCGAAAAGGATTAAAACCTGTAGTTGACAGACTTTTGGAAAAAGGAACCTTGGAACCATGTATGTCACCTCATAATACACCCATCCTCCCTGTAAAGAAACCGGACGGGTCATACAGAATGGTACAGGATTTCAGAGCTGTAAATCAGCGAACGATTACTGAATTCCCTGTAGTGGCAAATCCCTATACTTTATTAAGTCATATTTCTCCCAGACATACTTGGTATAGTGTGATAGATTTGCAAGATGCTTTTTGGGCCTGTCCTCTGGACGAGGGATCTAGAGATTATTTTGCTTTCGAGTGGGAGGACCCCGAAACGGGACGGAAACAGCAATTAAGATGGACGGTATTACCACAGGGGTTTACGGAGTCACCAAATTTATTTGGGCAAACTTTAGAGAAAATCTTACAGGATTTTACATTACCCCAGGAGATAAAATTATTGCAATATGTAGATGATTTCTTAGTAGCAGGAGAAACTGAAGAGGGGACCCGAGAAGCTACTATTAAATTGTTAAATTTTCTAGGGGAGAAGGGATTGAAAGTGTCCCGATCAAAACTACAGTTTGTAGAACAGGAAGTAAAATACTTAGGACATTGGCTAAGTAAGGGAAAGAAGAAACTAGATTCTGGTAGGGTATCTGGGATTCTATCTTTAAGACCCCCACAAACTAAAAAGGAGGTTCGGCAAATATTGGGATTATTAGGATATTGTAGATCATGGCTTGAAAATTATAGTGACAAGGTAAAATTTCTATATGAAAAATTAACTAGTAACCAACTTAAGTGGCTTACAGAAGATGACCAGAAATTCGAGGAAATAAAAAAGGCATTAATACAAGCACCTGTACTGAGCCTCCCAGATTTAGAAAAACCTTTCCATCTTTTTGTGAATACATCAAATCAGACAGCATATGGAGTTCTTACTCGAGACTGGGCAGGAATAAAAAAACCTGTGGGGTACTGTTCTAAATTACTTGATCCAGTAAGTAGAGGATGGCCTGCTTGTCTCCAAGCTTTGGTAGCTACCGCATTATTAATAGAGGAAGTTCGGAAAATTACCTTTAGTGCTCCTTTAAAAGTGTATACCCCACACAATGTCAGGAGTGTTTTACAACAAAAGGCAGAAAAATGCTGAACGGACAGCCGGATCTTGAAATATGAAGCAATATTAATAGACTCCCCCGATTTAGAACTGAGGGTGACTTCTGCTCAGAGTCCAGCACAGTTTTTGTTTGGAGAGCCATCAAAGGAAGTACAACATAATTGTTTAGAGGTAATTGAGACCCAGACTAAGGTGAGGCCAGACTTAAGAGATACTGAGTTAGAAAATGCAGAAGTGTTATTTGTAGATGGCTCCTCCCGTGTGGTGGAAGGGAGGAGAAAATCAGGGTATGCCGTAATTAATAAAAATTTAGAACTTACAGAATCAGGACCTCTGAGTCCATCATGGTCAGCTGAAGCTTGCGAGCTGTATGCCCTTTGTAGAGCCCTGGAATTATTACAAGGAAAAAGCGGGACCATATTTACGGATTCTAAATATGCGTATGGAGTAGTCCACACTTTTGGAAAAATTTGGGAGGAAAGAGGTTTAATTAATACCCAAGGAAGGAATCTAATACATCAAGAACTAATAGTGAAAATTTTAAAGGCGTTAAGAAAACCAAAGGACATAGCAGTGGTACATGTGAGAGGACACCAAAAGGGGATTAGATTATCGAACCAGAGGGAATAACCTAGCCGATAGAGAGGCCCAGGAAGCAGCCCTGAGGACTCAGGTCGCTAAAATTAATGTAGTACAAGTACAAGGAGACATTAGTGAAAAAGAACTAGAGGAGAAAGAAAAGAAATTTACCCCTGAGGAACAGGCAAAATTAGAGAAAATAGGAGCTAAGTTAGAACAGGGAAAATGGATGCTGCCCAACGGGCGAGAGATGTTGCCAAAAGCTTATGCCAGGCAAATATTAGAACGATTACACACACAAACACATTGGGGTACAAAGGCGATAAGTGATCATTTCCTTAAACAATTTGGCTGTATTGAGATTTTTGAAATAGCAAAGCAAATCACGCGAGGATGTTTAACTTGTCAAAAAGTAAACAAGAAAGTGTTTCGACAAGCAGCCACGGGAGGAAGGAAAACAGCTTATAGACCTTTTGAAAGAATACAAGTCGATTTTACTGAATTGCCTAAGGTAGGGAGAACAAAATATTTACTAGTAATAGTAGATCATTTAACACAATGGGTAGAAGCTTACCCTGTAGCACGAGCTACGGCACAGATGGTAGTAAAAATCTTATTAGAACACTTAATACCTAGATATGGGATAATCCAGTATATTGATTCTGATCAGGGCACACATTTTACTTCTAAAATAATAAAATTATTATGTCAGTCATTAGGTATTCAATGGGAATACCACACTCCGTGGCACCCACAAAGCTCAGGGAAAGTAGAAAGAACGAATCAAACAATAAAACAGCAACTGGCTAAATTAATGATTGAGACACAGATGTCCTGGACGAAATGCCTACCATTGGCACTATTAAACATAAGAACTAAGCCACACAGTGAGACTGGATTATCGCCATATGAAATGTTATATGGAATGCCTTACTCCCAAGGGATGCCCCTGGGGAATAATGTAGTTGAAGATTATAGTATCCAAAAATATATAATATCCATTGGAAAAAGGTTAAAAGAACTACGAGAGATTGCGATGGTGGCTCAAACACCACCATTAGGATTTGACACATGTGTCGCGAGTGAAAGGTCCAGTGAAGGAGTGGAGAGTCACATCTGAGCCCGGAGAAGCCAAGCTAACCATCAGACGAACTTAAAGAGACCTTCATCAAGAAGCATAAGCTAAGTTGCTGTGGGAATTTCATTGTAACTACTCCTGTAGAATTAGTGGACAGGGATAGATACCTATTAGGAAAGGTGATTTAGTCCATTGTGTAAACGGTGGTGTTTATTTTTAAGGGCAAAGTGTTCTACATGTTTTAAAATATATCATTTTCCAAAAAAGAAGTCAAGGATCTAGGAAACAGTTTAGAATTTTTGTGCATTCGCTGTGGGGCCACCACTCCCCTATATAACCTACCATGGGTTAGGCTTTATTGTTGTCAATTTAATCAAAGAGTGTTTCTTGATTGAAGGTTACCCCTTAAAAGATTAAGGAAGAGGGCAAGACCGGAGGGGAACGAGTGGTGCGGCTTGAAAGGTCTGCCAAGGGCTGCAACCCCTTCGGGCTGTGACCGCCGATCACTATGGCCCTGACCGGACCTCTTCTGGTCCTGTTTGGGGTAAGCTCCTTGACTCTGGTTATGGCAAACTGCAGCCAGTGCGTAGTAACTACTAGGAGGGGACGGGTAAGTTCCCAGACTTTGGTTTATAATAGCGAAATAAAAGAATAAGGGAATCGGTACAGCACAGACTACTATTTAACTCATTTTATCATGAAATAGAAACAGGAGTGGAATATGAAATTCCCACAGTTGCTAAAAATCTATTTGTAAATCGTGCTGAAAACATTGCTAAGTCATTAAATGTAACTAATTGTTATGTTTGTGGTGGAACAAACCAAGGTGAACGATGGCCATGGGAGGCTATGGAGAGCAACATTAGTAATCCTCAAATATGGAACACAATGGGAAAGAGTAACAGGAAACAACAGTGGGTACTTCAAACGAGTATAACTGGAAGGAGTTGTTGGCAAAATTTAAAAGAGAATGGAAAACAAGTAGGTAATCTAGAGTGTGAAGGAGGTTACCTATGGAACGAAACTCAGAATAAATGGGATAAGTGGGGGAGTCCATGGGAAATGAGTGATCAATTTAAAAACTGGACCAATGGAACAAACATACCAAATGGATGGCGCACTCCTGAAGGACGTTACTGGATTTGTGGTAAACTAGCTTATGCGTTTTTGCCACAAAATTGGACGGGATCCTGTGTATTGGGAATTATAAGGCCCAGGTTTTTTTCCTGTTACCTATAAATCGAGGAGAGCGATTGGGAGTCCAGGTGTATGCTGAAGCTGGTGAATTACGAAAAAGGCACTATAAACGGAGTCTACAAATTGGACATTGGAAAGATAAAGATTGGCCTCCCGAAAGAGTCATTGCCTACTATGGTCCAGCCACATGGGCAGAAGATGGATCCTGGGGCTATAGAACTCCAATATATATGCTAAATAGAATAATTAGATTACAAGCTGTATTAGAAATAATTGTAAATACAACTGGAGATGCCCTTGGACGAATTGCGAGACAAAATACCAAGATGAGAACTGCTTTGTATCAAAATCGCTTAGCCTTGGATTATTTGCTAGCACAAGAGGGAGGTGTTTGTGGGAAGTTTAACCTTAGTAATTGTTGTTTAGAAATTGATGATGAAGGGGAAGCTGTAAATGAACTTGTAAAAGAAATGAAGAAAATTGCACATGTCCCAGTTCAGACTTGGACTGGAGTCGACCTAGAAGGATTCTGGGAAAACTTTACGGGAGGTGATTGGCTTACTAAAATCGGGATTGTTATATTGGGGGCATTTGCAGGATTGTTAATAATTCCATGTTTTACACCTTGTTTTATTAGACTAATACACTCAGTTATACAAGGAATGCAGATAGCTACAGTACCTGTTGATTCAGAATGAGGGAAAGAGAAAACTCTTTCCCTGATGATACTAAAGACAAAAGAAGATTCGAAACTAATACCCATTCGGCAAGTATTAACTCGGTCGGAAACAAAAACACGAATCAATGCCATAGAAAAAGAAAATGGGGGATTGTGAAATGTGCTTAACCGATTCGTGTCAGTGTGGAACAGTGTTAGGGCCACAGGGTGAAGTGTGACCTTTGATTGTTTTGTCTGCCTGGCCGCAGACGAGACGGTGTGTCTATCGTGTCTGTGTTTTGCAGGAGCCACCTGGCGAACATTCTAGAATACCAACTTAAGCCGGTCCTGTTGTTATCTGCATAGTGACCTGTAAGAGGGGGCATACACCCATTTCTGGCAAGGGCCAACCATTTTAGAGGCAGTTATGAATATGTATTAGTATAGGAGATAGAAACCAAAAATGGGGGCTGTAAGGCGTGTGTCTTGGTTGGGCAGAGACTCCTGGGACACCCAGCGCTGTTTGCTTGCCTTTATTCCTTTAATAAATTATAAATTCTAATTGGAATCCCGTTTGCGATTAAATCATTTATCACAGGGGGCAAGGAGGGGAAGGAGCCTGGGGTGCCTTTCTAAAATCCAGGCTTCAAAGGAGGGCATTGCCTGGGTGTGTGGCAACACGAGGGGTGAGAATTGTCCACCAAGACCTGGTGCTGGTGTCACTAACACTGGGTGGAGCTCAGTAGATGTGGGAGACCTCTCTTGGTCCCTCGCCGAGACAAAGAGCTCCAGTGCCGGCACGTCGGCAGCGGAGCCGGGCGATGGCGGCGAAAAGGGGCTTTTCCCGCGTTTTTCTGAGGCCGGGACAAGCCCGGGCAGCGGCAGGGACCCCGCAGCTCGGCGGGAGCGGCTGAGGCGGCCGGGGCGGAGCCAGCGGCGGCAGATTAAAACGAGGCGTAACCGCCAGCAACGGCCCCTCGCCGAGACAGAGAGCTCCGGAGCCGGGCGATGGCGGCGAAAAGGGGCTTTTCCCCCGCTTTTCTGAGGCCGGGACAAGCCCGGGCAGCGGCAGGGACCCGCAGGGCGCCCGCAGCTCGGCGGGAGCGGCTGAGGCGGCCGGGGCGGAGCCCGCAGCGGCAGATTAAAACGAGGCGTAACCGCCAGCAATGGCCCCTCGCCGAGACAAAGAGCTCCGGAGCCGGGCGATGGCGGCGAAAAGGGGCTTTTCCCCCGCTTTTCTGAGGCCGGGACAAGCCCGGGGAGCGGCTGAGGCGGCCGGTGCGGAGCCCGCAGCGGCAGCAGCCAGCTCCCATCCCCTCAGAAGGCGGCCCTAGGGAGCGCGGCGCAGCAGTTTGCACGGGAAGGGCTCGGGAGGGAAGCTCAGCCACGGTCTCTATCCGAAAGATGCAGCCTCTGGAGTCGTCTGCACTTGCCAGAGCAGACGTGGCCGTACAAACTGAGCTCCCCTGGAAGCACGCAGCCACCCAGGTCGCTGGCTGCAGGGAGTGCCTTCACCTCTCAGGGCTAGTGGATGGTAGAAGAGGTGACAGCTGCGTGAGGTGTGGCCAGGTAGATGATGTCCTCAGCCTGGTAGCAGAGCTAAAAGAGGAAGTAGAACGGCTGCGGAGCATCAGGGAGAGTGAGAAAGAAATTGATTGTTGGACTCAGACTCTGACCTCCCCGAGTAAAAAACCAGAAAAGCCACCAAAAAGACCCCGAGCTGAAGGAGATCTGGTACCTTGCCCCTGCGAGACTGAAGGCAGTGGACAAAAGGAGGCTAGTGAATGGAGGGTAGTCCGTAATAGGGGAGGCAAGCGAACTCCCTCCTTGCCCACATCCCCTAACCAGGTGCCTCTGCACAACAGGTACGAGGCTCTTGGGGAGGTAGGCCAACCCATGGATGGCATGGAAGATGGTTTGGCTACCCCAGAAGAGATGCCGGGAGCAGTAAGGCCTACCCCCGGTTTAAAACCTGCCTCTACAAGGAAGAAGAGGCAGGTTATAGTAGTAGGAGACTCCCTTCTGAGGAGAACAGAAGGCCCAATGTGCTGGGCAGACCCTCTTGACAGGGAGGTTTGCTGCCTCCCTGGGGCCCAGGTTAGGGACGTCACTCAGAAACTTCCCCGCCTGCTTCGGCCCTCGGACTACTACCCGCTGTTGCTCCTTCACGTGGGTGGTGACGAGGTGGCAACACATGGCCCAAGAGCAATCCAGAGAGACTTGAGGGCGTTGGGAAAGTTAATGAGGCAGTCTGGGGCGCAGGGTGTCTGTTCTTCTGTTCTCCCAGTTACAGGCAGGGACACTGTAAGGAACAGACGTGTGCAATCTGTCAACACGTGGCTCCGTGGCTGGTGTCACCGCCACAGTTTTGGGTTTTTTGACAATGGGATGGCCTACGTGGCACCAGGCTCGTTGGCATCGAACGGGGCTCATCTCTCTGAAAAGGGGAAGTGGGTCTTTGCTCGTGAGCTAGCGGGGCTCGTTGACCGGGCTTTAAACTAGGCTTGTTGGGAGAGGGGGATGCCACATGGAGCTCCACCTGGACATGGATGAAGACCCAGCAGAGAGCTTATGGGTCAAGATTAAAAGGAACGCAGGGGCAGGGGACATTACGGTAGGGGTCTGCTACAGGCCATGTGACCAGGACGACAGAGCGAATGAGGCCCTGCACAGACAGATAGGAGCAGCATCGCGTTCACAGAGGCTGCTCATCATGGGGGACTTCAACCACCCCGATACCTGTTGGAGGGACAACACAGCAGGGCACAAGAAATCCAGGCAGTTCTTGGAATGTGTCAATGACACATTTTTTCTTCCTCAAATGGTAGAGGAGCCAAC
Source organism: Larus michahellis (assembly GCF_964199755.1). Taxonomy (NCBI): domain Eukaryota; kingdom Metazoa; phylum Chordata; class Aves; order Charadriiformes; family Laridae; genus Larus; species Larus michahellis. The sequence continues at coordinate 220,307,823 of NC_133896.1, forward strand.
AAGGAGAGGAACTATGCTGGACCTTGTCCTTAGCAACAAGGAGGGGCTGGTGGCGAGTGTCAAGCTCAAGGGTAGCCTCGGCTGCAGGGATCGTGAAATGGTAGAATTCAAGATCCTCGGGGCAGCGAGGAGAGCACGCAGCAAGCTCGCTACCTGGACTCCAAGAGAGCAGACTTTGGCCTCTTGAGGGACCTGCTTGGCAGGGTAACATGGGAAAAAGTACTGGAGGGCAGAGGGGCCCAAGAGAGCTGGTTACTATTCAAGGATCACCTCCTCCAAGCTCAGCTCAGGAACGGTGCATGCCAAGAATGAGGAAGTCAGGCAAAAATGCCAGGAGGCCTGCGTGGATTAACAAAGAGCTCCTGGACAAGCTCCAAAGCAAAAAGGAGGCCTACAGAGGGTGGAAGCAAGGACGGGTTGACTGGGTGGAATACAGAGAAACTGTCTGAGTGACCAGGAACCAGATTAGGCAAGCTAAAGCCCAGATAGAATTAAATCTGGCTAGGGGCAGCAAGGATAACAAGAAAAGCTTCTCTAAGTACGTCAGGGGTAAAGGCAAGACTAGGGAAGAGGTGGGCCCTCTCAGGAAGGAGGCAGGAGACGTGGTCACCCAGGATATGGAGAAGGCTGAGGTGCTGAATGACTTTTTTGCCTCGGTCTTCACCGGCAAGGGCTGCAACCACACCACCCAAGTAGCAGAATGCAAAGGCAGGGTCTATGAAAATGAAAACCCGCCCACTGTAGGAGAAGATCAGGTTCAGGACCATCTGAGGAACCTGAAGGTGCGTAAGTCCATGGGACCAGATGAAATCCATCCACGGGTCCTGAGGGAGCTGGCAGATGAAGTGGCCAAGCCGCTTTCCATTCTATTTGAAAAGTCGTGGCAGTCTGGTGAAGTTCCCGCTGATTGGAAAAGGGGACAGGTAACCTCCGTTTTCAAAAAGGCAAAAAAGGATGAGCCAGCGAACGACAGACCGGTCAGTCTCACCTCTGTGCCCGGCAAGGTCATGGAGCAGATGCTCCTGGAATCTCTGCTAAGGCACATGGAAAATAAGAAGGTGACTGGTGATAGCCAACATGGCTTCATCGAAGGCAGATCGTGCCTGACAGATTTAGTGGCCTTTTATGATGTTGCCACAGCATTGGCGGATACATCATGTACCAGCTCCTGCCAGCCCCTGGCCACCGAGGGCTGTTGGGGTGAGAGGGGCTGTGTTGCCCTCTCCCTGAGGCTCTCCAGCCAAGGCAGACTCGGTGTCCCAAGGTTCTGCAGGTGGTGCTGCTGCCATGGTGTCCACGCGTTGTGCCCGGTCGTGCTGGGTGACAGTCACAGCCTTGCCCACGACCTCCGTCACGGTGTACAGGGCTGTGTGGTGCAGAGCCTCGTCGGAGGCTGTGGGGCCGTGTGGGGCAGGTGCCTGGCTCTCGGTGTCCTGAGCTGCTGCTGGTGGTGTTGCTGCCGCCTTGCTTTGGGCCAGGTTGTGCTGGATGACAACCAGAGCGCTGACCACAGCCTTTGTCACCATGCACAGGGCCGTGTCCTGCAGAGCCTGGTAGGCTGTGGGGCTGCGCGGGGCAGGTGCCTGACTCTCTGCCTGTGCTGCTGGGGCAAAGTGCGGAGCGCCAGCTTCTGCCAGAGGGATTTCAGGCACTGAAGCAGCCGCTTCATCCTCGTATGGTGCTGGGAAGATAGCGGCTGTGCTGGTCCCACCGTAGTGGTGTTCAGACATGGGAGAAGCCATGTTTTCTCCATGCTCACGTGCCGATGGGATGAGAGGGGCTGAGCTGGCCTCTCCCCGAGGCTCTCCAGCCAAGGCAGACTCGCTGTCCTGTGGCGCTGCAGGTGGATCTTGCTGCTGCTGCTGCAGCCTTGCTTTTTGCCAGTTTTCCCTGGCTCAGAAGGAGAGAATTTATAAGAGCCTCTCTGACCATGCTCAGGACTGTGTCTTGACGATCTTCGTCCTTGTAGTCTGGGGGGGTGGTGTATGGGGCAGGTGCCTGCCCCTCTGCCTCTGCTGCAGCCAAGGCAGACTCGGTGCCCTGTGGCGCTGCAGGTGGTGATGCTGCTGTTGCCGAATCCGTACTTTGTGCCTGCAAGCGCTGCCTCACAAGCACAGAATTGATGAGGGCCTCTCTCACCATGCTCAGGGCTGTGTCCTGCAGAGCCTCGTCCTCGTAGGCTGGGGGGGTGTATGGGGCAGGTGCCCGGCTCTCTACTTCTGCTGCAGGGGCCTGCTGGCTGGGGATGGGAGAAGCGGTTGCCTTTGCCTCCTCTTGTGCCGTGGGAGCCAGAGGTGTGCGGTGCCCCTCTTGCTCAGGAGTTCCGGCCAGGGCACAAGCTGCCGGCTCAGCATCTGTGGGACCAGGCAGGGCAGGAGACGCGCTCTGCAGGTCACCAGCTATGTCACCTGCCAGCTCTGTGCCCAGGCTGCTGGGCCGGCCGCACTCCTCCTGGGGACCAGCGTGGGTGTCCTGGAAGAGCTCCGGGACCGAGGCGTTGACCCAGATAGTGTGGATGCTGATGTCTTCCCCCTGGGACAGCTCCTTGTCACTGCTGTCTTTGCACTTCTCCTGCTCCTCGGCCAAGGCCCCTGGCTTTTCCTCCGGGCTGTCCTGCTGCCGCTGCAGGGTGGCATTGCTGAGTTGGGCCAGGCTGCGCCTGGTGCGGGCCAGGCAGCTCCTCTCCAGCTGCTCCAGGGACTCTTGTCTTGATGGGCAGGATGGCCGGATCCTCTGCAAAAGCCTTGCCTCCATTGGCCGCTCCCACCTCGTCTGCTGTTGGAAAACTTTGCACAGGACCTTGTTTGTGATGTCCCGGGCGGCGTCCTTCCCTGCTGCGCTGTAGGCTGGAGGGAGCTGCCGGGCAGGCCTGAAGCTCCTCACCCTCGCAGGTCTGCCCCGCTCACCGTTGATGCCCCGAGCAGGTGGGACCAGCCCTAGGCAGCCGCTGTCTGCGGTGCTGCTGGCCGTTTGCCAGCCCGTGGCAGGAGAGGTCGAGGGTGCTGGTGTGTCCTGCAGAACCTTGTCCTCATAGTCCCGGGGTCTGTATGGGGCAGGTGCCTGCCTCTCTGCCTGTGCTGTAGGGGCGTGCTTGCTGAAGACGGGAGGAGCAAGTGGATCTTGCTGTGCCGCTTGTCCTTGGTGTCCTGGCCCCGCATGCCTGCCCAGGGAAGCTGGTGCAGGGGCCCTGCTGGCAGCACCAGTGGCCCCCTGTGCCCCCCTGAGTTTGGGATAAGCTGCGGGGACCTTGCTGCTGTTGGCTGCCAACACCTTGCCTATTGTTTGAGTCATGGCCACAGCTCTGCGATGCGCACGGTCCCGCGGTGCAGCTGGCTGCTGGCTGGGTCTATGAAAATGGAAAGCCGCCCACTGTAGGAGAAGATCAGGTTCGGGACCATCTGAGGAACCTGAAGGTGCATAAGTCCATGGGACCAGATGAAATCCATCCACGGGTCCTGAGGGAGCTGGCAGATGAAGTGGCCAAGCCGCTTTCCATTCTATTTGAAAAGTCGTGGCAGTCTGGTGAAGTTCCCGCTGATTGGAAAAGGGGACAGGTAACCTCCGTTTTCAAAAAGGCAAAAAAGGATGAGCCAGCGAACGACAGACCGGTCAGTCTCACCTCTGTGCCCGGCAAGGTCATGGAGCAGATGCTCCTGGAATCTCTGCTAAGGCACATGGAAAATAAGAAGGTGACTGGTGATAGCCAACATGGCTTCATCGAAGGCAGATCGTGCCTGACAGATTTAGTGGCCTTTTATGATGTTGCCACAGCATTGGCGGATACATCATGTACCAGCTCCTGCCAGCCCCTGGCCACCGAGGGCTGTTGGGGTGAGAGGGGCTGTGTTGCCCTCTCCCTGAGGCTCTCCAGCCAAGGCAGACTCGGTGTCCCAAGGTTCTGCAGGTGGTGCTGCTGCCATGGTGTCCACGCGTTGTGCCCGGTCGTGCTGGGTGACAGTCACAGCCTTGCCCACGACCTCCGTCACGGTGTACAGGGCTGTGTGGTGCAGAGCCTCGTCGGAGGCTGTGGGGCCGTGTGGGGCAGGTGCCTGGCTCTCGGTGTCCTGAGCTGCTGCTGCTGGTGTTGCTGCCGCCTTGCTTTGGGCCAGGTTGTGCTGGATGACAACCAGAGCGCTGACCACAGCCTTTGTCACCATGCACAGGGCCGTGTCCTGCAGAGCCTGGTAGGCTGTGGGGCTGCGCGGGGCAGGTGCCTGGCTCTCTGCCTGTGCTGCTGGGGCAAAGTGCGGAGCGCCAGCTTCTGCCAGAGGGATTTCAGGCACTGAAGCAGCCGCTTCATCCTCGTATGGTGCTGGGAAGATAGCGGCTGTGCTGGTCCCACCGTAGTGGTGTTCAGACATGGGAGAAGCCATGTTTTCTCCATGCTCACGTGCCGATGGGATGAGAGGGGCTGAGCTGGCCTCTCCCCGAGGCTCTCCAGCCAAGGCAGACTCGCTGTCCTGTGGCGCTGCAGGTGGATCTTGCTGCTGCTGCTGCAGCCTTGCTTTTTGCCAGTTTTCCCTGGCTCAGAAGGAGAGAATTTATAAGAGCCTCTCTGACCATGCTCAGGACTGTGTCTTGACGATCTTCGTCCTTGTAGTCTGGGGGGGTGGTGTATGGGGCAGGTGCCTGCCCCTCTGCCTCTGCTGCAGCCAAGGCAGACTCGGTGCCCTGTGGCGCTGCAGGTGGTGATGCTGCTGTTGCCGAATCCGTACTTTGTGCCTGCAAGCGCTGCCTCACAAGCACAGAATTGATGAGGGCCTCTCTCACCATGCTCAGGGCTGTGTCCTGCAGAGCCTCGTCCTCGTAGGCTGGGGGGGTGTATGGGGCAGGTGCCCGGCTCTCTACTTCTGCTGCAGGGGCCTGCTGGCTGGGGATGGGAGGAGCGGTTGCCTTTGCCTCCTCTTGTGCCGTGGGAGCCAGAGGTGTGCGGTGCCCCTCTTGCTCAGGAGTTCCGGCCAGGGCACAAGCTGCCGGCTCAGCATCTGTGGGACCAGGCAGGGCAGGAGACGCGCTCTGCAGGTCACCAGCTATGTCACCTGCCAGCTCTGTGCCCAGGCTGCTGGGCCGGCCGCACTCCTCCTGGGGACCAGCGTGGGTGTCCTGGAAGAGCTCCGGGACCGAGGCGTTGACCCAGATAGTGTGGATGCTGATGTCTTCCCCCTGGGACAGCTCCTTGTCACTGCTGTCTTTGCACTTCTCCTGCTCCTCGGCCAAGGCCCCTGGCTTTTCCTCCGGGCTGTCCTGCTGCCGCTGCAGGGTGGCATTGCTGAGTTGGGCCAGGCTGCGCCTGGTGCGGGCCAGGCAGCTCCTCTCCAGCTGCTCCAGGGACTCTTGTCTTGATGGGCAGGATGGCCAGATCCTCTGCAAAAGCCTTGCCTCCACTGGCCGCTCCCACCTCGTCTGCTGTTGGAAAACTTTGCACAGGACCTTGTTTGTGATGTCCCGGGCGGCGTCCTTCCCTGCTGCGCTGTAGGCTGGAGGGAGCTGCCGGGCAGGCCTGAAGCTCCTCACCCTCGCAGGTCTGCCCCGCTCACCGTTGATGCCCCGAGCAGGTGGGACCAGCCCTAGGCAGCCGCTGTCTGCGGTGCTGCTGGCCGTTTGCCAGCCCGTGGCAGGAGAGGTCGAGGGTGCTGGTGTGTCCTGCAGAACCTTGTCCTCATAGTCCCGGGGTCTGTATGGGGCAGGTGCCTGCCTCTCTGCCTGTGCTGTAGGGGCGTGCTTGCTGAAGACGGGAGGAGCAAGTGGATCTTGCTGTGCCGCTTGTCCTTGGTGTCCTGGCCCCGCATGCCTGCCCAGGGAAGCTGGTGCAGGGGCCCTGCTGGCAGCACCAGTGGCCCCCTGTGCCCCCCTGAGTTTGGGATAAGCTGCGGGGACCTTGCTGCTGTTGGCTGCCAACACCTTGCCTATTGTTTGAGTCATGGCCACAGCTCTGCGATGCGCACGGTCCCGCGGTGCAGCTGGCTGCTGGCTGGGTCTATGAAAATGGAAAGCCGCCCACTGTAGGAGAAGATCAGGTTCGGGACCATCTGAGGAACCTGAAGGTGCGTAAGTCCATGGGACCAGATGAAATCCATCCACGGGTCCTGAGGGAGCTGGCAGATGAAGTGGCCAAGCCGCTTTCCATTCTATTTGAAAAGTCGTGGCAGTCTGGTGAAGTTCCCGCTGATTGGAAAAGGGGACAGGTAACCTCCGTTTTCAAAAAGGCAAAAAAGGATGAGCCAGCGAACGACAGACCGGTCAGTCTCACCTCTGTGCCCCGGCAAGGTCATGGAGCAGATGCTCCTGGAATCTCTGCTAAGGCACATGGAAAATAAGAAGGTGACTGGTGATAGCCAACATGGCTTCATCGAAGGCAGATCGTGCCTGACAGATTTAGTGGCCTTTTATGATGTTGCCACAGCATTGGCGGATACATCATGTACCAGCTCCTGCCAGCCCCTGGCCACCGAGGGCTGTTGGGGTGAGAGGGGCTGTGTTGCCCTCTCCCTGAGGCTCTCCAGCCAAGGCAGACTCGGTGTCCCAAGGTTCTGCAGGTGGTGCTGCTGCCATGGTGTCCACGCGTTGTGCCCGGTCGTGCTGGGTGACAGTCACAGCCTTGCCCACGACCTCCGTCACGGTGTACAGGGCTGTGTGGTGCAGAGCCTCGTCGGAGGCTGTGGGGCCGTGTGGGGCAGGTGCCTGGCTCTCGGTGTCCTGAGCTGCTGCTGCTGGTGTTGCTGCCGCCTTGCTTTGGGCCAGGTTGTGCTGGATGACAACCAGAGCGCTGACCACAGCCTTTGTCACCATGCACAGGGCCGTGTCCTGCAGAGCCTGGTAGGCTGTGGGGCTGCGCGGGGCAGGTGCCTGGCTCTCTGCCTGTGCTGCTGGGGCAAAGTGCGGAGCACCAGCTTCTGCCAGAGGGATTTCAGGCACTGAAGCAGCCGCTTCATCCTCGTATGGTGCTGGGAAGATAGCGGCTGTGCTGGTCCCACCGTAGTGGTGTTCAGACATGGGAGAAGCCATGTTTTCTCCATGCTCACGTGCCGATGGGATGAGAGGGGCTGAGCTGGCCTCTCCCCGAGGCTCTCCAGCCAAGGCAGACTCGCTGTCCTGTGGCGCTGCAGGTGGATCTTGCTGCTGCTGCTGCAGCCTTGCTTTTTGCCAGTTTTCCCTGGCTCAGAAGGAGAGAATTTATAAGAGCCTCTCTGACCATGCTCAGGACTGTGTCTTGACGATCTTCGTCCTTGTAGTCTGGGGGGGTGGTGTATGGGGCAGGTGCCCGCCCCTCTGCCTCTGCTGCAGCCAAGGCAGACTCGGTGCCCTGTGGCGCTGCAGGTGGTGATGCTGCTGTTGCCGAATCCGTACTTTGTGCCTGCAAGCGCTGCCTCACAAGCACAGAATTGATGAGGGCCTCTCTCACCATGCTCAGGGCTGTGTCCTGCAGAGCCTCGTCCTCGTAGGCTGGGGGGGTGTATGGGGCAGGTGCCCGGCTCTCTACTTCTGCGGCAGGGGCCTGCTGGCTGGGGATGGGAGGAGCGGTTGCCTTTGCCTCCTCTTGTGCCGTGGGAGCCAGAGGTGTGCGGTGCCCCTCTTGCTCAGGAGTTCCGGCCAGGGCACAAGCTGCCGGCTCAGCATCTGTGGGACCAGGCAGGGCAGGAGACGCGCTCTGCAGGTCACCAGCTATGTCACCTGCCAGCTCTGTGCCCAGGCTGCTGGGCCGGCCGCACTCCTCCTGGGGACCAGCGTGGGTGTCCTGGAAGAGCTCCGGGACCGAGGCGTTGACCCAGATAGTGTGGATGCTGATGTCTTCCCCCTGGGACAGCTCCTTGTCACTGCTGTCTTTGCACTTCTCCTGCTCCTCGGCCAAGGCCCCTGGCTTTTCCTCCGGGCTGTCCTGCTGCCGCTGCAGGGTGGCATTGCTGAGTTGGGCCAGGCTGCGCCTGGTGCGGGCCAGGCAGCTCCTCTCCAGCTGCTCCAGGGACTCTTGTCTTGATGGGCAGGATGGCCGGATCCTCTGCAAAAGCCTTGCCTCCATTGGCCGCTCCCACCTCGTCTGCTGTTGGAAAACTTTGCACAGGACCTTGTTTGTGATGTCCCGGGCGGCGTCCTTCCCTGCTGCGCTGTAGGCTGGAGGGAGCTGCCGGGCAGGCCTGAAGCTCCTCACCCTCGCAGGTCTGCCCCGCTCACCGTTGATGCCCCGAGCAGGTGGGACCAGCCCTAGGCAGCCGCTGTCTGCGGTGCTGCTGGCCGTTTGCCAGCCCGTGGCAGGAGAGGTCGAGGGTGCTGGTGTGTCCTGAAGAACCTTGTCCTCATAGTCCCGGGGTCTGTATGGGGCAGGTGCCTGCCTCTCTGCCTGTGCTGTAGGGGCGTGCTTGCTGAAGACGGGAGGAGCAAGTGGATCTTGCTGTGCCGCTTGTCCTTGGTGTCCTGGCCCCGCATGCCTGCCCAGGGAAGCTGGTGCAGGGGCCCTGCTGGCAGCACCAGTGGCCCCCTGTGCCCCCCTGAGTTTGGGATAAGCTGCGGGGACCTTGCTGCTGTTGGCTGCCAACACCTTGCCTATTGTTTGAGTCATGGCCACAGCTCTGCGATGCGCACGGTCCCGCGGTGCAGCTGGCTGCTGGCTGGGTCTATGAAAACGGAAAGCCGCCCACTGTAGGAGAAGATCAGGTTCGGGACCATCTGAGGAACCTGAAGGTGCGTAAGTCCATGGGACCAGATGAAATCCATCCACGGGTCCTGAGGGAGCTGGCAGATGAAGTGGCCAAGCCGCTTTCCATTCTATTTGAAAAGTCGTGGCAGTCTGGTGAAGTTCCCGCTGATTGGAAAAGGGGACAGGTAACCTCCGTTTTCAAAAAGGCAAAAAAGGATGAGCCAGCGAACGACAGACCGGTCAGTCTCACCTCTGTGCCCGGCAAGGTCATGGAGCAGATGCTCCTGGAATCTCTGCTAAGGCACATGGAAAATAAGAAGGTGACTGGTGATAGCCAACATGGCTTCATCAAAGGCAGATCGTGCCTGACAGATTTAGTGGCCTTTTATGATGTTGCCACAGCATTGGCGGATACATCATGTACCAGCTCCTGCCAGCCCCTGGCCACCGAGGGCTGTTGGGGTGAGAGGGGCTGTGTTGCCCTCTCCCTGAGGCTCTCCAGCCAAGGCAGACTCGGTGTCCCAAGGTTCTGCAGGTGGTGCTGCTGCCATGGTGTCCACGCGTTGTGCCCGGTCGTGCTGGGTGACAGTCACAGCCTTGCCCACGACCTCCGTCACGGTGTACAGGGCTGTGTGGTGCAGAGCCTCGTCGGAGGCTGTGGGGCCGTGTGGGGCAGGTGCCTGGCTCTCGGTGTCCTGAGCTGCTGCTGGTGGTGTTGCTGCCGCCTTGCTTTGGGCCAGGTTGTGCTGGATGACAACCAGAGCGCTGACCACAGCTTTTGTCACCATGCACAGGGCCGTGTCCTGCAGAGCCTGGTAGGCTGTGGGGCTGCGCGGGGCAGGTGCCTGGCTCTCTGCCTGTGCTGCTGGGGCAAAGTGCGGAGCGCCAGCTTCTGCCAGAGGGATTTCAGGCACTGAAGCAGCCGCTTCATCCTCGTATGGTGCTGGGAAGATAGCGGCTGTGCTGGTCCCACTGTAGTGGTGTTCAGACATGGGAGAAGCCATGTTTTCTCCATGCTCACGTGCCGATGGGATGAGAGGGGCTGAGCTGGCCTCTCCCCGAGGCTCTCCAGCCAAGGCAGACTCGCTGTCCTGTGGCGCTGCAGGTGGATCTTGCTGCTGCTGCTGCAGCCTTGCTTTTTGCCAGTTTTCCCTGGCTCAGAAGGAGAGAATTTATAAGAGCCTCTCTGACCATGCTCAGGACTGTGTCTTGACGATCTTCGTCCTTGTAGTCTGGGGGGGTGGTGTATGGGGCAGGTGCCCGCCCCTCTGCCTCTGCTGCAGCCAAGGCAGACTCGGTGCCCTGTGGCGCTGCAGGTGGTGATGCTGCTGTTGCCGAATCCGTACTTTGTGCCTGCAAGCGCTGCCTCACAAGCACAGAATTGATGAGGGCCTCTCTCACCATGCTCAGGGCTGTGTCCTGCAGAGCCTCGTCCTCGTAGGCTGGGGGGGTGTATGGGGCAGGTGCCCGGCTCTCTACTTCTGCTGCAGGGGCCTGCTGGCTGGGGATGGGAGAAGCGGTTGCCTTTGCCTCCTCTTGTGCCGTGGGAGCCAGAGGTGTGCGGTGCCCCTCTTGCTCAGGAGTTCCGGCCAGGGCACAAGCTGCCGGCTCAGCATCTGTGGGACCAGGCAGGGCAGGAGACGCGCTCTGCAGGTCACCAGCTATGTCACCTGCCAGCTCTGTGCCCAGGCTGCTGGGCCGGCCGCACTCCTCCTGGGGACCAGCGTGGGTGTCCTGGAAGAGCTCCGGGACCGAGGCGTTGACCCAGATAGTGTGGATGCTGATGTCTTCCCCCTGGGACAGCTCCTTGTCACTGCTGTCTTTGCACTTCTCCTGCTCCTCGGCCAAGGCCCCTGGCTTTTCCTCCGGGCTGTCCTGCTGCCGCTGCAGGGTGGCATTGCTGAGTTGGGCCAGGCTGCGCCTGGTGCGGGCCAGGCAGCTCCTCTCCAGCTGCTCCAGGGACTCTTGTCTTGATGGGCAGGATGGCCGGATCCTCTGCAAAAGCCTTGCCTCCATTGGCCGCTCCCACCTCATCTGCTGTTGGAAAACTTTGCACAGGACCTTGTTTGTGATGTCCCGGGCGGCGTCCTTCCCTGCTGCGCTGTAGGCTGGAGGGAGCTGCCGGGCAGGCCTGAAGCTCCTCACCCTCGCAGGTCTGCCCCGCTCACCGTTGATGCCCCGAGCAGGTGGGACCAGCCCTAGGCAGCCGCTGGCTGCGGTGCTGCTGGCCGTTTGCCAGCCCGTGGCAGGAGAGGTCGAGGGTGCTGGTGTGTCCTGCAGAACCTTGTCCTCATAGTCCCGGGGTCTGTATGGGGCAGGTGCCTGCCTCTCTGCCTGTGCTGTAGGGGCGTGCTTGCTGAAGACGGGAGGAGCAAGTGGATCTTGCTGTGCCGCTTGTCCTTGGTGTCCTGGCCCCGCATGCCTGCCCAGGGAAGCTGGTGCAGGGGCCCTGCTGGCAGCACCAGTGGCCCCCTGTGCCCCCCTGAGTTTGGGATAAGCTGCGGGGACCTTGCTGCTGTTGGCTGCCAACACCTTGCCTATTGTTTGAGTCATGGCCACAGCTCTGCGATGCGCACGGTCCCGCGGTGCAGCTGGCTGCTGGCTGGGTCTATGAAAACGGAAAGCCGCCCACTGTAGGAGAAGATCAGGTTCGGGACCATCTGAGGAACCTGAAGGTGCGTAAGTCCATGGGACCAGATGAAATCCATCCACGGGTCCTGAGGGAGCTGGCAGATGAAGTGGCCAAGCCGCTTTCCATTCTATTTGAAAAGTCGTGGCAGTCTGGTGAAGTTCCCGCTGATTGGAAAAGGGGACAGGTAACCTCCGTTTTCAAAAAGGCAAAAAAGGATGAGCCAGCGAACGACAGACCAGTCAGTCTCACCTCTGTGCCCGGCAAGGTCATGGAGCAGATGCTCCTGGAATCTCTGCTAAGGCACATGGAAAATAAGAAGGTGACTGGTGATAGCCAACATGGCTTCATCGAAGGCAGATCGTGCCTGACAGATTTAGTGGCCTTTTATGATGTTGCCACAGCATTGGCGGATACATCATGTACCAGCTCCTGCCAGCCCCTGGCCACCGAGGGCTGTTGGGGTGAGAGGGGCTGTGTTGCCCTCTCCCTGAGGCTCTCCAGCCAAGGCAGACTCGGTGTCCCAAGGTTCTGCAGGTGGTGCTGCTGCCATGGTGTCCACGCGTTGTGCCCGGTCGTGCTGGGTGACAGTCACAGCCTTGCCCACGACCTCCGTCACGGTGCACAGGGCTGTGTGGTGCAGAGCCTCGTCGGAGGCTGTGGGGCCGTGTGGGGCAGGTGCCTGGCTCTCGGTGTCCTGAGCTGCTGCTGCTGGTGTTGCTGCCGCCTTGCTTTGGGCCAGGTTGTGCTGGATGACAACCAGAGCGCTGACCACAGCCTTTGTCACCATGCACAGGGCCGTGTCCTGCAGAGCCTGGTAGGCTGTGGGGCTGCGCGGGGCAGGTGCCTGGCTCTCTGCCTGTGCTGCTGGGGCAAAGTGCGGAGCGCCAGCTTCTGCCAGAGGGATTTCAGGCACTGAAGCAGCCGCTTCATCCTCGTATGGTGCTGGGAAGATAGCGGCTGTGCTGGTCCCACCGTAGTGGTGTTCAGACATGGGAGAAGCCATGTTTTCTCCATGCTCACGTGCCGATGGGATGAGAGGGGCTGAGCTGGCCTCTCCCCGAGGCTCTCCAGCCAAGGCAGACTCGCTGTCCTGTGGCGCTGCAGGTGGATCTTGCTGCTGCTGCTGCTGCAGCCTTGCTTTTTGCCAGTTTTCCCTGGCTCAGAAGGAGAGAATTTATAAGAGCCTCTCTGACCATGCTCAGGACTGTGTCTTGACGATCTTCGTCCTTGTAGTCTGGGGGGGTGGTGTATGGGGCAGGTGCCCGCCCCTCTGCCTCTGCTGCAGCCAAGGCAGACTCGGTGCCCTGTGGCGCTGCAGGTGGTGATGCTGCTGTTGCCGAATCCGTACTTTGTGCCTGCAAGCGCTGCCTCACAAGCACAGAATTGATGAGGGCCTCTCTCACCATGCGCAGGGCTGTGTCCTGCAGAGCCTCGTCCTCGTAGGCTGGGGGGGTGTATGGGGCAGGTGCCCGGCTCTCTACTTCTGCTGCAGGGGCCTGCTGGCTGGGGATGGGAGAAGCGGTTGCCTTTGCCTCCTCTTGTGCCGTGGGAGCCAGAGGTGTGCGGTGCCCCTCTTGCTCAGGAGTTCCGGCCAGGGCACAAGCTGCCGGCTCAGCATCTGTGGGACCAGGCAGGGCAGGAGACGCGCTCTGCAGGTCACCAGCTATGTCACCTGCCAGCTCTGTGCCCAGGCTGCTGGGCCGGCCGCACTCCTCCTGGGGACCATCGTGGGTGTCCTGGAAGAGCTCCGGGACCGAGGCGTTGACCCAGATAGTGTGGATGCTGATGTCTTCCCCCTGGGACAGCTCCTTGTCACTGCTGTCTTTGCACTTCTCCTGCTCCTCGGCCAAGGCCCCTGGCTTTTCCTCCGGGCTGTCCTGCTGCCGCTGCAGGGTGGCATTGCTGAGTTGGGCCAGGCTGCGCCTGGTGCGGGCCAGGCAGCTCCTCTCCAGCTGCTCCAGGGACTCTTGTCTTGATGGGCAGGATGGCCGGATCCTCTGCAAAAGCCTTGCCTCCATTGGCCGCTCCCACCTCGTCTGCTGTTGGAAAACTTTGCACAGGACCTTGTTTGTGATGTCCCGGGCGGCGTCCTTCCCTGCTGCGCTGTAGGCTGGAGGGAGCTGCCGGGCAGGCCTGAAGCTCCTCACCCTCGCAGGTCTGCCCCGCTCACCGTTGATGCCCCGAGCAGGTGGGACCAGCCCTAGGCAGCCGCTGGCTGCGGTGCTGCTGGCCGTTTGCCAGCCCGTGGCAGGAGAGGTCGAGGGTGCTGGTGTGTCCTGCAGAACCTTGTCTTCATAGTCCCGGGGTCTGTATGGGGCAGGTGCCTGCCTCTCTGCCTGTGCTGTAGGGGCGTGCTTGCTGAAGACGGGAGGAGCAAGTGGATCTTGCTGTGCCGCTTGTCCTTGGTGTCCTGGCCCCGCATGCCTGCCCAGGGAAGCTGGTGCAGGGGCCCTGCTGGCAGCACCAGTGGCCCCCTGTGCCCCCCTGAGTTTGGGATAAGCTGCGGGGACCTTGCTGCTGTTGGCTGCCAACACCTTGCCTATTGTTTGAGTCATGGCCACAGCTCTGCGATGCGCACGGTCCCGCGGTGCAGCTGGCTGCTGGCTGGGTCTATGAAAATGGAAAGCCGCCCACTGTAGGAGAAGATCAGGTTCGGGACCATCTGAGGAACCTGAAGGTGCGTAAGTCCATGGGACCAGATGAAATCCATCCACGGGTCCTGAGGGAGCTGGCAGATGAAGTGGCCAAGCCGCTTTCCATTCTATTTGAAAAGTCGTGGCAGTCTGGTGAAGTTCCCGCTGATTGGAAAAGGGGACAGGTAACCTCCGTTTTCAAAAAGGCAAAAAAGGATGAGCCAGCGAACGACAGACCGGTCAGTCTCACCTCTGTGCCCGGCAAGGTCATGGAGCAGATGCTCCTGGAATCTCTGCTAAGGCACATGGAAAATAAGAAGGTGACTGGTGATAGCCAACATGGCTTCATCGAAGGCAGATCGTGCCTGACAGATTTAGTGGCCTTTTATGATGTTGCCACAGCATTGGCGGATACATCATGTACCAGCTCCTGCCAGCCCCTGGCCACCGAGGGCTGTTGGGGTGAGAGGGGCTGTGTTGCCCTCTCCCTGAGGCTCTCCAGCCAAGGCAGACTCGGTGTCCCAAGGTTCTGCAGGTGGTGCTGCTGCCATGGTGTCCACGCGTTGTGCCCGGTCGTGCTGGGTGACAGTCACAGCCTTGCCCACGACCTCCGTCACGGTGCACAGGGCTGTGTGGTGCAGAGCCTCGTCGGAGGCTGTGGGGCCGTGTGGGGCAGGTGCCTGGCTCTCGGTGTCCTGAGCTGCTGCTGGTGGTGTTGCTGCCGCCTTGCTTTGGCCCAGGTTGTGCTGGATGACAACCAGAGCGCTGACCACAGCTTTTGTCACCATGCACAGGGCCGTGTCCTGCAGAGCCTGGTAGGCTGTGGGGCTGCGCGGGGCAGGTGCCTGGCTCTCTGCCTGTGCTGCTGGGGCAAAGTGCGGAGCGCCAGCTTCTGCCAGAGGGATTTCAGGCACTGAAGCAGCCGCTTCATCCTCGTATGGTGCTGGGAAGATAGCGGCTGTGCTGGTCCCACCGTAGTGGTGTTCAGACATGGGAGAAGCCATGTTTTCTCCATGCTCACGTGCCGATGGGATGAGAGGGGCTGAGCTGGCCTCTCCCCGAGGCTCTCCAGCCAAGGCAGACTCGCTGTCCTGTGGCGCTGCAGGTGGATCTTGCTGCTGCTGCTGCAGCCTTGCTTTTTGCCAGTTTTCCCTGGCTCAGAAGGAGAGAATTTATAAGAGCCTCTCTGACCATGCTCAGGACTGTGTCTTGACGATCTTCGTCCTTGTAGTCTGGGGGGGTGGTGTATGGGGCAGGTGCCTGCCCCTCTGCCTCTGCTGCAGCCAAGGCAGACTCGGTGCCCTGTGGCGCTGCAGGTGGTGATGCTGCTGTTGCCGAATCCGTACTTTGTGCCTGCAAGCGCTGCCTCACAAGCACAGAATTGATGAGGGCCTCTCTCACCATGCGCAGGGCTGTGTCCTGCAGAGCCTCGTCCTCGTAGGCTGGGGGGGTGTATGGGGCAGGTGCCCGGCTCTCTACTTCTGCTGCAGGGGCCTGCTGGCTGGGGATGGGAGAAGCGGTTGCCTTTGCCTCCTCTTGTGCCGTGGGAGCCAGAGGTGTGCGGTGCCCCTCTTGCTCAGGAGTTCCGGCCAGGGCACAAGCTGCCGGCTCAGCATCTGTGGGACCAGGCAGGGCAGGAGACGCGCTCTGCAGGTCACCAGCTTTGTCACCTGCCAGCTCTGTGCCCAGGCTGCTGGGCCGGCCGCACTCCTCCTGGGGACCATCGTGGGTGTCCTGGAAGAGCTCCGGGACCGAGGCGTTGACCCAGATGGTGTGGATGCTGATGTCTTCCCCCTGGGACAGCTCCTTGTCACTGCTGTGTTTGCACTTCTCCTGCTCCTCGGCCAAGGCCCCTGGCTTTTCCTCCGGGCTGTCCTGCTGCCGCTGCAGGGTGGCATTGCTGAGTTGGGCCAGGCTGCGCCTGGTGCGGGCCAGGCAGCTCCTCTCCAGCTGCTCCAGGGACTCTTGTCTTGATGGGCAGGATGGCCGGATCCTCTGCAAAAGCCTTGCCTCCATTGGCCGCTAACACCTTGTCTGATGTTGGTGTCACGGCCTCAGCCCTTCCCCGTGGTGCTGCTGGCTGCTGGCTGGGTCCATGGCTTGCAGTGAAAACTTTACACAAAACCTTGTTTGTGATGTCCCGGGCGGCGTCCTTCCCTGCTGTGCTTTAGGCTGGAGGGAGCTGCTGGGCAGGCCTGAAGCTCCTCACCCTCGCAGGTCTGCCCCGCTCACCGTTGATGCCTCGAGGAGGTGGGACTGGCCATAGGCAGCCGCTGGCTGCGGTGCTGCTGGCCGTATGCCAGCCCGTGGCAGGAGAGGTCGAGGGTGCTGGTGGCAGAGGTGGCAGCTTGCAGCAGCTGCTGGCGCGTCTTGATGGCCGAGCGGCGGTTGCGTGCCCGGCTGTCGCTGCCTGCCTGTGCTGTGTCTTCCTGCAGCACCACCACCCTGTGGCAGGGCAGTGCCTTGCTGCGCACCATGCTGTCCGACTGCAAGAGAAGCCAAGGAGACAGGCTGCGTGACTGTGGCCCTGGTCCCCACGGCTTGGCTGGAAGAGGTCCTGCAGCCGGGCTCCCCCGCCAGTCCCCTGGGCAGCGCTCGTCCCCGCAGGCGGCTGCTGCCAGTCCCAGAGCCAGCTGGGAGAGGACTGGTCCCCTCGCAGCCCACGGTGACTCCCGGGAGCGTCCCTGGCATGCCCCGGCGCCCTGCTGGGCATGGCACTGTGGGCCCAGCTTGTGACGGGGGCCGTGCCCGCGTGTCCCCTCCTGCACGTCCGCCTGCCCATCGGCAGCTCCCGGGGTTGGGAAGACGTTTGGCCCCGTCTCCCGCGGGCTCCTTACCTGTGCGCGGTGGCTCCCAGCGGCCTGCAAAGTCTCTGGGCAGGGGAGCCGTGGCAGCCTGTCCCCATGCAGGGGGGGCTTATCATCTAGCTGGACTTATGCAAAGCGTTTGACACTGTCCCGCACGACATCCTGGTCTCTACATTGGAAAAGCATGGATTTGATGGGTGGAGCATTCGGTGGATAAGGAACTGGCTAGATGGGCCCACTCAAAGGCTTGCAGTGAATGGCTCAATGTCCACACGGAAACCAGTGAGGAGTGGTGTTCCTCAGGGGTCAGTACGGGGACCAGTGCTGTTTAACATCTTTGTCAGTGCCATGGACAGTGGGAATGAGTGCACCCTCAGCACGTTTGCTGACGACACCAAGCTGTGTGGCACGGTCGACACACTGGAGGGAAGGGACGCCATCCAGAGGGACCTGGAGAGGCTTGAGAGGTGGGCCTCTGTGAACCTCATGAAGTTCAACCAGGCCGAGTGCAAGAGCCTGTGCCTGGGTGATGGCAATCCCAGGCACAAATACAGGTTGGGTGGAGAATGGCTTGAGAGCAGCCCTGAGGAGAAGGACTTGCGGGTGCTGGTGGACGAGAAGCTCAACGTGAGCAGGGAATGCGCGCTCGCAGCCCAGAAAGCCAACCGCATCCTGGGCTGCATCAAAAGAAGCGTGGCCAGCAGGTCGAGGGAGGTGATTCTGCCCCTCTACTCCGCTCTGGTGAGACCCCACCTGGAGTCCTGCGTCCAGCTCTGGAGTCCTCAGCACAAGAAGGACGTGGACTTGTTGGAAGGGGTCCAGCGGAGGGCCACGAAGATGATCCGAGGGCTGGAGCACCTCTGCTATGAGGACAGGCGGAGAGAGTTGGGGATGTTCAGCCTGGAGAAGAGAAGGCTCCGGGGAGACCTTAGAGCAGCCTTCCAGTCCCTAAAGGGGCCCTAGAGGAAGGATGGGGAGGGACTCTTTATCAGGGAGTGTAATGACAGGGCACGGGGTAACGGCTTCAAACTGAAAGAGGGTAGATTTAGATTGGATATCAGGTAGAATTTCTTTCTTGTGTATTAAGGGTGGTGAGGCACTGGAACAGGTTGCCCAGGGAAGCTGTCAATGCCCCATCCCTGGAAGTGTTCAAGGCCAGGCTGGATGAGGCTTTGAGCAGCCTGGTGTAGTGGGAGGTGTCCCTGCCGAGAGCCTGGGTGCTTTGGGCCAGGTTGTGCTGGATGACAACCAGAGCGCTGACCACAGCCTTTGTCACCATGCACAGGGCCACGTCCTGCAGAGCCTGGTAGGCTGTGGTCCTGCAATTGTGTCACAACAACCCCATGCAGCGCTCCAGGCCTGGGGAAGAGTGGCTGGAGAGCTGCCTGGTGGAAAAGGACCTGGGGTTGTTGGTCACTAGCTGTCTTTCTCCTGCGACGGACCAGGTACAGACGAGCACTGGGGTAAAATCATCATCTTTTATTGGCCTCAGAAAACGTCCACAGCCGAGCAGACCATGCTCAGGACTGTGTCTTGACGATCTTGTCCTTGTAGTCTGGGGTGGTGCTGTATGGGGCAGGTGCCTGCCCCTCTGCCTCTGCTGCAGCCAAGGCAGACTTGGTGCCCTGTGGCGCTGCAGGTGGTGATATTATTTCAGTCATGGCCACAGCGTTGCATTTTGCACGGTCCCGCGGTGCTGCTGGCTGATGGCTCGGTGCCCCGCTTCCAAGGGAAACCTTGGCCAGGACCTCACTCGTGAGGCACCGGGCTGTGTCCTTTATAGCTCCTCTGTCTATTATTTCAGTCATGGCGGCAGCCTTGCAATGTGCACGGTCCCGCGGTGCTGCTGGCTGCTGGCTGGGTGCCCCGCTTCCAAGGGAAACCTTGGCCAGGACCTCACTTGTGAGGCACCGGGCTGTGTCCTTTATAGCTCCTCTGTCTATTATTTCAGTCATGGCGGCAGCCTTGCATTGTGCACGGTCCCGCGGTGCTGCTGGCTGCTGGCTGGGTGCCCTGCTTCCAAGGGAAACCTTGGCCAGGACCCCACTCGTGAGGCACCGGGCTGTGTCCTTTATTGCTCCTCTGTCTATTGGTGGCTGGTGGCTCCCAGCGGCCTGCAAAGTCTCTGGGCAGAGGAGCCGTGGCAGCCTGTCCCCATGGAGGGTCAAGGCCTGGCTCTGCCTGTCCTTCGGCGCTACCTCTGGTTGCCTGTGGGCCACCTGTGGGCAGGAGGAGGAGAAGGCCTTGGGTGGAGGTGGCTGCCTTGGCACAGCGGCCCCCACAGAATCACAGAATGATAGGGGTTGGAAGGGACCTCTCGATCAGCTAGTCCAACCCCCTGCCAGAGCAGGGTCACCCAGAGCAGGTTGCACAGGAACGCGTCCAGGTGGGTTTTGGATGTCTCTAGAGACGGAGACTCCACCAGCTCTCGGGGCAGCCCATTCCAGTGCTCTGTCACCCTCCATGAGGAAGTTCCTCCTCATGTTTCGATGGAACTTCCTCTCTTCAAGTTGCTGCCCGTTTGTGCGCGGTCCTGTCACTGGGCACCACTGAAAAGAGCCTGGCCCCATCCTCCTGACACCTACCCTTTAAGTATTTCTAAGCACTGATAAGGTCCCCCCTCAGTCTTCTTTTTTCCAGACTGAAAAGACCCAAGTCCCTCAGCCTTTCTTCCTAAGAGAGCTGTTCCAGTCCCCTCATCGTCTCGGTAGCCCTTTGCTGTACCCTCTCCAGCAGTTCCCTGTCCTTGAACCGGGGAGCCCAGAACTGGACACAGTACTGCAGATGCGGCCTCAGCAGGGCAGAGTGGAGGGGGAGGAGGACCTCCCTCGACCTGCTTGCCACGCTCTTCTTGGTGCACCCCAGGATGCCATTGACCTTCTTGGCCACAAAGGCACATTGGCCGGCTCACGGTCATCCTGTTGCCCACCAGGACTCCCAGGTCTCTCTTGGCAGAGCTGCTCTCCAGCAGGTCAGCCCCCAACCTGGACGGCTGCATGGGGTTATTCCTCCCCAGGCGCAGCACCCTACCCTTTTCCCCTCATTGAATTTCATAAGGTTTCTCTCTGCCCAACTCCCCAGCCTCTCTAGGTCTCGCTGTGCGGCGGCACAGCCTTCCGGTGTATCAGCCACCCCTCCCAACTTTGTAGTGTCAGCAAACCTGCTGAGGGTGCGAGTCCCTTCATCCAGGTCCTTGATGAATATATTGAACAGGACTGGACCCCGTACTGACCTCTGGGGAACACCACTCGTCACTGACCTCCAACTAGACTCTGTGCCCCTGATCACGGCCCTCTGAGCTCTACCGTTCAACCAGTTTTCAATCCCTCCCACTCTCCATTCCCTTAAGCCACACTTCCTAAGCTTCCCTGTGAGGATGCTGTGGGAGAGCGTATCGAAAGCCTTGCTGAAGCCAAGGTAGACAACATCCACTGCCCTCCCCTCATCTCTCCATCCAGTCATGCCATCCTACAAGTCAGTCATGCCAGGAAGCCCGGCCCCGGCAGCAAGGCAGCTCCGTGCGGCCCCGTCCCACCACCGTCCTCTCCCTCCTGCCCCGTCCCTCACCTGGCGCCTCTTCTGCAGGCTCGGCAGCCCCTTGTCGGGCTGGGAGTGGCTGTTCGCCTCCTCTTCCATTGGCGTCTTCGGCGTCCTCAGCCGTCGATCTGCTATGGTCACCCAGGGGAGATGCTACCTCTTGAGGGAGCTGCTCTCCTGGGAGTGGGTACCCCCGGGCTCTCGCTCCTTAAATGCCCCCACGGTCACCGGCGTCACAATGGCTTTGGTATGATGCGGCGACCGCGTCACAGAGCCCTGGTGGTCGCCATGGAGATGCCCACGCCTGGGACCGGCTGGGACCAGCTGTGCCGTGGCTCTGAACCAGCTGGGACCGGCCGGGACCAGCCGTGCCCGGCACAGGGCAGCCCCTGCTCTCCCCTGGCGGGGGCCCTGCCAGGCCCGAGCCAACAGCTCCCACCCAGCCCGGTGGCAGCGGCCTCTGCAGAGCTCCCTCCTGGGGGCGCTCAGCAGCTCGGGGTGCCCCCGCCCTGGGCCTTGTCCCCAGGCATTGCTCCTGTATCTGGCTCCTCCAGGTGTGCCAGGGTTCCTGTGGGACACGGAGGTGTCCCCAGGTGCGCCGGTGGCTGCTCTGTCCCTGCCCTTCTCCAGCGGTGCTCCTCAAGGAGCCCAAGCGCAAGGCCTTCACCATGGCACCTGGTGCCAGCTCTTGTCGCACCCGTCTCGCCGTCCTTGGCAACGTCAGCCTGCACGGACACCAGGCGGGCAGGGGGTTTCTCTCCTGCTGTTGGGGGCTGCTGGCTGAAGCAAAGAGGCCTTGGTGTCCTCTGCAGGCAGCTGCCTTCCCACCCAGTGACACTCCAGTGCCACCATCAGTTCTGGCTCCGTGCTTGCCATTCTACCTGCTCTGGCTGGCCCCTCTGGGAAGGGGAAGCATCCATGACTTTAGGAATGGGGATGTTTTCAAGAAGCAGCCCTGTGGTTTTTGAAACCTTCTGAGAGCTGGGGGCTGCGCGGTGCTCGGATCTGGGTGGGACCTGAGCAGCTGCTCTGACTGAGACTGCCCTCCCTGCAGGGCCTCTGCTCTCTGGCCATCCCCGTGGGCTCTTTGGTCCAGGGAGGAAAGGAGTGGTGTGGACGAGGGAAAGGCTGTGGACGTTGCCTACCTAGACGTTACCAAAGCCTTTGGCACAGCTTCCCACAGCATTCTCCTGGAGAAACTGGCTGCCCGTGGCTTGGATGGACATACACTTTGCTGGGTGAAGAACCGCCTGGCTGGCCGGGCGCAAAGAGTGCTGTGGTGAATGGCGTTCAATCCAGTTGGCGGCCGGTCACAGTGGTCTGCAGGGCTCGGTGCTGGGGCCAGTTCTGTTTAATGTCTTTATCAACGATGTGGAGGAGGAGATCGAGGGGATTTAATGGAATCCATAGTGGTGTTGAAATACACAAGTCTCACTGTGAGTGTTCTTGATACGCAAGCAGGCAGGAGGATTTTGGATTTACTCGCTTCCTGGTGCGGAGTAGATGTAACTTAGTGTCTTCTCTGCATAGATTAAAGCCATTTTATTTGCAGCAGCTTTTGGCCTTGGGTTTTTTCCTAGGTGTGAGAACTTGCAGAGACGTCTGACAAAGAACCCTCTCTTCTGGAAAACGTGAGCTTAAATTATGTCATTTGAAGCGCTTTCTAAACAGTGTTTTATCCTGTGTTTCGTCATTTAAGGAATGGAAACACAGTCATCATTACTACTGAAAACTGGCTTCCAGAAGAACCAGGAAGATGTGGAACGATTTGTTAAAAAAAAAAAAAAAAATTGAGGCCGCGTCCTTGGGTGGAAGAGGTTAGGGATGGCTTATTAAGGTGTTGATCTGTAGGATCCCCCTGAAGAATGCTTAGGCCCTTGGTCCCATTTTTACTTGGCACTTAGTTCTCAGCAGACAGATGACGTCCGAGAAGAGCTTGCCATCACCACTGTGATGGTACCAAACTGAGCAAGAAGACGAAGAACAGGCTGAGCCGCGTCCTCGCTTTTTTGCTTAAAAAGTGAACTCTCGCCTCCTAATTATGGGAGCGTTTGCTGTTGCTGAAGCCTGTTGCAAAGCAGCTCCTAGCATAAGGCAGCTGTGTTGCTGTCTCTTTTGGGTGGAATTCATCAGTTCTGAATTTAGCCATGGGCAGGTTAGGGATTTAATGTAAGCTGATCATCTAGGCTCCATCTACAGTCGAGAGAGATCGATCTTCCATCATAAAGCAAGAAGGAATGGATCACCTCTGGAAATTCCTGTCTTCCTCCAGTGATTAGAGAAGGAGCCCTGAGGGCTGACTTAGTTGGGCCCCCGACTCTTAAGATCAGGCTTGCCATACGGAAAAGCCAGTCGATAGCGCTGTTGGTCTGGTTTTAGTCCCATGAGCTCTCTCTGTCTCTGAACTGGCATAGTGAAGCTCATGCATAGTCTAGTCATGCACTGGAGTCCCTTCTCGGTAAGGACCTGAGCAAATCCCCAAATACCAGGGGAGACCCTGCCTCGAAAAAATAGAAAAAAGGTGTCCAGGGCAGCGGGGAGCTGCGAGGGGAAGCACAGCAAGCGGTGGCCTGACCCAGGTGCTTTGCCCCGCGCAGGTGGCGAGAGCGGAGTTTCTCCTGCTGTGCCCATGATGGTGGCCCGGTGCTGGAGAGCGGCACCTACAACAGGTTGAGGGCAGGTGAGTAGGGCAAGGAGAGCCAGGAGCCACATCCTGCTTAGGCCATCTCCGTGGAGGCACCAGCGTCCTGATGGATGGGTTGGTGATGGGTGCCCATGCTGTGGTGAAGGACGGCTGCATCTTGGGTTGTCTCAGGTGGCAGTGATTTCTCCTCTCTGTGCAGCACCGGTGAGGCCATATCTAGGCACTGGGTCCGGTTCCCACTGCCCAGCACCAAGCAGATTGTGACAAACGGGAGTGAGGTCAATGGGGCCGCTGAGCTGGAGGACGAGACGTTTGAAATCTGGATTTGCACAGTGAAAGAGAAGGTCAAGGGGCGTCTTATCGCTGTCTCTGCAACCATCTAATGGGAGAGGGTAGAGAAGACAGAGTCAGATGTCTCTCGGATGTGCAGTAGCAACAGCACAAGCTGTAACCTTGGAAACTTTGGGTGGCCATAAGGAGAGAAAAAGAAATCTTGCCCATGAGGGTGGTCAGATACGGGAAGAGGGGCCCGAGTGGGGAATATCTGCCCTCAGAGATGTTTGAAGCCCTGAGCATCCTGATGTAATTAGCCCTGCTTCAAGCAGAGGTTGGGGCAGAGACCTCCAGACGTCCCCTCCAACACGCATTGCTCTGTGATGCTGTGAAAAGAGAGCCCGGAGGTGCCGAGGCCTCTTGGGTCTGCAAGGCAGGGTGGGATCGGCTGGGGACCCTCCCGTGCACCACGTTTCTGCCCCCATGGAGCTCTGTCATCCAGACAGAATGACGCAACCTGGGCTGCCCGTGTTTTCAGCCCGGTTCTGTTTGCTCATGATGGCTGGCAAAAGAACTGCAGATATTTCGGTAGCTCACTGTGTGTCTTCTTTTCCAGAGCTCAGCGACACGCCTGCCATCATGGCCTGACACGGGCAGGGATGGGATGTGGACCTGCCATCTCAATGGGGACTGGAGAGCAGAACCTCCCCTGCTGCCCCTTCCTGCAAGGCAAACCCCAGCCTGCCGAGGGGGCCAGCTGGGAGGGCTCAGATCCGCCTGGTGAGGAAGAGCCGTTTGCCTCCATGACCCCGCCGGAGATGAGCACCGAGCTTCCTCTCCTACGGTTTTCCTTGCAATCCCGTGCCTGGCAGGGATCCCTGGGGTGTAGGGCAGCACAGATGGAGTTGCAGCCGTGAAGCAGCTGTGCACCGTGATGAGATGCAGCAACCACATGGGAGCCACCATTTCCCTCCGAGACCACTGTCACCCCACAGGACAGTCACCCTGGGATCCCTCCTGCCGTGTGTAAGCCCTCTGTTTCCACAGCTGTGTTTTACACATGCTGCAAACACCTGAGCATCCTCCAGTCCTCCTTGTTCTCAGCTGCCCACGTTTCTCCCGTCAGACCAGCCTCTTCTCCACACAGTCCCGCCCTCCTCGCAGGTCTTCTCCATCCCTGAGAGTGTACCAGCCCCACCACAATGGTTGAGTGCTGCTGGCTGGGTCACTAGGGTCCGTACCTTCTTATAACGCAGGCAGAGGCAGCTTAGGTTTTCCTTCTCCCCACTCTTGCCCCGCCATAACATAGGCCCTAACAGGACAGTCTCTTCCCCTTGGCTGTGGGTACGGGCATCTCTTCTCACGTGTGCTGAAGGACTTTCTGGTGCCTTGGCCATGTAGCTACTGGAACTATGAGTAGGAGCACACCACTTTTCTTCAGAAGGATTGAGCTGCATGTGGATTGGTCCCACCAAGTGTCCTGTTTGCTTTTCCCTTGGAAAGGTCTGTATACGTGCTCTGCACCCTGGGATTTATTCTGGTTTTAATTTCTCCCCGTGGCTGCTGGCGTACAGGGAGAAGGGGGTCTGTGCCCTGCTCTGCAAGGGAGATGTGAACATCTCCCCGGTTTAAGCCATAGTCCCAGCTGGACCTGAACCACTGACAGCGAGGGCAGGCCCTTGATTTCGGTGGGCTTTTCTCCATCTTTGGTTGGCTGTATTCGTCGGCTGGCTGGTTGTTCCGTCTTCCGCGTGACGGCACGCAGCGTGGACCAGCCGGCTTTGAGCAGAGATGGGACCTGCCAGCACAGAGGAGGCTGGAGCCATGTTGTGTTTAGGGGGTGTGAAATGTGCTTAACTGATTCGTGTCAGTGTGGAACAGTGTTAGGGCCACAGGGTGAAGTGTGACCTTTGGTTGTTTTGTCTGTATGGCCGCAGATGAGACGGTGTGTCTATCGTGTCTGTGTTTTGCAGGAGCCAGCTGGCGAACATTCTAGAATACCAACTTAAGCCGGTCCTGTTGTTATCTGCATAGTGACCTGTAAGAGGGGGCATACACCCATTTTTGGCAAGGGCCAACCATTTTAGAGGCAGTTATGAATATGTATTAGTATAGGAGATAGAAACCAAAAATGGGGGCTGTAAGGCATGTGTCTTGGTTGGGCAGAGACTCCCGGCACACCCAGTGCTGTTTGCTTGCCTTTATTCCTTTAATAAATTATAAATTCTAATTGGAATCCTGTTTGCAATTAAATCGTTTATCACAATTTGGGGGCTCGTCCGGGATTGTCTTAGTTCCTGAATTCTGACTTGATCTAGGAGGGGTGCCCCACCATTAGGTGGCTCCTGATCAGGTCAGGTCAGGACTAACACCATCCTGAACCTGAGTAAAGGCAAGCAAAGAAAAGATTTTGATTTTTATTTTTATGAGCTCCCGTGCCGGCTGCAGCAGTTTATTTTACCCGTAATTCTGCGCGCGAAGATCCGAACGAAGATGACGGAGTCGTAAGTATTTAAAGTGTATACCGTTCGGTTGGGTGGGATTCGGTTGCCTGTGTGTAAGAGTGTGATTGAGACGGAACCTGGTTCCGAAGTGATTGCGGAGGTCTTCTAACCGCGGTTCCAATCTCCCGCGAGGGACTTGGCCGGTGAAGGACCGAAGCAATTCCTATAGGATTCGTGGGTGGGTGATTGGTCCTAAACCCCCTGCAAGACACTCTTACTGGTAACCAAGGGCTGTAGGAATTGCCACAGTAAAATTCCTAGATGGGTCAGACAAAATCGAAGACCCAGGACCAGAGGAAAGGGAGCAAATTACCAGATATACCATTGGAAAGTCCATTAGGAATAATGATTAGGAATTGGAATGAAAGGGGCCCCAGAAAAGGAAAAAGTAAATTAAAATTAGTTCACTATTGTATGATTGAATGGCCGAAGAAACTTTTAAAACCACATGTCTTTTGGCCTGTTTTTGGATCCTTTGAAGACTGGATTTGCCAGGCCTTAAATCTATATGTTAATTCAAAGGAACCTTTTAGTCAGGAGGAAAGTGATTATGCAGGATTATGGATCAGGACTTCACGTCCTTTTCCGGCTTCAATACTTACATTAAAAACGGATGAAAAGTCTGAGAAAGAAGAAGGAAACAAAGACGAAAAAGGGAAGGAAAAAGATGATAAAGGGGAACCACTGGATAACTTACCACCTCCATATCCTAACAATCCTCCGCTATATCTTTTGGGGACTTCAGCAGAGCCCTTGATAAAATTATTAATAGGTCCCCATAAGGAGGAGGTTTTATTTTTAGTGGATACGGAAGCTGAAAAATCAACCATTCAGAAACTTCCAAAAGGAATAGAGATAGGGAAGAACTATATGTCAGTAGTCGGGGCAAAAGGAGAACCTTTGAAAGTCCCTATCTTGAAAGATGTAGAAGTAGAAACAGAAAAGAAAATTTGTCTTAATGATTTACTTTTGCTCCCTGAAGCGGAATACAATTTACTAGGAAGGGATCTGATTTTGAAGTTAAACTTGAGCATTCAGAGTGAGGGGAACAAACCGCAGATCAAATTATATACTTTAACACAGGAGGATGAAGAAGCTATTAACCCCTCGGTGTGGTATAAAGAAGGGGAAACTGGAAAAATAAAAATGGACCCCATAAGCGTTCAAATAATAGATCCACATCGTTCGATTAGAATCAAGCAATACCCTATACCCATGGAGGGTCGAAAAGGATTAAAACCTGTAGTTGACAGACTTTTGGAAAAAGGAACCTTGGAACCATGTATGTCACCTCATAATACACCCATCCTCCCTGTAAAGAAACCGGACGGGTCATACAGAATGGTACAGGATTTCAGAGCTGTAAATCAGCGAACGATTACTAAATTCCCTGTAGTGGCAAATCCCTATACTTTATTAAGTCATATTTCTCCCAGACATACTTGGTATAGTGTGATAGATTTGCAAGATGCTTTTTGGGCCTGTCCTCTGGACGAGGGATCTAGAGATTATTTTGCTTTCGAGTGGGAGGACCCCGAAACGGGACGGAAACAGCAATTAAGATGGACGGTATTACCACAGGGGTTTACGGAGTCACCAAATTTATTTGGGCAAACTTTAGAGAAAATCTTACAGGATTTTACATTACCCCAGGAGATAAAATTATTGCAATATGTAGATGATTTCTTAGTAGCAGGAGAAACTGAAGAGGGGACCCGAGAAGCTACTATTAAATTGTTAAATTTTCTAGGGGAGAAGGGATTGAAAGTGTCCCGATCAAAACTACAGTTTGTAGAACAGGAAGTAAAATACTTAGGACATTGGCTAAGTAAGGGAAAGAAGAAACTAGATTCTGGTAGGGTATCTGGGATTCTATCTTTAAGACCCCCACAAACTAAAAAGGAGGTTCGGCAAATATTGGGATTATTAGGATATTGTAGATCATGGCTTGAAAATTATAGTGACAAGGTAAAATTTCTATATGAAAAATTAACTAGTAACCAACTTAAGTGGCTTACAGAAGATGACCAGAAATTCGAGGAAATAAAAAAGGCATTAATACAAGCACCTGTACTGAGCCTCCCAGATTTAGAAAAACCTTTCCATCTTTTTGTGAATACATCAAATCAGACAGCATATGGAGTTCTTACTCGAGACTGGGCAGGAATAAAAAAACCTGTGGGGTACTGTTCTAAATTACTTGATCCAGTAAGTAGAGGATGGCCTGCTTGTCTCCAAGCTTTGGTAGCTACCGCATTATTAATAGAGGAAGTTCGGAAAATTACCTTTAGTGCTCCATTAAAAGTGTATACCCCACACAATGTCAGGAGTGTTTTACAACAAAAGGCAGAAAAATGCTGAACGGACAGCCGGATCTTGAAATATGAAGCAATATTAATAGACTCTCCCGATTTAGAACTGAGGGTGACTTCTGCTCAGAGTCCAGCACAGTTTTTGTTTGGAGAGCCATCAAAGGAAGTACAACATAATTGTTTAGAGGTAATTGAGACCCAGACTAAGGTGAGGCCAGACTTAAGAGATACTGAGTTAGAAAATGCAGAAGTGTTATTTGTAGATGGCTCCTCCCGTGTGGTGGAAGGGAGGAGAAAATCAGGGTATGCCGTAATTAATAAAAATTTAGAACTTACAGAATCAGGACCTCTGAGTCCATCATGGTCAGCTGAAGCTTGCGAGCTGTATGCCCTTTGTAGAGCCCTGGAATTATTACAAGGAAAAAGCGGGACCATATTTACGGATTCTAAATATGCGTATGGAGTAGTCCACACTTTTGGAAAAATTTGGGAGGAAAGAGGTTTAATTAATACCCAAGGAAGGAATCTAATACATCAAGAACTAATAGTGAAAATTTTAAAGGCGTTAAGAAAACCAAAGGACATAGCAGTGGTACATGTGAGAGGACACCAAAAGGGGATTAGATTATCGAACCAGAGGGAATAACCTAGCCGATAGAGAGGCCCAGGAAGCAGCCCTGAGGACTCAGGTCGCTAAAATTAATGTAGTACAAGTACAAGGAGACATTAGTGAAAAAGAACTAGAGGAGAAAGAAAAGAAATTTACCCCTGAGGAACAGGCAAAATTAGAGAAAATAGGAGCTAAGTTAGAACAGGGAAAATGGATGCTGCCCAACGGGCGAGAGATGTTGCCAAAAGCTTATGCCAGGCAAATATTAGAACGATTACACACACAAACACATTGGGGTACAAAGGCGGTAAGTGATCATTTCCTTAAACAATTTGGCTGTATTGAGATTTTTGAAATAGCAAAGCAAATCACGCGAGGATGTTTAACTTGTCAAAAAGTAAACAAGAAAGTGTTTCGACAAGCAGCCACGGGAGGAAGGAAAACAGCTTATAGACCTTTTGAAAGAATACAAGTCGATTTTACTGAATTGCCTAAGGTAGGGAGAACAAAATATTTACTAGTAATAGTAGATCATTTAACACAATGGGTAGAAGCTTACCCTGTAGCACGAGCTACGGCACAGATGGTAGTAAAAATCTTATTAGAACACTTAATACCTAGATATGGGATAATCCAGTATATTGATTCTGATCAGGGCACACATTTTACTTCTAAAATAATAAAATTATTATGTCAGTCATTAGGTATTCAATGGGAATACCACACTCCGTGACACCCACAAAGCTCAGGGAAAGTAGAAAGAACGAATCAAACAATAAAACAGCAACTGGCTAAATTAATGATTGAGACACAGATGTCCTGGACGAAATGCCTACCATTGGCACTATTAAACATAAGAACTAAGCCACACAGTGAGACTGGATTATCGCCATATGAAATGTTATATGGAATGCCTTACTCCCAAGGGATGCCCCTGGGGAATAATGTAGTTGAAGATTATAGTATCCAAAAATATATAATATCCATTGGAAAAAGGTTAAAAGAACTACGAGAGATTGCGATGGTGGCTCAAACACCACCATTAGGATTTGACACATGTGTCGCGAGTGAAAGGTCCAGTGAAGGAGTGGAGAGTCACATCTGAGCCCGGAGAAGCCAAGCTAACCATCAGACGAACTTAAAGAGACCTTCATCAAGAAGCATAAGCTAAGTTGCTGTGGGAATTTCATTGTAACTACTCCTGTAGAATTAGTGGACAGGGATAAATACCTATTAGGAAAGGTGATTTAGTCCATTGTGTAAACGGTGGTGTTTATTTTTAAGGGCAAAGTGTTCTACATGTTTTAAAATATATCATTTTCCAAAAAAGAAGTCAAGGATCTAGGAAACAGTTTAGAATTTTTGTGCATTCGCTGTGGGGCCACCACTCCCCTATATAACCTACCATCGGTTAGGCTTTATTGTTGTCAATTTAATCAAAGAGTGTTTCTTGATTGAAGGTTACCCCTTAAAAGATTAAGGAAGAGGGCAAGACCGGAGGGGAACGAGTGGTGCGGCTTGAAAGGTCTGCCAAGGGCTGCAACCCCTTCGGGCTGTGACCGCCGATCACTATGGCCCTGACCGGACCTCTTCTGGTCCTGTTTGGGGTAAGCTCCTTGACTCTGGTTATGGCAAACTGCAGCCAGTGCGTAGTAACTACTAGGAGGGGACGGGTAAGTTCCCAGACTTTGGTTTATAATAGCGAAATAAAAGAATAAGGGAATCGGTACAGCACAGACTACTATTTAACTCATTTTATCATGAAATAGAAACAGGAGAGAAGCCCGGGCAGCGGCAGGGACCCGCAGGGAGCCCGCAGCTCGGCGGCAGCAGCTGAGGCGGCCGGTGCGGAGCCCGCAGCGGCAGCAGCCAGCTCCCATCCCCTCAGAAGGCGGCCCTAGGGAGCGCGGCGCAGCAGTTTGCACGGGAAGGGCTCGGGAGGGAAGCTCAGCCACAGTCTCTATCCGAAAGATGCAGCCTCTGGAGTCGTCTGCACTTGCCAGAGCAGACGTGGCCGTACAAACTGAGCTCCCCTGGAAGCACGCAGCCACCCAGGTCGCTGGCTGCAGGCAGTGCCTTCACCTCTCAGGGCTAGTGGATGGTAGAAGAGGTGACAGCTGCGTGAGGTGTGGCCAGGTAGATGATGTCCTCAGCCTGGTAGCAGAGCTAAAAGAGGAAGTAGAACGGCTGCGGAGCATCAGGGAGAGTGAGAAAGAAATTGATTGTTGGACTCAGACTCTGACCTCCCCGAGTAAAAAACCAGAAAAGCCACCAAAAAGACCCCGAGCTGAAGGAGATCTGGTACCTTGCCCCTGCCAGACTGAAGGCAGTGGACAAAAGGAGGCTAGTGAATGGAGGGTAGTCCGTAATAGGGGAGGCAAGCGAACTCCCGCCTTGCCCACATCCCCTAACCAGGTGCCTCTGCACAACAGGTACGAGGCTCTTGGGGAGGTAGGCCAATCCATGGATGGCATGGAAGATGGTTTGGCTACCCCAGAAGAGATGCCGGGAGCAGTAAGGCCTACCCCCGGTTTAAAACCTGCCTCTACAAGGAAGAAGAGGCAGGTTATAGTAGTAGGAGACTCCCTTCTGAGGAGAACAGAAGGCCCAATGTGCTGGGCAGACCCTCTTGACAGGGAGGTTTGCTGCCTCCCTGGGGCCCAGGTTAGGGACGTCACTCAGAAAGTTCCCTGCCTGCTTTGGCCCTCGGACTACTACCCGCTGTTGCTCCTTCACGTGGGTGGTGACGAGGTGGCAACACATGGCCCAAGAGCAATCCAGAGAGACTTGAGGGCCTTGGGAAAGTTAATGAGGCAGTCTGGGGCGCAGGGTGTCTGTTCTTCTGTTCTCCCAGTTACAGGCAGGGACACTGTAAGGAACAGACGTGTGCAATCTGTCAACACGTGGCTCCGTGGCTGGTGTCACTGCCACAGTTTTGGGTTTTTTGACAATGGGATGGCCTACGCGGCACCAGGCTCGTTGAATCGAACGGGGCTCATCTCTCTGAAAGGGGGAAGTGGGTCTTTGCTCATGAGCTAGTGGGGCTCGTTGACCGGGCTTTAAACTAGGCTTGTTGGGAGAGGGGGATGCCACATGGAGCTCCACCTGGACATGGATGAAGACCCAGCAGAGAGCTTATGGGTCAAGATTAAAGGGAACGCAGGGGCAGGGGACATTACGGTAGGGGTCTGCTACAGGCCATGTGACCAGGACGACAGAGCGAATGAGGCCCTGCACAGACAGATAGGAGCAGCATCGCGTTCGCAGAGCCTGGTCATCATGGGGGACTTCAACCACCCCGATACCTGTTGGAGGGACAACACAGCAGAGCACAAGAAATCCAGGCAGTTCTTGGAATGTGTCAATGACACATTTTTTCTTCCTCAAATGGTGGAGGAGCCAACAAGGAGAGGAACTATGCTGGACCTTGTCCTTAGCAACAAGGAGGGGCTGGTGGCGAGTGTCAAGCTCAAGGGTAGCCTCGGCTGCAGGGATCGTGAAATGGTAGAATTCAAGATCCTCGGGGCAGCGAGGAGAGCACGCAGCAAGCTCGCTACCTGGACTCCAAGAGAGCAGACTTTGGCCTCTTGAGGGACCTGCTTGGCAGGGTAACATGGGAAAAAGTACTGGAGGGCAGAGGGGCCCAAGAGAGCTGGTTACTATTCAAGGATCACCTCCTCCAAGCTCAGCTCAGGAACGGTGCATGCCAAGAATGAGGAAGTCAGGCAAAAATGCCAGGAGGCCTGCGTGGATTAACAAAGAGCTCCTGGACAAGCTCCAAAGCAAAAAGGAGGCCTACAGAGGGTGGAAGCAAGGACGGGTTGACTGGGTGGAATACAGAGAAACTGTCTGAGTGACCAGGAACCAGATTAGGCAAGCTAAAGCCCAGATAGAATTAAATCTGGCTAGGGGCAGCAAGGATAACAAGAAAAGCTTCTCTAAGTACGTCAGGGGTAAAGGCAAGACTAGGGAAGAGGTGGGCCCTCTCAGGAAGGAGGCAGGAGACGTGGTCACCCAGGATATGGAGAAGGCTGAGGTGCTGAATGACATTTTTGCCTCGGTCTTCACCGGCAAGGGCTCCAACCACACCACC
Organism: Larus michahellis; assembly: GCF_964199755.1. Classification (NCBI taxonomy): domain Eukaryota; kingdom Metazoa; phylum Chordata; class Aves; order Charadriiformes; family Laridae; genus Larus; species Larus michahellis. The sequence goes on from NC_133896.1 coordinate 220,340,500, forward strand.
CAAGTAGCAGAATGCAAAGGCAGGGTCTATGAAAATGAAAACCCGCCCACTGTAGGAGAAGATCAGGTTCGGGACCATCTGAGGAACCTGAAGGTGCGTAAGTCCATGGGACCAGATGAAATCCATCCACGGGTCCTGAGGGAGCTGGCAGATGAAGTGGCCAAGCCGCTTTCCATTCTATTTGAAAAGTCGTGGCAGTCTGGTGAAGTTCCCGCTGATTGGAAAAGGGGACAGGTAACCTCCGTTTTCAAAAAGGCAAAAAAGGATGAGCCAGCGAACGACAGACCGGTCAGTCTCACCTCTGTGCCCGGCAAGGTCATGGAGCAGATGCTCCTGGAATCTCTGCTAAGGCACATGGAAAATAAGAAGGTGACTGGTGATAGCCAACATGGCTTCATCGAAGGCAGATCGTGCCTGACGGATTTAGTGGCCTTTTAGGATGTTGCCACAGCATTGGCGGATACATCATGTACCAGCTCCTGCCAGCCCCTGGCCACCGAGGGCTGTTGGGGTGAGAGGGGCTGTGTTGCCCTCTCCCTGAGGCTCTCCAGCCAAGGCAGACTCGGTGTCCCAAGGTTCTGCAGGTGGTGCTGCTGCCATGGTGTCCACGCATTGTGCCCGGTCGTGCTGGGTGACAGTCACAGCCTTGCCCACGACCTCCGTCACGGTGTACAGGGCTGTGTCGTGCAGAGCCTCGTCGGAGGCTGTGGGGCCGTGTGGGGCAGGTGCCTGGCTCTCGGTGTCCGGAGCTGCTGCTGGTGGTGTTGCTGCTGTTGCTGCCGCCTTGCTTTGGGCCAGGTTGTGCTGGATGACAACCAGAGTGCTGACCACAGCCTTTGTCACCATGCACAGGGCCATGTCCTGCAGAGCCTGGTAGGCTGTGGGGCTGCGCGGGGCAGGTGCCTGGCTCTCTGCCTGTGCTGCTGCGGCAAAGTGCGGAGCGCCAGCTTCTGCCAGAGGGATTTCAGGCACTGAAGCAGCCGCTTCATCCTCGTATGGTGCTGGGAAGATAGCGGCTGTGCTGGTCCCACCGTAGTGGTGTTCAGACATGGGAGAAGCCATGTTTTCTCCATGCTCACGTGCCGATGGGATGAGAGGGGCTGAGCTGGCCTCTCCCCGAGGCTCTCCAGCCAAGGCAGACTCGCTGTCCTGTGGCGCTGCAGGTGGTGTTGCTGCTGCTGCTGCAGCCTTGCTTTTTGCCAGTTTTTCCTGGCTCAGAAGGAGAGAATTTATGAGAGCCTCTCTGACCATGCTCAGGACTGTGTCTTGACGAGCTTCGTCCTTGTAGTCTGGGGGGGTGGTGTATGGGGCAGGTGCCTGCCCCTCTGCCTCTGCTGCAGCCAAGGCAGACTCGGTGCCCTGTGGCGCTGCAGGTGGTGATGCTGCTGTTGCCGAATCCGTACTTTGTGCCTGCAAGCGCTGCCTCACAAGCACAGAATTGATGAGGGCCTCTCTCACCATGCTCAGGGCTGTGTCCTGCAGAGCCTCGTCCTCGTAGGCTGGGGGGGTGTATGGGGCAGGTGCCCGGCTCTCTACTTCTGCTGCAGGGGCCTGCTGGCTGGGGATGGGAGAAGCGGTTGCCTTTGCCTCCTCTTGTGCCGTGGGAGCCAGAGGTGTGCGGTGCCCCTCTTGCTCAGGAGTTCCGGCCAGGGCACAAGCTGCCGGCTCAGCATCTGTGGGACCAGGCAGGGCAGGAGACGCGCTCTGCAGGTCACCAGCTATGTCACCTGCCAGCTCTGTGCCCAGGCTGCTGGGCCGGCCGCACTCCTCCTGGGGACCATCGTGGGTGTCCTGGAAGAGCTCCGGGACCGAGGCGTTGACCCAGATAGTGTGGATGCTGATGTCTTCCCCCTGGGACAGCTCCTTGTCACTGCTGTCTTTGCACTTCTCCTGCTCCTCGGCCAAGGCCCCTGGCTTTTCCTCCGGGCTGTCCTGCTGCCGCTGCAGGGTGGCATTGCTGAGTTGGGCCAGGCTGCGCCTGGTGCGGGCCAGGCAGCTCCTCTCCAGCTCCTCCAGGGACTCTGTCTTGATGGGCAGGATGGCCGGATCCTCTGCAAAAGCCTTGCCTCCATTGGCTGCTAACACCTTGTCTGATGTTGGTGTCACGGCTTCAGCCCTTCCCCGTGGTGCTGCTGGCTGCTGGCTGGGTCCATGGCTTGCAGTGAAAACTTTACACAAAACCTTGTTTGTGATGTCCCGGGCGGAGTCCTTCCCTGCTGCGCTGTAGGCTGGAGGGAGCTGCCGGGCAGGCCTGAAGCTCCTCACCCTCGCAGGTCTGCCCCGCTCACCGTTGATGCCCCGAGGAGGTGGGACTGGCCATAGGCAGCCGCTGGCTGCAGTGCTGTTGTCCGTTTGCCAGCCCGTGGCAGGAGAGTTCGAGGGTGCTGGTGGCAGAGGCGGCAGCTTGCAGCAGCTGCTGGCGCGTCTTGATGGCCGAGCGGCGGTTGCGTGCCCGGCTGTCGCTGCCTGCCTGTGCTGAGTGTCTTCCTGCAGCACCACCACCCTGTTGCAGGGCAGTGCCTTGCTGCGCACCACGCTGTCTGACTGCAAGAGAAGCCAAGGAGACAGGCTGTGTGACTGTGGCCCTGGTCCCCACGGCTCGGCTGGAAGAGGTCCTGCAGCCGGGCTCCCCCGCCAGTCCCCCGGGCAGCGCTCGTCTCCGCAGGCGGCTGCTGCCAGTCCCAGAGCCAGCTGGGAGAGGACTGGTCCCCTCGCAGACCACGGTGACTCCCGGGAGCGCCCCTGGCATGCCCGGGCGGCCTGCTGGGCATGGCACGGTGGGCCCAGCTTGTGACAGGGGCCGAGCCCGCCTGTCCCCTCCTGCATGTCCCGCCTGCCCATCGGCAGCTCCCGGGGTTGGGAAGACGTTTGGCCCCGTCTCCCGCGGGCTCCCTACCTGTGCGCGGCAGCTCCCGGAGGCCTGCAAAGTCTCTGGGCAGGGGAGCTGTGGCAGCCTGTCCCCATGCAGGGGGGGCTTATCATCTAGCTGGACTTATGCAAAGCGTTTGACACTGTCCCGCACGACATCCTGGTCTCTACATTGGAAAAGCATGGATTTGATGGGTGGAGCATTCGGTGGATAAGGAACTGGCTAGATGGGCCCACTCAAAGGCTTGCAGTGAATGGCTCAATATCCACATGGAAACCAGTGAGGAGTGGTGTTCCTCAGGGGTCAGTACGGGGACCAGTGCTGTTTAAGATCTTTGTCAGTGCCATGGACAGTGGGACTGAGTGCACCCTCAGCAAGTTTGCTGAGGACACCAAGCTGTGTGGCACGGTCGACACACTGGAGGGAAGGGACGCCATCCAGAGGGACCTGGAGAAACTTGAGAGGTGGGCCTCTGTGAACCTCATGAAGTTCAACCAGGCCGAGTGCAAGAGCCTGCGCCTGGGTGATGGCAATCCCAGGCACAAATACAGGTTGGGCGGAGAATAGCTTGAGAGCAGCCCTGAGGAGAAGGACTTGCGGGTGCTGGTGGACGAGAAGCTCAACGTGAGCAGGCAATGCGCGCTCGCAGCCCAGAAAGCCAACCGCGTCCTGGGCTGCATCAAAAGAAGCGTGGCCAGCAGGTCGAGGGAGGTGATTCTGCCCCTCTACTCCACTCCCGTGAGACCCCACCTGGAGTCCTGCGTCCAGCTCTGGAGTCCTCAGCACAAGAAGGACGTGGACTTGTTGGAAGGGGTCCAGCGGAGGGCCACGAAGATGATCCGAGGGCTGGAGCACCTCTGCTATGAGGACAGGCGGAGAGAGTTGGGGATGTTCAGCCTGGAGAAGAGAAGGCTCCGGGGAGACCTTAGAGCAGCCTTCCAGTCCCTAAAGGGGCCCTAGAGGAAGGATGGGGAGGGACTCTTTATCAGGGAGTGTAATGACAGGGCACGGGGTAACGGCTTCAAACTGAAAGAGGGTAGATTTAGATTGGATATCAGGTAGAATTTCTTTCTTGTGTATTAAGGGTGGTGAGGCACTGGAACAGGTTGCCCAGGGAAGCTGTCAATGCCCCATCCCTGGAAGTGTTCAAGGCCAGGCTGGATGAGGCTTTGAGCAGCCTGGTGTAGTGGGAGGTGTCCCTGCCGAGAGCCTGGGTGCTTTGGGCCAGGTTGTGCTGGATGACAACCAGAGCGCTGACCACAGCCTTTGTCACCATGCACAGGGCCACGTCCTGCAGAGCCTGGTAGGCTGTGGTCCTGCAATTGTGTCACAACAACCCCATGCAGCGCTCCAGGCCTGGGGAAGAGTGGCTGGAGAGCTGCCTGGTGGAAAAGGACCTGGGGTTGTTGGTCACTAGCTGTCTTTCTCCTGCGACGGACCAGGTACAGACGAGCACTGGGGTAAAATCATCATCTTTTATTGGCCTCAGAAAACGTCCACAGCCGAGCAGACCATGCTCAGGACTGTGTCTTGACGATCTTGTCCTTGTAGTCTGGGGTGGTGCTGTATGGGGCAGGTGCCTGCCCCTCTGCCTCTGCCGCAGCCAAGGCAGACTCGGTGCCCTGTGGCGCTGCAGGTGGTGATATTATTTCAGTCATGGCCACAGCGTTGCATTTTGCACGGTCCCGCAGTGTTGCTGGCTGATGGCTCGGTGCCCCGCTTCCAAGGGAAACCTTGGCCAGGACTTCACTCGTGAGGCACCGGGCTGTGTCCTTTATTGCTCCTCTGTCTATTATTTCAGTCATGGCGGCAGCCTTGCAATGTGCACGGTCCCGCGGTGCTGCTGGCTGCTGGCTGGGTGCCCCGCTTCCAAGGGAAACCTTGGCCAGGACCTCACTTGTGAGGCACCGGGCTGTGTCCTTTATTGCTCCTCTGTCTATTATTTCAGTCATGGCGGCAGACTTGCAATGTGCACGGTCCCGCAGTGCTGCTGGCTGCTGGCTGGGTGCCCTGCTTCCAAGGGAAACCTTGGCCAGGACCTCACTTGTGAGGCACCGGGCTGTGTCCTTTATTGCTCCTCTGTCTATTATTTCAGTCATGGCGGCAGCCTTGCAATGTGCACGGTCCCGCAGTGTTGCTGGCTGATGGCTCGGTGCCCCGCTTCCAACGGAAACCTTGGCCAGGACCTCACTCGTGAGGCACCGGGCTGTGTCCTTTATTGCTCCTCTGTCTATTATTTCAGTCATGGCGGCAGCCTTGCATTGTGCACGGTCCCGCGGTGCTGCTGGCTGCTGGCTGGGTGCCCTGCTTCCAAGGGAAACCTTGGCCAGGACCTCACTCGTGAGGCACCGGGCTGTGTCCTTTATTGCTCCTGTGTCTATTGGTGGCTGGTGGCTCCCAGCGGCCTGCAAAGTCTCTGGGCAGAGGAGCCGTGGCAGCCTGTCCCCATGGAGGGTCAAGGCCTGGCTCTGCCTGTCCTTCGGCGCTACCTCTGGTTGCCTGTGGGCCACCTGTGGGCAGGAGGAGGAGAAGGCCTTGGGTGGAGGTGGCTGCCTTGGCACAGCAGCCCCCACAGAATCACAGAATGATAGGGGTTGGAAGGGACCTCTCGATCAGCTAGTCCAACCCCCTGCCAGAGCAGGGTCACCCAGAGCAGGTTGCACAGGAACGCGTCCAGGTGGGTTTTGGATGTCTCTAGAGACGGAGACTCCACCAGCTCTCGGGGCAGCCCATTCCAGTGCTCTGTCACCCTCCATGAGGAAGTTCCTCCTCATGTTTAGATGGAACTTCCTCTCTTCAAGTTGCTGCCCGTTTGTGCGCGGTCCTGTCACTGGGCACCACTGAAAAGAGCCTGGCCCCATCCTCCTGACACCTACCCTTTAAGTATTTCTAAGCACTGATAAGGTCCCCCCTCAGTCTTCTTTTTTCCAGACTGAAAAGACCCAAGTCCCTCAGCCTTTCTTCCTAAGAGAGCTGTTCCAGTCCCCTCATCGTCTCGGTAGCCCTTTGCTGTACCCTCTCCAGCAGTTCCCTGTCCTTGAACCGGGGAGCCCAGAACTGGACACGGTACTGCAGATGTGGCCTCAGCAGGGCAGAGTGGAGGGGGAGGAGGACCTCCCTCGACCTGCTTGCCACGCTCTTCTTGGTGCACCCCAGGATGCCATTGACCTTCTTGGCCACAAAGGCACATTGGCCGGCTCACGGTCATCCTGTTGCCCACCAGGACTCCCAGGTCTCTCTTGGCAGAGCTGCTCTCCAGCAGGTCAGCCCCCAACCTGGACGGCTGCATGGGGTTATTCCTCCCCAGGCGCAGCACCCTACCCTTTTCCCCTCATTGAATTTCATAAGGTTTCTCTCTGCCCAACTCTCCAGCCTCTCTAGGTCTCGCTGTGCGGCGGCACAGCCTTCCGGTGTATCAGCCACCCCTCCCAACTTTGTAGTGTCAGCAAACCTGCTGAGGGTGCAAGTCCCTTCATCCAGGTCCTTGATGAATATATTGAACAGGACTGGACCCCGTACTGACCTCTGGGGAACACCACTCGTCACTGACCTCCAACTAGACTCTGTGCCCCTGATCACGGCCCTCTGAGCTCTACCGTTCAACCAGTTTTCAATCCCTCCCACTCTCCATTCCCTTAAGCCACACTTCCTAAGCTTCCCTGTGAGGATGCTGTGGGAGAGCGTATCGAAAGCCTTGCTGAAGCCAAGGTAGACAACATCCACTGCCCTCCCCTCATCTCTCCATCCAGTCATGCTATCCTACAAGTCAGTCATGCCAGCAAGCCCGGCCCTGGCAGCAAGGCAGCTCCGTGCGGCCCCGTCCCACCACCGTCCTCTCCCTCCTGCCCCGTCCCTCACCTGGCGCCTCTTCTGCAGGCTCGGCAGCCCCTTGTCGGGCTGGGAGTGGCTGTTCGCCTCCTCTTCCATTGGCGTCTTCGGCGTCCTCAGCCGTCGATCTGCTATGGTCACCCAGGGGAGATGCTACCTCTTGAGGGAGCTGCTCTCCTGGGAGTGGGTACCCCCGGGCTCTCGCTCCTTAAATGCCCCCACGGTCACCGGCGTCACAATGGCTTCGGTATGATGCGGCGACCGCGTCACAGAGCCCTGGTGGTCGCCATGGAGATGCCCACGCCTGGGACCGGCTGGGACCAGCTGTGCCGTGGCTCTGAACCAGCTGGGACCGGCCGGGACCAGCTGGGACCGGCACAGGGCAGCCCCTGCTCTCCCCTGGCGGGGGCCCTGCCAGGCCCGAGCCAACAGCTCCCACCCAGCCCGGTGGCAGCGGCCTCTGCAGAGCTCCCTCCTGGGGGCGCTCAGCAGCTCGGGGTGCCCCCGCCCTGGGCCTTGTCCCCAGGCATTGCTCCTGTATCTGGCTCCTCCAGGTGTGCCAGGGTTCCTGTGGGACACGGAGGTGTCCCCAGGTGCGCCGGTGGCTGCTCTGTCCCTGCCCTTCTCCAGCGGTGCTCCTCAAGGAGCCCAAGCGCAAGGCCTTCACCATGGCACCTGGTGCCAACTCTTGTCGCACCCGTCTCGCCGTCCTTGGCAACGTCAGCCTGCACGGACACCAGGCGGGCAGGGGGTTTCTCTCCTGCTGTTGGGGGCTGCTGGCTGAAGCAAAGAGGCCTTGGTGTCCTCTGCAGGCAGCTGCCTTCCCACCCAGTGACGCTCCAGTGCCACCATCAGTTCTGGCTCCGTGCTTGCCGTTCTACCTGCTCTGGCTGGCCCCTCTGGGAAGGGGAAGCATCCATGACTTTAGGAATGGGGATGTTTTCAAGAAGCAGCCCTGTGGTTTTTGAAACCTTCTGAGAGCTGGGGGCTGCGCGGTGCTCGGATCTGGGTGGGACCTGAGCAGCTGCTCTGACTGAGACTGCCCTCCCCGCAGGGCCTCTGCTCTCTGGCCATCCCCGTGGGCTCTTTGGTCCAGGGAGGAAAGGGGTGGTGTGGACGAGGGAAAGGCTGTGGACGTTGCCTACCTAGACGTTACCAAAGCCTTTGGCACAGCTTCCCACAGCATTCTCCTGGAGAAACTGGCTGCCCGTGGCGTGGATGGGCGTACGTGGTGGTGAATGGAGTTCAGTCCAGCTGGCGGCCGGTCACAGTGGTGTTCCCCATGGCTCGGTGCTGGGGCCGGTTCTGTTTCATGTCTTTATCGACCACCCGGAGGAGGGGATCGAGTGCACCCTCAGTCAGCTTGCAGAGGACAGCGAGCTGGGTGGGAGTGTCGATCTGCTGGAGGGTCGGAAGGCTCTGCAGAGGGATCTGGACAGGCTGGATCGATGGGACAAGGCCAATGGTGTGAGGTTCAACAAGGCCAAATGCCGTGGGGATGTATGGGGCAGGGCTGGGAGGTGCTGCGAGGGAGGGTTATGGGGCAGGCCCGGGGGAAAGTGTAGGGCAGGGCTGGGGGTAAAGCACAGGGGAGAGCTATAGGGGCTGTGGGGCTTGATCTGAGGGGCCTGCGGCAGGTGGCGGTAGCTGCTGGTGGGGAGGTGCTGCTGGGGCAGGAGGAGGATGGAGGTGCTCAGTGGGGGCCGATGAAGGCAGAGGTGACCCAAAGCTGACCACGGGGCTATTGCATCCCATGGGCATCGTGCTCAGTATAAAAGCTGAGGGACCAACGGGTCAGCCTCTTCCTTCAACGGCCGGCGTCCGAGGAGGACTCTGATACTGGGTTTGCGTATATTGTATTTTTCCCTTTTTTAGTAGTATGGTCATCTTTTATTGTTACTGTTAAGATTTCATTAAAGTCGTTTAGTTTCTTTCCGACCCATAAGCCTCCGTCTGCCTTATTCTCTCTCGCTTCTCTTCTGGGAGGGGAGAGAGGTTAAAGAGGGCGTGTGTCGTTCGAGTAGTGGCCAGCCCAGCCCAGCGCACAGCAGGTTTTTACGCCTCGGTGCCTCTCCCCGCCGCGGTGTTAATTGCGGGCGGGGCGGGGCGGGCCGCCCGCGGTGCCCAGCAGAGCCGCGGCGGGGCCGGTGTCGGAGTTTCGTTCCGCTGCGGCCGCGGGAGCCGCGCCGGGGCGCGTTGTGGGATCCCCCGGCCGGAGCCTCGGCGGGCGGGTGCGGGCTCTGCCCTGCCCTGCCCTGCCCTGCCCTGCCCTGCCCTGCCGGGGTGGGCGAGGGCGGCAGCGTCCCCGGGCCGAGCGCTGCCGCGGGGTCGCTGGGGGGGTTTCGGGACCGAGCCCGTGCCCGGCCGGGGGGAGCAGGGGCGGCCCCGCCCGGCTCAGCTGCTCCTGGCTGGGGCCGGGCGGCCTCTGCCGCTCCCGGCGCGGGTCGGGCAGAGGCGGCCCGGGGGGCTCCGGCGGCGGCGGCGGGCGGGTCGCGGCGGCCGCAGGGGCGGGGAAGGGCCCCGGCTGCTGCCGCCGGGGCCGGGGGCTCTCGGGGTTGGGGGGACGCCGGGCGGCGCTGGGCTCGGAGGGGGCGGCTGGGCCCGGCGCGCCCTGCCCTCGAAGTGCCGGACCCCAGGGAGCGCTGCCGGGGGGTCTAGCTGTAGCATGCAGTTTAGGAGGTGTCCTTAAGCAGTGAGGTGTTAGTTGTAAAGCTTTATAAAGAGAGGCAGCTGAATGTAACCGGTTGTTGTGGTTTTTTTCCTGATATTTAGACGGCGTGCTCTGAAGTACTTTCTTTCTGTCTGGCTTTCAGTGGCACGTTCCCCTGGCAGCCCAGTAGCATCTCTCTGGGGCAGTGCAGCTGGCTGGATGTCCCTCCTCCTTGGGTGGCACGCAAAAACCCCTGTAGTCCAATTATAACTCTGTATTTTGGAGAGAGCTAATGTAGTGGTATCAACTCACAGCTGTGCGAGCTAAACTGGTGCCAGAGGAAAGTCGAATACTGTTAGAGTGTAAGTATTTTTAATGAGTGTCTGTAAACGTGGGCACACCTTTTTGACATGAAGCGAACGACCGAGCTTTGTTCTTTATTGTTCCTTTTTGCTAGTCAGGGTTTGACCCGTCCCTCTTAGCTGCATCGACCCAGCGAGCGAGGTGGGCAGCGGCAGCAGCGCGAGGGCTGTAGTTGCGGCGGTGGCTCCGTCAGCATCGATTCCGGTTACGGCCCAGCCCGCTCCTGCCGCCCCGCACGCAAGGCAGTGGATCTCCCTGCGGCCGCGCTGGGAGGAAGTGGCCCGGCGTTTCCCAGCGCCAGCCGGAGGGTTTGCCGTTGTGCTAAGGACGTGTTCAAAATGGCATCGGTTAGTCTTAATCCTGACTTTAAGAGTTGAGCTGGCGCTGGCTTTTGAAGGTTGTGCTGTATTTGGAGCTGAGGTGTTTCCCTAGAATCCTCCTGTAGCTCAGCTGCTGTCCCATCCCTCGCTCTGACGGAATTCCTCTACTCTCTTCTGTGCTATTTTTTTAGCACGCTGAACTCTAATTGGGGATTTTTGTTTTCCAGGTGCCTCGTTGTACGTGTCTCGTACTGCTCGAGAGATGCCCCAGCCCAGGTTTGCAGGCGGTGGCGGAGCCCCCCTGAGGGGAAGGGGCCAGCCCTGGGTCTGGTCGTTTTGCTCCTTTTTTGGGGGGAATAAGAAAGGGGTGTGTGTGTGTCTGGGGGGGTGGTGCTGTCATTTGGGACACTGCGATGTCACCGGGGCAGCGATGATGTGTCACGAAAGGTTATGGAGCAGATACTCTTGAGTGCCATCAGGCGGCATGTACAGGACGACCAGGCCATCAGGCCCCATCAGCATAGGTTTATGAAAGGCAGGTCCTGCTTGACTGACCGGATCTTCTTCTATGACAAGGTGACCCGCTTAGTGGGCGCGGGAAAGGCTGTGGATGTTGCCTACCTAGACGTTACCAAAGCCTTTGGCACAGCTTCCCACAGCATTCTCCTGGAGAAACTGGCTGCCCGTGGCTTGGATGGACATACACTTTGCTGGGTGAAGAACCGCCTGGCTGGCCGGGCGCAAAGAGTGCTGTGGTGAATGGCGTTCAATCCAGTTGGCGGCCGGTCACAGTGGTCTGCAGGGCTCGGTGCTGGGGCCAGTTTTGTTTAATGTCTTTATCAACGATGTGGAGGAGGGGATCGAGGGGATTTAATGGAATCCATAGTGGTGTTGAAATACACAAGTCTCACTGTGAGTGTTCTTGATACGCAAGCAGGCAGGAGGATTTTGGATTTACTCGCTTCCTGGTGCGGAGTAG